>NC_090300.1:28135735-28436029 GCF_039906515.1 Pseudorca crassidens
GTTGAAAAGATTTCATATTTTCTTTTAAACAAACAAAAGAACAATGTATAGTCCAAATAAAACATGGCAATCAATTGAAGCCCATAGGCCATCAGTGAATAATTTGCTCCCCTGCTTCCATCTACTCTAATCCAGGGTTCTGCAAACTTTTTCCTGTAGATTGTCAGATGATAAATATTTTAGGTTTATATGCCATATGGTCTCTGTGGCAACTTAACTCTGTCATTGTTGTACAGTGTAATCTTTTGTACTTCCAAAAGTGTCTCAAACTCTTTCCAATTTGCCATTTCTAATATGTTTTACAGTATAAAACTGGATAATCAACTTCTCTAAACTTCTTAGAATTGTGTAGATAGTAAGGATGAATGGAAGCAAAATACTGTACTGAAAAGAACACAAACATTAGTCAGATGAAGATTCTTCCTTCTTTCACTCACAACGTACAGCCTTGGGGAAGGTACCTAATCTCTCTGAGATGTTTTCCTCATCTATAGAATGGGGCTAATTTTACATATCTCATGCAGTTGTTGTAACAATGATGATAAATTATTTACAGCATCTAATACATAATAAAAACTCAACAAGTGATGCCTGCTACATTTATTTTACTATTACTATTGGCTCTGACTTATCTCCTGTGATCATTTTAATACATGGACTTAAGCTTTCGTAACCTATTATTTTTTATTTCAAATGTCTGGGCTTACAGCTACCTTTTGAAAAACTGAGATTGTCATAAAGCCAGATAGTATCTGAGGGAAGAAGTACCCCATCTGACACATAAAAAGATCCCATGAATGTAGAATCTGAATTGATAGTTCCACCACCCATCATGGGAGTGGAAAGTTTTCAATGTCCTAACCATGGTTTATATCTTTCTTATGCTAACAAAGAAACCAAAAAAAACCCCAAAAAACCCAAAAGCCTTAAATTGTCCTGGATCCCTATTGAATGCCACGTGAGCAAAGACATGATCCAATTATAGCACATTGAGAGAGCAATTTCTCCTGGTTTTATTAGGCAATCAGTAAGATGTACTCTCATTGTCTGTTGGAGGACTGTGAATTAAAGTGCCTGGAATCAGAAGAGAGCTCTGCATAGTCTATTTTCTCCCAAGCTAGAGGTGTCTCTGAATAAGTTTTGTGGTTCATTAGAAAGGAGAGTTAGAAATGATTGAGAGCCAGAAAGACTGATCAAAGAACTAAATATACAGCTTGCCAAATGATACGTAGCAAGAGTGGAGGGAGGGGGAAAGGGGATCAGAAACTGATACAAGCATACCGCAAATGAGTAGAATGACTTTTTTTAGAGAGAAACTGAGCCTAGGAAACTATAGGTTATTCCTCAGAAATGACATACTCATCACATGACTCGCTGAAGACTCCCCCAAAGCAAACAGTGGAATAACCCAGACTCATTCAAGCTATTGGGTGCTGCTCTGGAGCAGATGGGCGACGGAAAACACAAGCAGAGGTAATGCTCAGAAACTATAGGAGGAGAATTATAAAATTTGAAGAGGGGAAAGATATACTATTGCATAAGAAACTCATTATTAAAAACGTTAATTCTCCCCAAATTAGTTTTAAAATGTAATGCAATTCCCAAAAGTAACATGACCACTTCTACTAAAACTGGATAAAATTATTTAAATTTTGTATAGGAGAATAAATGAGTTACAGTAATGTCTAAAGCAATCCTGAAAAAGAAAGCCTAATGGAATGATACAATTATAATTATTGCAATATGGTACCAGTACAGGAATAGACAAGTCAAATAAAAAAAATAGAGCACTCAGAAATAAACAGAGGTGTGTCTGTGGACACGTATGCACACTTGTTTTATGTTTAAAGTAACATTACAATTCAGTGAAAAATGAAAAAGAAGATGAAGTTGGGACATTTTGCTGGCTAATTATAAAAAGACAAGAGGAAAAGATTATAACTCTACTGTCATACCTTACATGAAAACAAATTCCAGATGGCATGTAAAAAAATGTACGTAAAATCACCAGAAATACTAGGTTTACTACAACTTAATACTAGCTAGTAGCACTTCATAAATATATTTGTGGAAGATTTTGTGGCCATAAGATTTAATTGCAGACTTTGAGAGGTTTTGATATATTCTGAAGACTGGTTGCCAAGTCTTCAAACATATTAAAATTACAGAAAGTTTCACAAATTCTTTATGATTCCATGCTTAATTTTCTTTTTAGTAAGTTATTATCCATAACTGCCAGAAGATTAATCATTTGCTATTGACATTTGGAATTCTTTTTACACACTTTTCAATTTTAAGATGTTTTTTGAAAAGAAAGAAAAAAAGAAAAAAAACAAGCATACCTTGCGGCCCCGCCCTTCTGCCCCCTTAGACATTAATCATGTGACTAAGGACAGCACAGCACACAGAAGGAAAGGTAATTGATCACAGTAAAACACCTTGCCATAAGAAAATGTTTTGTTAACTTTTCAGTACTTCCAGGAGTCAAGGAATCAAACTGAGAAGAAAATACAAGTAGTATATTATTGGGAGACTATTGCAATCCGCACAGCTGTTTCCAAATTGTTTGTCACATATTTCAGCCCCTGCTGTGTTAGTTTTTTTTCTTTTTTTCTACATTAGGAAAAAAAAATCCATATTGGTTTGATTTAGCTTTCTTAAAGTGCTTCAGGTTTCTAAGGCAGTTCTTTAAGTAAGTTGCTATTGAGGTAATTCCTTTTGTTTACATGTAATATTCAAACTGAAATCACAGTCATCCTCTCTAAGTGTCAGCTGGAACATTTCAGTGCGAGGTGTCACAGAGTTTGCCCTCAGGGATGTATGAAAATGTAATTGGTGCAAATTAGCTGGGAATTCCCCGGCATGTCATTTAAAATCTGCTCAGGACAGTTGCAGGTATTTTGGTCTGTTTTTCTATAAACAAAAGAATACTATGAAATGGAGGTTTGATAAACAGACAGTTCTGTCGGAGAACCTTGAAATCACCTCAGGGAAGAAATTATTTACCTCTGTATTCAATCGGCTTGCATACTGGTGGTCTGGCATCCTAACAACGTTCCTCTTGCCAACCTGTCAGAGCACAAGGGCACCGCCCTGAAGGTCAGTGTGATTGCAAGCCAAGCCAGATCCTTGCTCATTTATGTAAGAGTAGCCCATGAGTGAGACAGACTGTCTGAAGGCAATAGGATTGCATAGGATTTGCTTCCACCTTGCAGACAATATTTCATTTAACTGGGCTGCGCTCATGCAAATTCACATGGGTTCAGGGTTTGAGACTTTGAAACAGGCCAAAAATGCAAAGTTTAACTGCTGTGCTGCTATATATAGTGATACCTACCTCTCTTCAAGCTTGCTCTGTCAATGGTAATCACTGTCTTGTGCACGGAGACAGGGCCAATGCAACTCTGCAATGACGTACCCCACGTGGGGCAGGTTGGGATCCAGCCTTGGGTGAAGTCTGGCACTCATTATCTGTCTTTTGAATGCTTCGAACATTGACGATTGACCTAAAGCTTTGACTTAAAAGTATCCCCTGCTTTAATCTCCAATTGCTTCACATCGACCTCTATAATATCGTTGTCTTTAACCTCTTGATTTTTTCCAACCAAGATCCACTCTGAGTCAACCCACTCTGTATTTTTCACTCACGCTCCCAGGCCCTAGAACACTTCCTAGTCATCTTGCAGGACAGGATCCAATTTAAAACAACTTTAAAGACCAACTGGCTGCAAACAAATTGATCTATCAATACAATATTTTTTTTCCATAAATCGATTCCATTCTGGGTTTTTTTTCCATGTAACATTTCGATTTTTGAAGTGCCCCAGATCACTTTTAAAATGCTTTGTTTGGGGCTTCCCTGGTGGCGCAGTGGTTAAGAATCCGCCTGCCAATGCAGGCGACACGGGTTCGAGCCCTGGCCCGGGCAGATCCCACATGCTGCAGAGCAACTAAGCCCGTGCGCCACAACTACTGAAGCCCGCGCGCTGTGCTCTGCAATAAGAGAAGCCACTGCAATGAAAAGCCCGCGCACCGCAACGAAGACCCAACGCAGCCAAAAATAAAAATAAATAAAATAAATTTATTTAAAAAAAATGCTTTGTTCTCCTCTGATCATCTCTTTTTGATTTTTTACTGTTTCCTCCAAGTCTCCCCACCCCACCCCTATATCCCCCAGAATACAAGGGGAACTAAATGTTCAAAAAAATGTATTATTGATAAGTTGAAAAAACCTAAATACTCAACAGTTGGGGGTTACACCCGCCATAATTGTTTGGAAGAATTTTTAACGGATTGAGGGTAAAAAAGTGAATGTTTCCCTTCACTATGTCAAGACTTTATAACTTTTTGTATAAAGGTCATGAGGCAGTATATGAGGAGACCACAGAACAGGCCTAACAGCTGAGTAGACACACTTGACTAAGAATTAACTCAAACTTTATAAATTAAAGAAAAATATCTAAAAGGCCTAAGTCTGAAAAATTTTAGTATTTGTCCTTTTCTGTGTTTTTCTTTTCACCTATAAATAAAAGTAATTTAGGCACTACAGAAGAAAATCATAAATTGCAGACAAGCAAAAAGACGTACATCAGAAACCCCACCATGATCCAACCTAGAGACAACCACTATTATAGATATACCATTTCTTTGCTCATACATATGAATAACATATACATATATACCTTATTCAGAAATTATCTCATACCATACTTAGTGTTTGAGAACATTTAACCAATCATCTATTGTTGGATATTAGTTTTATTTGTGAGTGTGTGTCTTTTGGTAAATTTTTACTATTACAAATAAGTACAGTAATAATTATAGAAATAGATATTGAAAACTTAAGAAGGGAAAAAGGAAAAAATATTCTGGAAATTGACAAAAATATTTCACAGTGAAACATTATAAATAAAACTGAAGGAGCACCCAAGTTACCTATTTGTGAGGGAAAAAAGTGTTTTTGATAGTTATTTTCAGCAATTCATTCTTTTGACTAAATTATCTTGTATAACAAATTTCTCGTGAACTAGTTATTTCCTATCATCAAGTCCCTTTATTGGTTCCCATTAAAGTTTTTTGCTGCAAGGCTGTCTCTCATGAGGAGAGTGGTTCTTCCTGAGCCCCAAGTGTTCTGCCATTTAACGTTTCAGATCTATTCCTTGCTCCTTAAACCTCTGATTCTTTTACCCTCCTGCTGAGTTTCTCCTTCAGGCATTGATTTATAGTAATACCCAAGTCACTGCGTATAAATTAACTTTTACACAGTCAACCAGACCTTAACATATCATCGTTCCTGCCTTTACCTTCTTAATCTTTTCATGTGTCTCAGATAAACTCTCCTTCTTGTTAGAGTGACTGACTTCACTTGGATTCTCATCCCTTTGTGTCCCTTTTAAGACTTTGTTTCTTAGCTCATCTCTTCCTCTGTTTTGCTGTAGCTCTGCTTCTGTATCATCTCCTTTATTTTTTTCTTTCAGCTATGCCATTATTTTCCCCTCCTTAAATAGTACTTTTGCTTGTCTCTACTATTTTTACTACGAATATATTTTTCTTCTTCCTTGCATCACCAATCTAGTAAATGAATTGTTCTACTCTACTTTCTCATATCCCTCCTTAACCCCTGTAAACTGACTTCCATCCCATTGACTCAACAAACCTGCTTCTCCATTCCTTTAGTGCCTATTCAAACTGTGCTTTCCAAGAATTCAGACTTCTTCTCTGAAGCCTCAAAAACTGTTTAACCACCTAGTTTTTAGGACTCTCTCCACTTCCGTCCATTCTCAACTCTGAACTAACCTAGCTTTCCATCTGTCTTTCTCTAAACCACCTTTTGTTTTGTCTTAACTGCATCTTTCTCCTGGTCCCAAGTTTATGAGGCTTAAGTCTCTGTCCTCACCTCCATTTCTCTCTTGGCATTTACTCCCTTCAATAACTTATCTCTTCCCATAGTTTCACATCCTTGCTCTATTTCATCTTTCCCTTATATTTTCATGGAGCATATCCTTCAGTATGCTTCTGCAAAGGGAACATAAAGAGCAATTATTCTGAGATATTGCATCACTGCATAGTAAACATGGCTTTACAGTTGGCCCTCCACATCCACGGATTTCACATCTGCAGATGGAAAATATTTGGGGAAAAGAAACTTTCGAAAAGGTCCAAAAAGCAAAATTTGAATTTGCTGCAAGCTGGCAACTATTTACATCACATTTACATTGTATTAAGTATCATAAGCAATCTAGAGATGATTTAAAATATACAGTTATGGGGTGGGATAGGGAAGGTGAGAGGGAGATGCAAGAGGGAGGGGATATGGGGATATAAGTATACGTATAGCTGATTCACTTTGTTATACGTCAGAAACTAAACAACATTGTAAAGCAATTATCCTCCAATAAAGATGTTAAAAATAAATAAAATAAACAGTTATTATACAAATACTATCCATTTTATGTGAGGGACTTGAGCTTCCGTAGGTTTTGGTATCCACAGCGGGTCCTGAAACCGATCCCTTGCAGATACCCAGTTTCAACTGTATTCCTCTCTCATGCTTGGGATGATTCTTTGGCTGACTATGGAATTTTAGGTTAGAAGTCATATTACTTCAAAATTTTCAAGACATGTTTCATTGTCTTCCAACTGCTGCTTTCAGAAATCCACTGCTGTGTGACTTCCACCCACTCGTTTGTGCTCTTTCTTTTGGCTCTCAAAGAATTAAACATTCTCTTTATTCCTTTTATTTGAAATACCACAATAATGTATCTGAGTATAGTGCTCTTTTCCATTCATTGCGCTTCATATTTGGTGAGCCCTACAATTTAGAAACATACTCTGCAGTCTGGGAAATTTTCTCATACATTTTCTCTCATAATTTCATCTTTTCTCTCTCCTTTCTTTTTATGGAGCCCATTTTGTAATGTTGACCTGATCATCTCATTTTCTCATCTTTTCTCTTGTACTTTTCAATTCTTTATCATATCTAGCTAAACATCTATCTATTAATATAAACATTTTCGAAGAGATTTACTCAACTTTATGTTCCAGTTTTGAAATTTTCATTTCAGTCCTTGTATTTTTCTTTCTAAAAGTCCTTTCTTGTTTTCTGATTGCTTCTTTTTCTAGAGTCCTATGCTTGCTTCATGAATGCAATATTTTCTCTTGCCTCAAAATACTGATAATAGGTTTTGGAAGATTTTTTTCAGTACCTTAAGTTGTGTCTGTTTTCTGAAAATTCTTTTTTTTTTTTTTTTTCCTGTCTTTTCAATTTTGTTCTCAGTTTTTCTCATCTCTCTGGAGAGGCTTGGCTGAATATCTATATTTAAGAGTAAAGTGGGGAGAAAAAGCCTAAGAAGGCACAGGATGTGGGCTAGGGGCAAGTCTTGACTGTCAACTGGTGAGCCTCATTGTAGGGTAATTGGGGAACCTGGCCTTTATTTGGGGGCACCTCCAAATCTAAGTACCTGTGAACCAGTCAGCGTCTACAAATAGTCCTTCTAATGGGAGGTGTAAGTAGATTGCCAACATGCTGAGAGTACTGCATGGAAAAGGATCTAGGAGTTCTCACAGTTTATGGTATGGACTCTTATTTAACCCACCTCTATTCAGTTCTGTATCCCAGTCTTCCTCCCCTGTGCCTGCTGTCCCCAGTCCAGACCCTCCCAGCCTCAATTTCTTAAGTAAATCCTCTGGAGATGGAGTGCACAATAATGACTGACAGCTCAGAGAAACAGATTGGATTTTTTTTTTAATAAATTTATTTATTTATTTATTTATTCATTTTGGCTGTGTTGGGTCTTCATTTCTGTGCGAGGGCTTTCTCTAGTTGCGGCGAGCGGGGGCCACTCTTCATTGCGGTGCGCGGGCTTCTCACTGTCGCTGCCTCTCTTGTTGCGGAACACAGGCTCCAGACGCGCAGGCTCAGTAGCTGTGGCTCACGGGCCCAGTTGCTCCGCAGCAAGTGGGATCTTCCCAGACCAGGGCTCGAACCCGTGTCCCCTGCATTGGCAGGCATATTCTCAACCACTGCACCACCAGGGAAGCCCCAGATTGGATATTTTAAACTTAACAAAATGATGCTAAAGTTTATCTGGAAAAATAAACATTCAAGGAAAATTCTGAAAGTCCTGAGTAATGCTGAGGTACATGATCTACCAGATCCTAAAATGTATTGTGAGGCTATAGCCATCAAAGTTTGGTGCTGTGAAGGAAAAGGCTGGCAGCCTTAATGGAAGACTAGAGTTAGAAAAAATCCAAACAAACACATGTGGGAATTTTAGATATGATAAAAGTGGCTGCTCATATCTGTAGGGAAAAGATGAATAACAGGATGTTTATTGCATTGCATTATAAACATTGTTTATAAAAACAAAAAATTAAAAACAACCTAATTGTCCACCAATATGGAATTAGTTTAATAAACGTGATCACTTCATACAATATTTGCAACTGTTCAAAAGAATGAAATCATTATATGTGAGCTGATTTGGAAGATATCCAATATATCACTTAAGTTAAAAAGCAATTTATTGAATAATACGTATGGTATTTTCTCATATTTTTTCTAAAAATAAGAGAGGGTATATATTGCTAATCCATACATAAAAGTTTTAGAAGCAGAAGAAATATTAATAGTACTTCTGGGAGTGGGAATTGGGGCCTGGAGAGGAAGGAAAAGTCTTTCACTTTTCATTTTACACCCTCTGCACTCTTTGAATTTTTTTTTCAGTTTTTTTCCCATGAGAATACATATCTTGTATAGCTAAAATTTTGTTAAAAATTAATAACTACAACATTGCTAGCTTGCTGTCCAAATACTAGATTGTGAAACAGTTTTTAAATGTAATTGAAAAAATATTGATTCTAGGCTGGCTTGCCCTGTAACAAATTGGCCCACGAGCTGGGATTTCTTCAGGCTTGTCATCATCCCATATTTTTGCCTACACCAACTCCAGCTGCCAATCATCATGCTTTCTTGCTTGCTTCTTAGAACACTCTCTCCACAATTTTTATTTGCTTACTCTGTTGCAACATAAAAGTTTCCCAGACACCTGTTCTCTTAGGTCATTTGCTACAGTTGTAGCAGATCTGTACCTGGAACAGACTGAGAATAGACTTATCTTCTCCCCTGCTTTAACTCCCTGGAGTGTGGAAATAGGTCAGATAATGGAGTTATAGATCACCACCTACAAGGGATACAACAAACCATGTTCCAGCATAGATAACCAGAGATTTTACATGATTTCACATTTCTTTTGTTTTAGAGAAAATGTTTAAAATGATTCAACTATGTAAAAGTATACAGAAAAAAAATATACGCATTACTCAGATTTTTTTTCAAAAGATTGATATTACCTTAGAACTCTTTTTAAAGGAATAAAAATACAGCTACTATTGTAGTCCTGTTCCTTCCTATTCTCTTTCTTCCCCCAGCTCCCTTCTCCCCGAAGGTAACCACTAACCACCCTAAAGTCAGTGTTTACCCTCCCCGACCATTTTTTATTATGCCCTATGTCTGTATGTATCTGTATACAACATATAACATTTCTGTAAATTTTATGTAAAAATTTACATAAATGGTATTATACTTATTTATTTCAATTAGATTGCATTCAGCTGCAAGTAACAGAAAAATACACTATAAGGTAGTAAATAATTGAGTATTATTTGTCTCACAAAACAAGAAGTCTAAGGAAAGGTGGTCCTGTGGTGATCCAGTGGCTCAGTGATGTCATCTGAGATGATAGTGATGTTATCTGTCATCCTGCCCCACTGTCGCAGTGGGTAACTCTTCACCTGCTGGTGAGTTGGCTACGAAACCTCAGGACTTCACATTCCAGGGAGGACAAAGAGGGAAGGCAACAGCCTTTTCCTTGTTAAGTTTTGTCATTTTATTTGGGAAGGAAAAGACACCCAGAGAATTTCACTACATCTCATTTGCTAGAACGGATACACCCTTCACTACAAGAGAGGGCAAAGTATTGAATATTTTTAGCTTTGCAGCAGCTTTCTTAGTAGAGAAAGTCACTGGGAAAAGGGGGAGTTATTAACTTTTAAGTAGCTAGTCATAATGTCTGCTAGGTTATTTTTTTAAAAGTTGCTTTTTCCATTTGCCGTCCTGTTTTTTTTCAGCTTATCGATATAGGTAATTCTAGATATAATCCATTCATGTTAACTACTGAGTAATAGTTCATTATATAAATATATCAACATTTATTTGAGTATTTTCCTATCGATGGACCTTTAAGTTGTTGCCATATTTTCACTATTTCAAAAATGAAATCCTTGTATGTATATCTATCTATCTATCTATCTATCTTTGTACTCATGTGATAATTGTATATATAATACATATAGATTACATAAAGATGTAATATATAATACATATATTACATACTATATTATATATAGTATACTATATATTATTATTGAATACATATAAAATATATCTTTAAATAGTGAAATAGGACGATAGATCATGTCATTTTCATCTCTGATCACACACACACGTGTGTGCATACACATACCTTACTTTGTGCTTTCAATGTAAATGCTTTTCTATGTCTCTTCTTTTCTCCTTTGCTTTTTCATTTGGAATATTGACTGCTCTATGTCCCTTTTATATTGTCGTTGTTACACTACTGTGGAGTGATTCATTTCAGTTCTTTTTGTTACCTTAGTCATTATCCTTAAATTTTAAATATATAATTCACATAGCATTCATAATTAACAAAGTCTGAAATAAATAAATATCTCTAGCATCATCCTGGATAATACGAAGAAATTAAAATGCCTTAACTCTTCTTGCTTCTCCCATCATTCATGTTATTAATTGGCTAGTATTTTAATTCCACCTCATTTTTAACCATTCAATAATAATTATTGTTGTTACAATTAATGCTTATTTTGGTTCATCTTCATGTTTAATAGTTTCTTTAATTAACATTGCTTCATGAACCTACTTTCTTGTGTGTCCAGTTTTCTTCTTTCTGAAGCTTCTTCTGTAATGATTCTTTTACTAAAGATGTTAGATTAGCAGATTATCTCAGTAATGGTAATTTAGCAGTAAATTATTAGCCTTTGGCTTAAAATTTTCTTTATTTTGTCCTCACTTTTGAAATATAGTTTATCCAGTTATAGAATTCAAAGTTGACAAATATTTTCCCTCAGAACTTTAGACATGTTAGAAAATTGTATTTTGGACTTTGTTGGTATTGATTAACAATATGCTCTATAAGCGTTATCTTTTCAAAACGAATCTATCTTTTCTGTCTGGTTGATTTTTGGTTTTCTCCTTATATACTGTAATTGTGCAGTTTCACTGCAGCAAGTCTAAGTATGCATTAATTTTACTTTATTCCACTCAGAATAATGATTATTCAATTATATAAAAATTCTCCTAGAATATTGTCTCTCCCTCATCTCTTTTCTTTCATCTGAAACTGCTATTAGATATATATTGGATCTTTTCAATTTATTCTCCATGTGTCTTATTTTTTAAAATTTTTTCTCTCTTTATGTTACTTGAGTGATTTCCTCAGATCTTGTTCTCTAAATCTCTTTTGAGCTGTGCCAACTGAGTTTTTAATTTCATTGTCTACAGTTTACTTTCTAGATTTTGGTCTGTTTCTTTTTAAATTTGGCTATGTTCTTTCATTATGTTTTATATTTAACTTACCATTAATCGTTTTAAATGTAACTATTTTGAAGGGTTTTTCAGACTGTGCTGCTATTTCTATTTCTTTTTTTTTTTTTTTTTTTTTGCGGTACGCGGGCCTCTCACTGTTGTGGCCTCTCCCGTTGCGGAGCACAGGCTCCGGACGCGCAGGCTCAGCAGCCATGGCTCACGGACCCAGCCGCTCTGCGGCATGCAGGATCTTCCCGGACCGGGGCACGAACCCGTGTCCCCTGCATCGGCAGGCGGACTCTCAACCACTGTGCCACCAGGGAAGCCCTATTTCTATTTCTTATGGTTCTAGTTCTCCCTTTTTTAATTTTTTAGTTTTCTGCCTCTCCCTCATAGTGGTTTCTCTTTTTACACTATGTATATATTTTCAAATTTTTTTGTTAAACCAAGTTAGAATGAAAAGTGAAGGATATTGATTTAAATTGTCCTCCAAGTAGGTTAAAGAAAGCATACAAACTTGTCTTTTGTGAAGGTTTTGTTTTTTTTAGTAGCATCAAGTGGAGCTGATTCTTGCCTTCAGTTTTCCTTTTGTTTCTTACTCCTAGGGATTTCCACTTCTTTATTTCACATTCAGCTATGAGTTCAAAAAGTTGTTATAATTCACGTTTAAGTCTATATACACTAATACGGGAAGAAACTCTACATTAGTTTAGTTCTACTGGTTGCATGAACCCCCTATTAATGACTTTCTGAGGACACTTAACTTCCTTAACACTGCTCTGTACTCCTGTCAGCACTCAGTGATGTCATAAAGTTATTGAAAACAAATACAAATCTTAAAAGTGGTTTCTGAACAATTTTTTAATATGTGCTAAAGATAATACCTGCTAATATAATTTTCTAAGGCTGAAGTTACAAACACATGGTCCACTGCTCATATCCCATCTTCAGACACATTTTGTTTAGTCCACACAATGTTTAAAAGTTTGTATTAGTTTCCAACGTTTAAAAATTGGCCAATTTTATATAACGGTTAAGATTTTTAGTGTCTCTTACAAACAAAGTAACCAAAAAAATGCAGGTCCTCCTGCATGCCTGTGCCAGTACTGAAAGATGGAGTTCTCACCCCTCTCCCTTGTTTCCATAGACAGTTAGTTCCTTTACATTTTAAGTATGGCCTTGCAAGCGCCTGAGTTTGTAACTTCTGGTCTAAGGAAGTAAAAAATTTGTGGAGTGCCACAAAATACATCACCATTCAGCTCCTAATAAATATGTAAAGGGATGATTAATCTGGTTAGTTCGCTTTAGTATGTAGGCACTTTAACTCGCTAAGGTCAGAAAGATGATCTGCTCTTTTGACATACTCCAAGGGAAGCATATTTATTTGGGGGAGTAATCCGAGGTCCTGTAAAGAAAACACAGACACTAATTTTAGTAAATATAAACAAAATGGGTTCCAGTGTGATTCAGACAAGCAGAAAAGAGCAGAAAATCGTTCATTTTTGCTTCGTATTTGTGCATTTGTATCTTTGTGAGGTTTCGTGGTTTCTTTGGAAGCAGAGCCTCCAGAACTTTCTCTAACTCTTGTTTCAACCAGTGGGCCCCTTGTTGGAA
Source organism: Pseudorca crassidens (assembly GCF_039906515.1). Classification (NCBI taxonomy): domain Eukaryota; kingdom Metazoa; phylum Chordata; class Mammalia; order Artiodactyla; family Delphinidae; genus Pseudorca; species Pseudorca crassidens. The sequence goes on from NC_090300.1 coordinate 28,148,973, forward strand.
ACTTGATAGAATCTGTGGGTAATTAATAATAATTGGACATGTTTCCAATTTTAAATTATTCCTTCTTTCTAGTTTTGCAAGAATTCAGCAGTATCACAGCCAAGTAGGGGTGCTGTAAACTGTTATGAAATAGCTTTATTATTTCCTGGTAGGTTAGCTATTTATTAATTTGGTCAGTACTCATGTGGAAAAAATAGGCTCTATTGTGTTACAACCTCTTCCATATAAACTGTGTTCCCAGATACTCAGAAGCATATTACTCGTTTTTATTTGTACCCCATACACTTCCACCTCCACTTCACCCCCACTTGAGCCGCACTAATCTCCTCACCATATCCTAGATGACTCTTATTTTCCCCGAAACATAACGCCAGCCTCTCCCTCTTTGTCAGGCCCAGTTTTGATTTTGTCTCAAGTCAGGAGTCATTTTCTCTGGCTAACACTTTCATCCTGCTTCATTCACTCTGTGATGAGCATGACCGTCATTTGGTTTTATGACTGGTTCTCCACATAGCTGTTCAGTACCAGATTTTGAGCTTCGTAAAAGCAAGCCTTACTTCTTGTCTTATTCATCTTTGTATTTCTAGGGCCTGGTACCCTGCTTGGCACCTAAGAGTTACTCAACAAACTCACAGTATCTTGAATTAGACTTAATTATGTCCAGAAAGGAGTTGAGTTAGTTTACGGGACTAAGGAATATTTACTTTCAAAAAGGATAATAAGTAAAAGATGAAAAGATGTCTCTTAAAGGAAACAAGAAAATGAGTATCTGGCACCACTTAGTTACTTAATTTAGCACTAAATTTTGTTCAGAGCCTCCTGGCGACAAAGTGAAAAGGGAAGTACATCAGTTTATATAGTTCTTCGAGCCAGCTAAAGAAAACACACAGATCATCTGCCAGTGTTGTTTGTTATTGAACTCCATGAGAAATAGGGCATAGGGTGACACAGTAGACAATGTTCTTGACTACAGTCTTATGAAAGACACAAAATTATTCTTCATATTGACCTTCTTAGATCCGCCCTCTGCCAAAGCTAAAAGTAGAGCAATAATCCCTAACTAAATAAAGCCACTACTATAATAGCTCTTTAAAGTTGTTTCCTGATGATCTGATGTGAAACAAAGTTAGAGCTTAAGTGACTGTTAGTTATCCATTGCTGGGGAGCAAATTGCCCCACAGCTTTGCTGCTTAATATGGCAAACATTCATCTCACCATTCCTGAAGGGCTGTTGAGGCCAGGTGTTCTGGTTCGAGGTCTCTTGTGACTTTGCAGTTAAGCTGTTGACCAGAGCTGCAGTCTCTGAAGACTCAACTGGAACTGAAGGCTCCACTTGCAAGCACATTCACATGGCTGTCAGCAGAATGTTTAACTTCCATGCCGCACATTCTCCTTCACAGGGCTGGGCATGACTTGACTTCCCTGACAGAGAGCAATCCAAGAGAAAGATTGAAAGATTATGATGTAGCACATGTGAGAGAAAGAAAGAGCAACCAAAATGGAAGCCGTGGTGACTATTTCAGTCTAGTCTCGGAAACGACATATTGTCACTTCTGTTGATCACACAGATCAGCCCTGGTACAACGGGAGAGGGGACTACACAAGGGTGCGGATACCAAGTGTCAGGGGTCATTGGAGGCCATCTCAAAGGATGGCTGCCAAAGCAACCGAAGAATGTTTGGTTCTCATGTACTTTAGATGGTCCTTCTGGAATCTCACATGTGAGCACTTATAAGTAGTGCATGAAGACCATTCAGAGTTGACTTCTGAGGTTGCAATTAATGAGAGATTTATATACTTCCAGTCTCAGGAGATTAATGTACCTGGTACGGGGTGAAAATGTGCAGACCTGATGCTCATATTTCTTTCCTACCCCTGCAGTGATAAAGCCAACAGGTTCCTTGAAAGAAATCTGATTATGTTTAATTACTCAAAAAGGCTGCACATAGATTTCTGCATGTAAAATATGGAAGAAAAACTCTTGGCTTTAAAACTTTTAAGCCATGTGTGGTCACAGGCATTCTCAGCCACAGGTCTTAGAAATGCCAGTTCACATGCTTGACTTTCAGTAGGACTGCATCTTAAATGGTCCTCAGGGACAGAGCTAAAGAAGGGAACTGTCTTAAAACGTGAAAGGGACTCTTGGAGAAAGCCAGGTACTGTTACCCCTATTGTACAGGGGGATTAAGTAATTTACCCAATATTACAGAGCTAAGCATCAGATATATTCAGCCAGGAAAAAAGATTAAGTGCTCTCATTTTAGACTACATGCAGAATTGTCCCACTCATATCCATATCTCCTTTAGCCTTTTAAAAGGATTTATTAACCCATTAAAAATGAATGAAATATTAATTAAAAGAAGCACAAAAGCTAGTATTAAATAGAGTTAAAGTAATGTATTTGAATATTAAGAATTTCTAGCGTGTAAAAAAATTGCTTTAATTCCTTTTATAGGCAACTAGTAAATGTTTGTAGCAACTGACATGATACACAGCTGGCTTTCCTCACCGGGAAGAACTTCTTAAGGGGCAGACTTTAGCTAAGATCTCACCATTGAGATCTTGAGAGGTGTTGACCTAGAGTCTTTGGATCTGAGTCAGAGCCTCCAGCCCGGGTCAGGAGCATGCACGGGAAGGAGGCCCATGACTATGGGGCTGGCTACGTACCACTGGTCCCACAATGAGCAAGCCAGCGATTTTTCAAAGCAAACTGGTCCAACAGGGCTTCTCTCTCCCCTGACTCTTCGCTGCTTTGAAACATTGAATAATACAACAGCAAAGTTAATTTTTTATATGATAGTGTTAAGGACGAATAAAGCCTGCAGGAGTAATAAGTTTTTAAAAATTGAAGAAAGGCATGGTCGAAAAATTTAAAATAAATAGGAAAGAGAACACTGGAAAGCTGTTATATACAGGCTGGAAATGTAATAGAGGAGAATTTCTCCAGGAAGTCTCCCCAGCAGGGCCTCAAGTCTTAGCCAGGGGAGTGTGAGAGCTCAGAGGGATGGTGGTAAGTGTTCGGGGTGCAGGAGGTGGGGATGAGTGTGGGAGCCGTGCCGGATGAGGGGAGGGCGAGTGAGAGGGTCTGGGGCCCAGTGAGGGTGTTTCCTCCAGAAGAGTCTACAGAGGGAGCAGTGCTCCTGTGCAAACACGTGGACACATCCCATCGAGTTCAGGCATTTTTCAGAATATGTAGAGTTGGGTCTTCCTTCTGGGTGACTTCATATGAGAGCTAGATAATGGGCTCATTAAATAGCCCCCCAAAAGGTGTACCTTGCAGCCCTCTGGGCTTGAGAACCTAGGAATTAGACCACCTGGTCTGTTAGCTGGAGTTTTGCTCACACCATGGCATTGGCCCCAAACTTCAGCAGACCACTTGGGTCCTCTTCATGAATGGAAATAACGAGAAGCCTAGTCTAGCTACGTGTCTTCTGTCGGGCATCTGATTTAGAGGATTCCTTTAGCGATAATTACATTTCACCATTCACAAAGGCTTCCTACGTCTGTTGTACAATATGTTTCTTATGACCACCCTAAGAGATTAATAAGGTAAACTAACGTAATTATCGTTCCCTTTTTTCCAGTGAGCCAACAGAGGCAAAGAAAAGTAGTGGTAACTCCCCAGGGTTACATCTGTAACCATCATGTTGCATGTGCTATGCATTGCCCCGTATCCCATTGAATCCTTACTGCAGTCCTGTAAGTTACTGTACTTGGAGAGCTTGAGTGACGTGCCCAGTAAATTGCTGCCTCCAGGGTGATAGAACTTACTCTCAAACCCAGAGAGTCTGGCACCAGCCCTCCTATCTCTGCACAGTGAAATTTGAAAGCAGTGGTTAAACTGCAAAGCTATAAATTAGCAGTACGGAGTGGGAGGGTTAAATACATGAATTTGGAGAATTATTTAATACTGGATTTGGAAACTGTACATAGGTACATAAAATTTTAAATCAATCCTTGGAGGTGGTATGATACAGTAAAAGAGCAGAGGTTTTGAAGAAAGGTGTCCTGAATTTAAACCCTGGCTTCCCCATTCACTGTTTTTGATAATTGTTTTTTATGTATTTTTTTTTAATTTTTATTTTATGTTGGAGCATAGATGATGAGCAATGTTGTGTTAGTTTCAGACGTACAGGAAAGTGATTCAGTTATACATATACATGTATCTATTCTTTTCCAAATCCTTTTCCCATTTAGGTTATTACAGAATATTGAGCAGAGTTCCCTATGCTATACAGTAGGTCCTTCTTGGTTATCTATTTTATATATAGTAGTGTGTGTACATGTCAATCCTAGACTCCCAACCTATCCCTCCCCCTCACCATACCCCCCCACCCCCCCAGCCCGTAACATTCACTGTTTAAATGGATTTGACCAAGTCACTTCTTAATTTCAATCCCCAAATCTACAAAATGGAGCTTTCGCCACAAAACTTATATCACTGGAATATGATGAAACTCAGATAAGACATTGTCTATGAAGCCACTTTATAATTCTAAATTCTAATCTTTGTGTGGGGAGGGTCACAGATCATTCCCCATCTCAAAAGATTGATTGTTGATTTTCATATTTATTTTCTGTCTCTTTGCCTCCCCCCTCTATATTCACCTGTGGCATCTACAATAGTGCCAGGCACTTAGTAAGCCCTCAGCAAATATTCATTGAATGAATAAACTTGAAAACCAGTAGAAATAATCATACTGGAATTTAATTAAAGAGAAGAAATTTTGAAAAATAACTCCCCTACTGTCATTATTGAGACTGTTTCTCCCCTCAGCGTCCCATGTCTAGGGGAAATGAAATGTGTACCTAAACAAATACACACTTGCAGCATTTACACTTATATCCCCAATTGCCACTTTCTTGTGCTCAGTTAAAATAAATCACACAGAGCTTCCTCCCCATATTGTTTTCTGATCTTCACCAAGCTCTGCCAAGAGCTAGAGGGACAGCCCAGTGGGTCTCTTCTCTCAGCCTTGGGCACAGTGAAAAAGAGGATTTGAAGTAGTTGAAAGCCCTTGTGAAAAAAAATATTTCAGCCTTCTGGTCTATTTGACAACCTGTATCGCCCGTATTTCATGACCTTAGCTCCTCTCGACGACTATGAAATAATTTCCCAATTCTTTCCTTAGCCGTGGTTGCTGATCAACATACGTGTTTCCATACTGATCAGTTTTTTTGATTTGCTGGGAGTTGAGTCTGGGGACAGTCATCTCAAATCCACTGAGGAACAGGAAAGGCACCAATCTCTGTACATCATTAATATTTTAAAAGCTAATAATATTTATTAGCTTTAAGGATTGACTTACCAAGGTTAATATTTAAATCTGATAAGTGAATGAGTTCTACTTTTGTTTATTTTTTGCACGCTTAAAGAATTCTAATCTGTCTAGAGGAAACTTCTCTGTTTTTGCTGCCTTTCAGGGCAGCAGGCTATCTGCAGGTAGCACTGGACTGATAGGTAAGAGGCCAAGAAAATGATAGTTGGGACAGTTATTGATTAGCTGCATGACCCTTGACAAGTGACTTCATTCTCCATCATTCCTTTGGTTTCTGAGTTTAAAAAAAAAATGGAAAGAGCCACTGATTTCCTACTTTGTGACATCGTGAGAAGACAAATGGAATATTTTGCGACACTGATTTCTTATAGGTCTCGAGGGACCCAGACGAGTTTGTCTGATTTCTATTTTATTATACACTTCATTATGGATGACACTGAACCCTTCAGGGCACTGTGAAGGAACTTGGACTCCTTATTCCTCACAGCCTTGTCTGTGGTCAGCCTCAGCGCCATTTGTATTGCAGTAGTACAAAGGAGAGAAGTGATATTTTGCTGGGTCACAGAGAATGTCAGTGACAAGTTAGGACCAAACACAGGCAATTGTTTAGCTCATAAAGCCCCACAGCTTCCCGTGGATTATTTGTGGGTTGCATCCGAACCTTATGTTTAATAACAATAACCGCCACAAAGATTGCTGATTACTCAGATGTTAAGCACAGCCGTATTTCTTTGCAAACAAAGGCCCTCCTCACAGAATAAAAGGACCAATTATGCTTTCCAAGTAAGGTCCTTTTATTATTAGATTCCTGGGCATTTGGTGACTTATACCATTTATAATTCAATGCTCTTAGTGATAACAAAATAGCTGTAACCAACTGCTTGATAAAATACAGAGGATTCCAGAAACATAATTATGTTTTTTAAGAGTTAAATAGTGATATGAGACAGGGAATATAATAACTCTTTTCCTGTGAGGCATATGGTAAGCTTTCCTTTCCTACTTTTCTGCCAGAGTCCCACTGCGCCTGTGTGACAACAAGAACTGTCCCTTCAGGTTAATGAAGGGATAACTAGTTTGAATCTTGTTTAGAATGAGGGATTGCGGCCACCAACATTTTGAATCTACTCACATAATTTTCAGCATCTGATTTGCTAAGCAAATCAAGGCCTTAAAAACAAAAAACAAAACAACAAGCAAAAGGGTCCTGCTCCCTGAGAAACATAATGTCATTGTTAAAGAAATGGCAGCTCCACACGTATCTATGTGTCTTTATTGATGCCTACTGCACCCCACACAGAGAAGACCAAACTTTTTGGCTCTTGAAGGACCAGGACAGCAGCAGGCAGCACACTCTCCCCAACTGGAAAGTGGGGAATGATTTTAAATACATTGTGTTGACTTTCTTGCAGCCTTTTAATAACACATAGGTAGGAGGCCATGGAACTTCAGATAAACAAGGACTGAGTGAGTGTCAGTTGAGCTTGCTTCTGGAATGTTCTGGGGTAACGTTGAGATTTGGGGGATGAGGGTATGTTTTGGAAAGGCAGCTACTGGAGAAAATTATGTAAACCTGGTGCTAGGTATCTGCCTGAGAAAACTGGGTATAAGTTGAACTCTCATCAGCTTTAAGTTACCCTCCGATAGGCCCTGATGGGAACATAGCTACAGCCCCATCTTTAGTTCTGCTTAGACTTATACGCATGTCCCTCTTATCACAGCAAAAGACAGTAGCATCATTACATCTGGACGTGTTTTATGATTCCTCCTGGAAACAGCTGTGTTGCCTGTCTTTGTGTGGATACAGTTTTTTAAAAATGAAAATCACCATGGCAACAGCTGCAGCCACTTATTACAGAGCAGTGGAAGTGTTGCTGGTATTTCTGAGGAAAGCTATGCTCTCAGAATAATGTGCCTCTTACAGTGGAGTGGATTTTTCCTGCTAACATTTCCATTTTTAAAAAATACAAAAGTATGAGAGTGTGTTCAAAAGAAATTTAGCAGGGAACTGGAGAGCTCAGGGAATTGGTAAGCAAGAAGGGAGGCTTTCATCTGTGGCCCCTGAGTTAAAGTCCAGCTGTTTGTTGCTAGCTCCCAAAAATGGGATTCTAGGGAGAGCAGTGCTCATTATTTGTTTTTAGCTCCATGGTACCTAAATATGGTACTCTAAATAGAATTGCTTAATAGCAATGATAGTGATGATTAGAATTAATTGAAGCCAGTTTTCTGCTTCTTTTAGCACCACACCTTCCTTAGAACTTTGAGGAACCTCTGAATTTGGGGCTGTAGGACCCAATGTGCTCCATCTCAGCCAATAAGTGTAAAGTAGTTTAAGAGTAAGTTTCGGTTTTCTTTTAACTCAGCTCTGAGATTAGTGACATATTTCATAGGCTCATGCTACATGTTCTGGCACTTTCTCTATGCTAAGCATTAAGAAGTAGAGAAAGGGAAGCTAGCAAAGAAGATTGCCACGACATATGTTCAAGACTTTGTACGTTATGGGGGGAGCATCTGCATGCTGAGTTTTGAACAAGTGTTTCATATTCCCTAAGCATGATGTCACATCATTTTAATGATCCCATAGACCATGTTCTTGATGGAAGCAGCCAGATAATTCGACAGGAAGTGTTTAATTCTAAGGAAACAGAAAAGCAATACCAATTTGGGGTACCTCATGGAAATAATAAAACCTCCAAAAGCTGTGGTCTCTAAGACTACAGATAAATAAGCCTTGAGCATAGCACAAACATCCGTCAAAACCCAAATCCTTCGCTCACTTCCTGAGAACTCTGACACCTGATGAGGTGCTTCAGTTGTGCAGGGGGGTGTGGCTACTTATGTCTCTGAATGTGTGTGTCTATGTGTGTGTGTGTTGAGAAAAGATTAGGATTTATATGATCTGCTCACTCTCTCACAAAGTTCAAATCCCTTAGATAAAAGTTATTCCATATATTTTTCTGGTTGTTGGACCCTAAAGTTTTAGAGTGTATATTTCACCACCAAAGTTATACTTCATCTGAACTTGGTTAAACGGTGTTGTGCCATGGTTTGTTTACCTCCCATCACTAGGAAGAAACAGAGAAGCCCATGGAGAAAGTTTTTGCCCTGGGCTATAGGCAACATTGCAAAAAGGCCCCATCTCATCCTATTCCAGGAAACGAGACTGAAAAACAAAAACTTTTCCCCTGTTAAGCCCAGCCACTAGGGATTGTTTTATGTTTATTAGAAGACAAGGCAGCATATTAGAATCTATCGTGCAGCAAGCCGTATGTCCCATCTCTCTCCTTTCTGCTGCCAAGTTTGTTTCCCATTCAAGCCAACCAAGCAACTGTTACACATAGTAAGCCAGAATTTGGGATTAGAACACCATTTGATGGACTCTCTCCAGAGAAATCTTCAGTGCTTGTGATTTACCCCTCCCCTTATTTCTACACTCCACCCATACCACCCGAACCCGTGCATTCATGGCATTGCATCATATCTTACTTGAGAGACTCAAGAGGAAGGTGACTCTAACAGTTTTATTTTCACTGAACTAGGCAAAAAGGGAGGACGTGCTGATTTAATCCTGATGCAGGAAAGGGAACACTGAGAGGAATGCAGCAGTAAAGAAGGGAGATAATCATTCTCTTCATAAGAAGTCAATACATTTTCCTGGATCTGGTAGCCTCAGGCAGATGTTTGATAAGAGTTGTTGGTTGAGAAGGAATCACCATCTGGCATGAAATGCATCTTAGTATAATTAATTTCTCATTTAATAAATGTATTCCATTTTGCTGGACCACCCTGAAGCCAAAGGAATATGATTCTGTTGGGAGGATCTTGGATCTGAAAGGTGGATCAGATCCACATTTGCTGCTGTGCTTAGGTCACAAGGAACCACTACCCCCAAACCTGGTGTGTTCAAAGGAGAACTCATCAAGGGTTGCATTTTTGGGTGACATCTGTCTTCAAGTCTGCTTTGGTGGTGTAGGCTTCCATCACTGGGTACTCCGTTTGGTACTACATTCCATTCTGATAGAAAAATAATGTTTTGATTATCCATAGAATTTAGCAGCAGCCAAGGACAGATATGCTACTTCCTGCCCGATAACAGGCAAAACATTGTACCTTTCAAACACAAACATTTTGCTAAGCCTAGGGGAAAGTCTGGAGGAGAGCTGACCCTGTTCAACTTCAGTTTCAGTAGCCCTGTGGACCTTTTTTTTTTTTTTTTTATCTGCTGGTTTGCTATTAAATAAACACACAAAGGGAGAACTAAAGAAATATGCAGATAGATACTTTAAAGACCTCACCTCACCAGTAGAGATTACCAAAGGGAAGGACTTACCTACTGGGACCAGCACATATAGCTACCCTTTTGTTGATGCACACTTGAGGACAGTTTACTCGGGAGGGGGCCGTAAGGGAGAGGCAACACAGGAGGTTTAGAACTGGGTTCTAACGCTGGTCCTACCATTTACTTGCCACGTGTCTTTGGCCACGTAGCTTAACCTTCCTCAATGTCGTCAGTTTCTCCTTGTAATATGTAGATAATATTATCTCTCCTGTGGGGTTGTGGGAACGATTACAAATAATGTATACAAAATGCTGATGACAGTTCTGGCTTGCAAGAGGGCTTCCATAAGTGGCAGCTATTAGCATTGCAATGTGGAAAGCACAAAGTCCAAGAGGATTTTAACACTGAATATTTTGCAGGAACATGCCATATATGCTTTCCAAATTCAGTGTTTAAGACTCTAAAATTAAGCTGGCATTGCACGGACTGATCACTCAATTTACCAACAAACTTTTTTTTTTTTTTTTTAAGAAGATGTTGGGGGTAGGAGTTTATTAATTTATTTATTTTTGCTGTGTTGGGTCTTTGTTTCTGTGCGAGGGCTTTCTCTAGTTGTGGCAAGCAGGGGCCACTCTTCATTGCAGTGCGCGGACCTCTCACTATCGCAGCCTCTCCTGTTGCGGAGCACAGACTCCAGACGCGCAGGCTCAGTAGTTGTGGCTCACAGGCCCGCGGCATGTGGGATCCTCCCAGACCAGGGCTTGAACCTGTGTCCCCTGCATTAGCAGGCAGATTCTCAACCACTGTGCCACCAGGGAAGCCCCCAAACTATCTTTTTCTATCTTACTAGTTTATTTTATTATGGTTTGAAAAGCCAGAAATTATTATTTTTTTTCTCGGTCGTCATTTTGGTAATTTACTGAGTCCTTTTTTTTTTTAAATCCAGAAGTTTGAAGGCAAAACGTTTTCAAAGTAAATAATTTAATAGAAGCAGCGTTCTCTTTCCTCTCCACTGCCACCTACACAGACCGGTTGGTGCCAGGGCCAAAGATTGTCAGGCAATCCAAGGCAGAAGATGGTAGAGGTGCTTGTCTGGTTCTCTGAGACCTTCCATTTCATTACATTCCCCAAATTCTGGCATTAAGTTTGTGGGGATTATCATACTTTTCCTGTGATGAAGTTACCTGGGGCTTCACCATCACACTCCATACGCATCCATGGTGCTGTAATCTCTAATTATGCACTGACCTCCTCCTGACGATGTTTCATTAGCATTAAGTGATAAAGCAGGCTTTTCACACGCAAAAACATGGATTTTGCTATTTCTCTGCATAAGATTTTTTAGAGCTTCTCTCTCTCTCTTGCTCTTGCTATCACTCTCGCTCTCTTTCTCTAACACACACACACGCACACACGCACACACACACAAAATGGATATGAAAGCAGTACAATCCTCTGTTGTTTTCATCTGAATGGCATTCTCCTCTTCTATCACTGGCTCACCTCTGTTTCCATTTGGATGCTTTCTAGCAATGGCCCTGAGGCATGTTTTTAAAAACTGGATTTTCCAAGAAGGTGGTAATAGGTTTTTTTTTTTTTTTTAACATCTTTATTGGGGTATAATTGCTTTACAATGGTGTGTTAGTTTCTGCTTTATAACAAAGTGAATCAGCTATACATATACATATGTTCCCATATCTCCTCCCTCTTGCGTCTCCTTCCCACCCTCCCTATCCCACCCCTCTAGGTGGTCACAAAGCACCGAGCTGATCTCCCTGTGCTATGCGGCTGCTTCCCACTAGCTATCTACCTTACTACGTTTGTTAGTGTGTATATGTCCATGACTCTCTCTCGCCCTGTCACAGCTCACCCTTCCCCCCTCCATAACCTCAAGTCCGTTCTCTAGTAGGTCTGCGTCTTTATTCCTGCCTTACCCCTAGGTTCTTCATGACATTTTTTTCCTTAAATTCCATATATATGTGTTAGCATATGGTATTTGTCTTTTTCTTTCTGACTTACTTCACTCTGTATGACAGACTCTAGGTCTATCCACCTCATTACAAATAGCTCAATTTCGTTTCTTTTTATGGCTGAGTAATATTCCATTGTATATATGTGCCACATCTTCTTTTCCATTCATCCGATGATGGGCACTTAGGTTGTTTCCATCTCCGGGCTATTGTAAATAGAGCTGCAATGAACATTTTGGTACATGACTTTTTTTGAATTTTGGTTTTCTCAGGGTATATGCCCAGTAGTGGGATTGCTGGGTCATATGGTAGTTCTATTTGTAGTTTTTTAAGGAACCTCCATACTGTTCTCCATAGTGGCTGAACCAATTCACATTCCCACCAGCAGTGCAAGAGTGATTCCCTTTTCTCCACACCCTCTCCAGCATTTATTGTTTCTAGATTTTTTGATGATGGCCATTCTGACTGGTGTGAGATGATATCTCATTGTAGTTTTGATTTGCATTTCTCTAATGATTAATGATGTTGAGCATTCTTTCATGTGTTTGTTGGCAGTCTGTATATCTTCTTTGGAGAAATGTCTATTTAGGTCTTCTGCCCATTTTTGGATTGGGTTGTTTGTTTTTTTGTTATTGAGCTGCATGAACTGCTTGTAAATTTTGGAGATTAATCCTTTGTCAGTTGCTTCATTTGCAAATATTTTCTCCCATTCTGAGGGCTGTCTTTTCGTCTTGTTTATGGTTTCCTTTGCTGTGCAAAAGCTTTGAAGTTTCATTAGGTCCCATTTGTTTATTTTTGTTTTTATTTCCATTACTCTAGGAGGTGGGTCAAAAAGGATCTTGCTGTGATTTATGTCATAGAGTATTCTGCCTATGTTTTCCTCTAAGAGTTTGATAGTTTCTGGCCTTATATTTAGGTCTTTAATCCATTTTGAGCTTATTTTTGTGTATGGTGTTAGGGAGTGATCTAATCTCATACTTTTACATGTACCTGTCCAGTTTTCCCAGCACCACTTATTGAAGAGGCTGTCCTTTCTCCACTGTACATTCCTGCCACCTTTATCAAAGATAAGGTGTCCATATGTGCATGGGTTTGTCTCTGGGCTTTCTATCCTGTTCCATTGATCTTTCTGTTTTTGTGCCAGTACCATACTGTCTTGATTACTGTAGCTTTGTAGTATAGTCTGAAGTCAGGGAGCCTGATTCCTCCAGTTCCTTTTTTCGTTCTCAAGATTGCTTTGGCTATTCGGGGTCTTTTGTGTTTCCATACAAATTGCGAAATTTTTTGTTCTAGTTCTGTGAAAAATGCCAGTGGTAGTTTGATAAGGATTGCATTGAATCTGTAGATTGCTTTGGGTAGTATAGTCATTTTCACAATGTTGATTCTTCCAATCCAAGAACATGGTATATCTCTCCATCTATTTGTATCATCTTTAATTTCTTTCATCAGTGTCTTATAATTTTCTGCATACAGGTCTTTTGTCTTCTTAGGTAGGTTTATTCCTAGATATTTTATTGTTTTTGTTGCAGTGGTAAATGGGAGTGTTTTCTTGATTTCACTTTCAGATTTTTCATCATTAGTATATAGGAATGCCAGAGATTTCTGTGCATTAATTTTGTATCCTGCCACTGTACCAAATTCATTGATTAGCTCTAGTAGTTTTCTGGTAGCATCTTTAGGATTCTCTATGTATAGTATCATGTCATCTGCAAACAGTGACAGCTTTACTTCTTCTTTTCCGATTTGGATTCCTTGCAATAGGTTTGAATAAAAATCTAATGAATACACTTAATCCAGAGGAGACAGTGAGGTATAATTATTGAATTTCGCCCTTTATCTCAAAGACTTTGTAATTTCTGTATAACCTTAGTCCCATTTAAGTAGTAAAGTTCAACACTAGCTGGTAGCATACCCAGTTAGTGGTGGGTAGAATGGTAATACAAAATAGACCTGACCAAAGAAATCCAAAAAACAAAAAAACAAAATGAGAGAGCGAGAGAGACCCCCTACCATAAGAGGAGCAGAGGGGAATTATCCCAAAGCAGCCTTCCCCACCTGCCACTTGCCCTCCAAATAGGAGGGGCCGCATCTCCAGCACCTCCTTCTGACCCACCATGGCTACCAGTTTCTTCCCTTGCAAACAATATGAACAATTCACTAGTTTTTAACCCATCTTACAGAGAGACATCTATATCCCAAATGCTTTTTATTACCAACATGTTACTTATTTCATAATTGAGCCATCAAGGAACATTTCTCTCCCAAATTCCCTGTTTCTCCCATGTGCTCTCATGACATATAAATAAAGACAGTAGATCTTTCGAAGATCTTGCCATGCGTGCGCTGAACAAGGCCTGGGAGCTGTTGTGTCTCACACATTCTGATTGACCTAAGGAGAGCCAAGCCCTGGTAGTGGTGGTGGTGATGGTGAGTGACTTTGGATGTTTTGAATCAATAAAGTTGACATAAGCTAAACCCTGAAGAGAGAGTAGGATTGATTCAGGCCACAGTTAATTTATGCTTCACGATGTTATCTGCTATACTTCCTCTGTCATTTATTCCTGTATAAATACAACTCTCAAAACATCCCCTTTCTCTCCAGATATACTTAGATGTCATTATTTACTGACATTCTCCCGTGCATTGCCTGCTAGCCCACAGCTGCCATATACGACCCCTACCCGAGCAGGCAGTGAGTGAAAGGCCATGGCTTAAGCACGGGGTTTCCTCCATGACCCCACTCCTGTTTCTTGTACCTTGGTCTGGTTATCTGATTTTGTCTCTTATCTCCCCTTCTGTAGATCACTGTTCGCCTCAGCTTCTGACCACTCCCTCCTTGTTGTGCCATCAGAATTTGTGTACGCCTACTTCAGTGGTATTTAACCTTTTTGAGGTCATGGAATAAATGGTGAAGGTGTATGAAAGTTAAGGACTCTCCTTCCAGCAAAGCGCTTGTGTGCATTTAAGTTGGGTTCACATCCATCCCTGGACTCCCTGAATCGTTGATTCCCTGGCTGCCTTGCTGGTTGTATATGTACTCATTGTGGCTTGCTCACCTGGGTCTAACTTGAAGTGTTGTACTCACCTGCCTCCACCCCAGTCCTCCACCAAGCCTTCCAGTCTGCATTTTCCCCAGCCTCTGACCTATTGTCCACCTAGATGTGCAAAACCTATCTTCTTGAACCTTTAAGACTGCTTCAGGGCCCAGGGCTCAGGGCTCTAGCCCTAGGAGCTTGTGCTCCTTCACGGCTCAGCAATGGCCTTGGTAAATGAAGTGTTCATCCTGGTGCTTGGCATCTGACTCCAAGTCTTAGTAACTATCTTTATTACATGGGTGGGAAAAACCTATTAATTGCTTGAGTTAGAAATCTCTCGATTTTTACAAATTGTATTCGTTTGAGATTCAAATATACTGTGAAGTCTACATTGTTATTCTAGATAAAGCTGTATCCTGAAGATGCAGTATCAGAGACGACTCTACTGTGGAACTTTAGCATTCTGCAATATATACTTTATAGCAACTGCTAGACACATATAATGTAATTTAAAAGCATTATGTGAAAGCAAAACCCACTTTGGTAAGATTTGTTGGTCCACAGCTCCCATGCTTCAAACATAAAATCAAAATCTGTAGAGGGGAGGCAACATACCTATGTGCTTTGCTCCCAAAGATAAACTTGTACTCAAGCAAAATTATCTGCAACTCTATTTAGTTGCAGCTCTATTTAGGGATGCAGATTCTCAATTAGGTTGTGATTTGGGGCCCAGATGCTCACTTAATTGCTAATAAATAGAAGCACAGGAGAAGGATCTGGGAATATGAGTTGATCAGTGCAAATATTTTCTGGGAGTTGGCTTGTCACCAGGTGAAACTCCATCAGGCTGTCTGAGGAAGCTGTTTATAACAGGAGTGAGTTTTGTTTAACACAGGAATGAAAGGCACCCAGATTAGGAAAGCTTTTCATAGGACATTGTCTATGAAAAGTCCTTTGACCCAGCCAGAGGAAGCTAGTGTGTCATTCAGCCCCTCATCTCTCTGTCCTCAGCCCACAGCATCTGTGAAGCACTGCAGGCCCCAATGAAAGCAAGTGCCTGTTTTCGGATTCTTTTTATCTCTATGTAGCGTGCAGTGAGCTGTGAATTGGTGATCGCCATGAAAGCAGCTCCATCGATTTCATGATTTTTTCTTGATTGTTGCTGACCCACAATTCTATACAACTTCATTAGATACTTTCTGTTCATGAACATTTTTGCTTCAGGTATAGCAACGGGATTTCTGTGGTATGTCTATCTTGGTGTCCCCTTCTCCAGCAAGGCTGCTGGAAGTTAAACTCTGCTGGATTTGTAAAATCCGTGGATCTTTTGGTCTTAACTGTTATTAACAATTTACATGCATCTTCTTTTTTGATACTATCCCAATAACCTTCTGCTTTACAGACCTCATTAAGAAAAAGATGAATTCAGTACATGATCTAACTCTAAATGTATTACTCATTCCACCTCAGAAGACTCTTATAATGTTCTGACACCTTAATTGGAATTCCTGAATGCCTCTATATTCTTAGAAGAAGAGCTCAGTTTTTATTGATTTCTTTTGAGCAAATGGTGAACGATAATCATTCCAACAGTAATATTGATATAAATAACAGTAACAACAATAATAACAGCTCACATTTATGGAGTGCTTTCTGTGTTCCAAGTAGAAGCACTGTACACGTATTAACCCAGTTAATCCCCACTCTATGAAGGAGGCACAATTGTTATTATCATCATTTTTTAGATGAAGACACTGTGACACAAGTAAGTAGTTACTATAAAGAGACAGTAGTCACCACATGGCAGCACAGCGTGAACACCTGCATGAGGTGATGTGAGGCCTGAGTCGGTGCTGCCATGAACATCAAGAGACATGAAGTGTACATAGTTTCATAACAAACTCATTCGATGTGGAGAAGAGCCCTCCATGAAGAAATCCTGGCCTCCAAGCAGCAGTAGGTGGTCAGCAAAACTCCTCATATCGAAATGAATAGATTCATTAATGCAGTTTTTTTCTTACAAATTAGTACCAGAAGTCCTAAAATCTTAACCTTCTGTGAGTAGTCTTTGCCTCTATCCTATGAACGTGAAACGTTTGTTGAGTTATTTATCTGTGTGTACACTCAGGCGACGGATCCTAGTGTTTTCCCTTCCCAGTCTACGTTGCACATGGGCTTTCACTAGTGAGACCTGAGTTGAATGGCTGCCGCTCCAGTTACTAGTGAGTTACTTGGGGCAAATGATTTACCATCCCTGAGTCTGTTTATCTCTAAAATGCAAATACTTTCTTCTTCATTACATTTTTGGAAGGATTAAATGAGGTGAGATATATAAAGTTACTTCATTTCTCTAAGCCATAGATTCCTCATCTATAAAATGGAAATCATAATAGCACCTACTTCAGGGGGTCACTGTGAGGGTTCAGTGAGATAATGTTTATAAAAATGCTTAACATAGAGCTAGACACATAGTGAATGCTCCATAGTAACAAATACAGCGAATAATCTGTATTTTGAGTTCTCAGTAAATGTTGGAGCACCTGACCCCCTTCTCCATTTCAACCTTGGGGATTAATATTTGGTCTTTCTTACACCTGTTAATGATTGTATTTTAATTTTAACTAGATTTCCGTCTTTAGTGGCAATTAACCTACTTTTCTACATCTTTTTATATCTATTATGACTAAAAGTTTCACATATTACAGTACTCTTTGGAGCTAAGATTTCATTAGTGAGGATTAAAGGAACTGAAAAGTTGGAGAAAGGGTTGAAGTTCCCATTAGATCATGAGAATTAGTGTCTCTCTCTCTCTTTTAAATAGGTTCACAGTGGTGGGGTTCAAATTCCTGTTTCTGCTTCAGAAAAGAAAGAGAGCAAACCAAATAAGAAGAGTATTTGCGAGTTATTTTATCTTTAGGACTATCTCTGATTCACTTTCCTCTCAATATTAGGTGCAGGAGAAAATTTCTCAAAGCCCGCAGACTAATACAATTCTGACAAGACTTTTCAGGCTGAATCGCAAAGTAATTTAAGATGTCCTTTCAAAGAAAATGTACATATAATTCATAACAAACCTCCTTTAACTCTTCTTCCCTTTTAACCAATTTTAAGCTCAGAGCTCTCTTTGTCACTTTAAAGTTGGAACTTAATGGACCAGAGCCACTTAGGAATCTGTCAAAGACTTTATTCCGTGCTGAAATTTGTAACTGTTCTTGATGTCATTATCAACATGGCTCCCACCTAAATCATCGGCGCCTTCATTGCATCCCCACTGAAGTACTGCCCCTTGCTCGCTGAATACTCAGCCATTTCCAATGGCAGGATTTGGGTAGCCCAGAAAGCCAAGTACCCTCCACCCCTCTCTTGATAGTCCTGGAGGAAGCTGGAAATAGGTAGGGAGTCAATGACCCTGGGGGCGGGAGGTTTCTCGAGGCCACATTACCCAACTGTCTAGTCCATGAATTTTCTCCATAACACCATGACAGGTAACTCTTTCATTCTATGTTTAAGTATCTCCAGCGACAGAGAACTTGACTTTTATAGATCTCATTTCGTTTTCCATCAGATCTAAGAATTAGGAAATTCTGAAATAGAATATAAAGCTGAAATCTTTCTCCCTCTGATGTTTCACTCGTGGACTTTACTTTGCCTTCTGGAAACACAAAGAACGAGGCCAGTCCTTCCTCTGCATGACCGCCTTTCAAATGCTCACTGTAGCTGTTTCTGCTAAACTCATCTATCCTTTAAACTCCCCTCCTTCCTTACTTCTTCTTCCCCACCACCCTACTCTTTCTCCTGTGGTCTGCTATGGTTTGTCAGGCTTCGTTCAGATGGTGCCACCCAGACCAAAGAAGAAAGCCCCGTCTGATCCAGCCATGGGGGAGGACAACGGGACCATGCTGACTCCTGTCCAGTTTCCTCTACTGTTATTAACATAGCCTTCACCTGGAATGTTCTGTACCATGCTCCCCTACCCCAAACCCTCCAGTGGATGCCCTTTCACCCCTAGAGGAAAATCCTAAGTCCTAAGAAAGTCCCGAAAACTTCCACAAGACCTGGCCCCAGCCCAGTCTCCAGCCCTGTCTCCTACCACTTTCCCCTTGCCCATTCCCCTCCAGCCACACTGCCTCTGCTTCAAGGACTAGAAAACTCTCCCCACTCTTTTCATGCAGGACTCCACTTAATAATGTTTCTCAGAGAAGCCTTTCCTGACCATCCTAAGTAAAACAGCACCCTCATCACTCTCTATTCCATCCCTTCACGCTGCTTTCTTTTTCTTTTCTGTCTCCTCTGCCCTTAAATCGTATGTTTACTTGCTTAGCTATTTATTATGTTGATTTCTCCACTGGAACGTAAGGAACATGAGGTCAGAAGGTTTGTTGTGTTCCCTGCTGGATCTTTAGTGTCTAGAAAAATGTCTGCACATAGTAGGTGCTCAAGAAACATTTGTTGTTAGAATGAATCCATTAATTCAGCCTGAGATCATATTATTCTGGGGGCAGCCATGATATACTAACTCATACTTCCCACAAAATTCTCCGTGTCTTGTGGTGCCAGACGTCAAAATGGCAAAGTGATATTTGTCAAGGATTTGGAAAAATCACTGTTTGGTGTGAATTTGGACCCTAAGGGAGCGGTCATTAACTAAACAGTCCTTCAGCAGCCGCAAGAGTTCATTAATGTGCCTCCTGAAACACAGCCCTTGACCCTGCAGGGCTGTTGCCCTTGGGAAGGTGAGACCCTGTGGTTCTAACTCAAGCTCAGTGAACTTCTGGCCAGAACCACTTACTATTAAAAGGCAACTTTTCTAACTTCCCAGGGTGCCTGGAATGCCCCCAATTCCTGAAGTCATTATGCTTTACAGCAGGTTCTCTTGACAGAACTTCATCAGCCTTTGGCAGGACATAAGCCAGAATAATGGGCAAGCAGATGCCAGAATGAATTCCAACGTGTTCACACAATTCTTGGCCCCATAAAATCAATTCCTTATTCATAATTAAGCAACTTCTTGAGAAAGCGCAGGTTGGTAGAGTTATTAAAGGGTAAATAATAAATAAGAATCCACTTGTTTCTTTTTCGGGAGGGAGATAAACAATTTTAAACGCAAAATAGCACTGTAATTAGTTTTTCTTCTACTTTCTTCCCTGTGAAACTCAGGGCCAACCAAACAGAGCAGCTTTTACAAGTTTCCATCACCCCTCTATGTTGCATTTCTCCTTAAAATGTATCCTTCAGAGCGGAATGACAAGGCAACTCTAGATAGATGGGGAGAAAAGAAACTAGAAGCATCCGGACATAAAGATCACAAGATGCATCATCCTGTGGGTTTTTGCCTGTTTTCCAAACTGGGTTTAGGAAGCAGACCTGAAACAAAAGTTGCTAAATGCCTCCCTACTAAAAGGAGCACCAGCGCCCCCAGCACTTAGAACCACACACCTCCCAACAGGCTTAATTGGCAACAGCATCAGCCTCATTTCCTCCAGTTCCTACCCCATCTCCTTGGTCTCAAAACAGTGTATGAAAGAAGTGGGAAAGAAAGGGGGTCCTCCTTGGAGAGACTGCAGTGTTTGAGGTGTGAAGCTCTCACCCCTCCCCGTGAGGGAGCTTCCTCTCCCCTAAGTCAAGTGGAAGGAACGCCACTGGAATCACCCCAATAGATGGAGGCTGCCTGCAAGAGGAAGGCTGCCAGCTTGTCCCCAGGGGAGGAACTGCAGAGGGGCTGAGCCCCTCTCAAAACAGAGCAGGGAAGGAGGTTCTTGGATGTGTCTTCTTGGAGTGAGAGAGCAGAAGAACACAGGGACTGGCCTACAGATTTCTGGAAGGAGTCAGCTGGAGTCCTCTGTGTCAGCAGGACCTGAAGGCTCCCTAGTTTGCTGTCTTTGGGGAGTGGGCAAGGTGAGCCCTCCTAGAAGAGTGCTCCATGGTCCATGGAGGGTGCTCAGGGGTGCCCCAACTAAAGGGGACTGGAGATCAAGGGAGGTGTGAGAGCCACCGAATTCCCCAAGTGGACCCTGATCCAAGCCATAGAAAAGGGCTGGGAATATATACAGCTGGCAGGGCAGAAGGAAAACTGAATGGTCCCTGTGAGGAGATTCTTCATAAATTGGAGGTGCCACCATGTCAGCAGGGGCTTCCAAGAAACGGACCAAGCAGGGACAAGAGTGAGGCCAGGGACCCTGTCCATTGTGGCCAAACAATTGGCCACAAAAGGTGGAGAGCTTGGCTCCCCATCACTCCCCCATGCCTCTAACACCAGGGGGAGCTGGTGCTCAGGAGGGAGGTGGAGGGGAGCATTCCTGAGCACTTTCTTTGCTTTGTTTTTTTTGGCTGCGTCGGGTTTTTGTTGCTGTGCGTGGGCTTTCTCTAGTTGCTGTGAGCGGGGCTACTCTTCCTTGTGGTGCGCGGGCTTCTCATTACGGTGGCTTCTCTTGCTGCGGAGCATGGGCTCTAGACTCACGGGCTTCAGTAGTTGTGGCACGCGGGCTCTAGAGCACAGGCTCAGTAGTTGTGGTGCACGGGCTTAGTTGCTCCGCGGCATGTGGGATCTTCCTGGACCAGGGCTTGAACCCACGTCCCCTGCATTGGCAGGCAGATTCTTAACCACTGTGCCACCAAGTGTGCCACTCCTCCCTTTCAAGTCATCCTGCCTGCTGCTCTAGAATATTCTGCAGGGAGAAGAAGAAGCTTGCTTTGAAGATTTAGGTTTTAAGCTGGACAGCACTAAGTTGTGATAACTGAAAGGAACTGAATAATGGAATTTGACCAAGACATCATTGATGAAACTATACACCCAGCACAAAGAAGGATTCAATATAGTACAGTTGGAAGAATCAAGAGCTCTGTAATAAACTGGTGCTAGTAGTTTAAATTTTTTTGTTAGGGATTAAAGATTTGGCAGAGAAAATGGAAGGTCCTTTTTGTATATCTTTGGCTATAGTAATCATCTTCCCATCTTTTTCTTGATTACATTCATAGAAATTCAAAAAGGGATGTGATGTATATGCTTAAAACTTTCCTTTTAAAATTTTAAAGTGGCATTGATTCATGTTAACAAGAGAAGTGAGACTGGACTGGGAGATAAGAGAAGCAGGTTGTCCCAATCAGGCACCCAGAATATTGAGTAGATTGTGGGAGTTGGGAGGACCTGTCAGAGGCGAACATCATTATGAAGGAAGGCTGCCCAGGAGCTTGAGGTTGTTGAGTAGTTTCTGTGAGGGAAAATAATGGGGAAAATATTTTAGCAGTAGCAGTAAAGAGTAACAGGAGTGGGTGGTGATGGAAGCTGGGTGGTCTTGAGAAAGATTGTAAGAATCAGGAGAGCGATGACTCCGTAGGGTCCAGAATGGGAAGATGGCCAGAGTTTTGGAAGGGATGGCATTGGCGGCAGTGACGGTGGTTCCATTTACAGAATACTTTCTATACATGATCTCATCTTCACTCTCAGCATGGTTGCAATAACTTCTTCCCTACTTCCTCTTCTTTCGTTTCCTCCTCGCCCCCCTTCTCCTTCTTCCTCATGGCTGGCATTTATTGAGCATATGTGCCACATGCCATTCTACACAAAACAATTTGTATGATCAAATGATCCCTGATACCAAGAGATTCTAGACCAAGGACCAGTCAGAGTGTGAGAGAGACAGGTGATGACATCTCAGTTCTGTTTTGGTTGAGGTAGTCATTAGACATCTAGTTTGGGATACTTCTTTTAGAACTAAACCAATCTCTCAGTTTGAGAAAGAGACGGAAAGACAGACAAACAACACAATGACGAAGTAGAAGGAGAAGAAGAGGAAGGGGGAGGGGGAGGAAGATGGGTTATTTGAAGAAGGATGATTAACTTAAGAAATGCTTATGTAGTTCTTACTATGTGCCAGGTACCATTTTGAATGCTTTATAAACATTAACTGATTGACTTCTCATAGCAACCTTCTGTGATATGTACTATTATTATCATCCTCATTTTAGTATCATTTTTTAAATTATCATCATCATAGGAAACTGAGGTGCATATAGTCTAAGTAACTTGGTCAAGTTCACACAGCCGGTAAGTGGCAGAGCTGAGATTTCAACCCAGATCTCAGATTCAGATACTATGCCCTTAACGCTACCTAAGTTGCCAGGGGGGTTCCTGTAGGAACATCGTAAAGATGAAAAGATGGGTTGTTGAGAAACACTGGAGTTTCGATGGTGTCTGTGAGTCTTAAACGATACAGCGAAGGGCTTCCCTGGTGGCGCAGTGGTTGAGAGTCCGCCTGCCGATGCAGGGGACGCGGGTTCGTGCCCCGGTCCGGGAAGATCCCACATGCTGCGGAGCAGCTGGGCCCGTGAGCCATGGCCACTGAGCCTGCGCGTCCGGAGCCTGTGCTCCGCAACGGGAGAGGCCACAACACTGAGAGGCCTGCGTAACGCAAAGAAAAAAAGAAAAAAAAGATACAACGAGCAGTGTGATCCTTATTCATGTGGCTATCATCAAAGGAATTTAGGATATTTCATCCATTTCAAAAATTTTGAATAAAAGATACGCATATTTATTTCTGAGACTGTATGCAATACACTACCATCAAAACAGTTTTTGGTGAATAATCTGTTCCTGAACAGAATGATTCAGAATCAATAACCTGGACTTATATCCAATTTATAAGATGAATATTTAAACACCACTGTGTATTTCCGGTCATGTCATTTTCAAGGATATCGGTTCTATCCAACTCAATCATTGTTTTCCAGAAATCTGCAGATCACAGATCTATCTTCACCAGCATGTGCTGTAAACAGTGCCTCTTCAGAGTGGTGTCCCAAAGAGCAAGCACCACACAGATTAGCAGAAAGTCCAGTTCCTCTTCCCTGCCTCTCCCCGCTCTGATATTTGCATCCGCGAATGGTTCAAGCATCTCCCTTGGTGCACGGGAGGAGGTATTTCCTTTTTAAGTCCAAAGTGCTGAAACCGTTAGAACATGATCTTCCGTCCTTTCTCAGGTTGAAGTTAGAGAACTCTACAGATGCTACCCAAACCCTTGGTCATTTCTGAAAACACCCGCTGCAACTGCTGCTCCATAATCCAGAGGCTTAGTGTTGAAGCTGAAAACCAGAGCCCAGAGAGATGCCTCCTTTCCAGGGCTTAGAGCCTGGAGGAACAACTTCCTAAAATCCTGGCAGTCAGGAGAGATACAATGTCTCTGGGACATAAGGCCCCTGCTTTCTTTGCCTCACTCCTCACCAGCAGCCAGCGGGCTTTGCCTGCAGAATGTCCTCTGCTAAACTTGGGGAGATGTAACTCAAGTTCAGTCTCCTGGCCTGTTCTTGTCCTGGAGCACATCCCTGTCCAGGCTGCTGAGGACGCTCCTTTCCTCCTTAATCCACGGACCCAAGAGCTCCGCGCAAAACGTGACAACCTACTGGCGTCACTTCTATGGCCGTTTCCTCCCTGGAGACCCTGATGTTCCCATGCAAAAGTGACTTTTCCCTCTGCAGCAACCTAGAAGCACAGTGTGCTGGGAGGGGACCCACACCCCATCGGTCCGTAGTTGGAACCAAGGCCTTGTTCAGCCACAGCGCTCTGCCCTCTTTCATTGTGAGCCTGTGGAAGTTCTTAGCAGAATGATGATGATCATGGCAGTGATGGTGATGATGGCCAGCATTCATTGAGAGCCTATTTTTTGTGCACATAATCAGCACTCAATGAATGGCCCTACAACCTATAAGATAAATATATAGGCTTTGTGGGGTTTTTTTTAATCTTAATCGGTTTTTTTTGGCCACATCCTGAAGCATGCTGGATCTTAGTTCCCCAACCAGGGATCGAAACCGTGCCCCCTGCAATGGAAGCATGGAGTCTTAACCACTGGACTGCCAGAGAAGTCCCTCTTATTTTTTTTTATAGGTTTTTAAATGTACCTCATATTCTCACACATTTCTGTGGGATACATAATGTTATGGCCATTTTATAGACTTTGAAACTGAGCCTGAGTGATGGAGTAACTTAACCAAGGCCATACAGCCAATAAGGATGAGACCTTTGAGGCTCAAGCTGAGTCTCAAGTGTTGACTTCAAGCTTGCACTGATAACCCTAAAAGTACCCACGACATGACTACATATAGTCAATGCCTAATAAAAACTCTTGTAGATGACGATCCATTTGAAAGATGACTAGCTTTTGCAAGCCGCTTCTCCTCCTGCATTTCTTCCTATTTCCTTCCTGCTTTCCAGTCAGCCTGCCCTCGTTCCCTCAACCTGTATATAGCCTGCCACGGGCCGGGCGTCAGGCTGTGTCCTGGGCATAGAAGCAGGACAAAGACCCAGGCCAGGCCTAGCAAAGCTGAAGTCCAGGAGCAGAAGGCAGGCACGAAAGCAGGTTTCCAGGAGGAGCCCTGCGTCTCACCTGCTAGTGGGATGGGAGAGGAGGGCTCTGTCACCCCATGCAAGGTGCTCCACACTCTCCTGGCACATGGGAGAGTGCTTCTCGTGTTCCATCCACACATGGAATCCAAGGTTCTGGTGCCTGAACTCCTATTGCCCTTCGAATCAGAACCACACTCACTCAACGGTCCTGATGTGGGTTCATGTTTGCCTCCCAACAAGATCACTTTTTCAAGGGAGAAACAAGAAATCTACATTTTGAACTTAGTAGCTATATGATCTTCATTTCTCTGACTCTTCGTTTCTGTATTTTATTTTTAAAAAGGAGGGGGGAGAAAAGAAAGAAAAAGACGGATGACCATATACCTGCCCTAATTACCTGGCAGAGATGTTATAGGATCAAATACAGTTATAATGCAGGCATAAGAGGACTAAATATTACATAAATGTGAGGGCTTTTGTATATTCTTAAGGTGGAATTTAAAGCTCTGAGTGATGCCAGCTACCTGCCTTTGCCCCTCCGCCAGTGCCCACATATGTGCTGTCAGGCTCCAGCCATCACTATATAGTTCCACGTTGAAGTGCCCTCAACTCTCCTGCCTCCTTGCCTTTGCTTCCACCCTTTCCACTACCTGGAATGCCTGCTGCCCATCACTGACTGTTGACTTGATCAAATGCCATCCCCTCTATTCTAAACTAGTGCCCCTTTCCTCATTTGCCCCATTAAATGTTGCACATCTCTCACAATCACTCTCAGCACTGTGACTGACATGAGCTAGCTGTCTTCTCTATCTTAGGCTTCTCCGCCTATGCCTTGCATATGGTCAGTAAAATGTTTGTTGACTCAAGTTCTGCTTCTCCTTTCCATGCCCTTCCCTGCCCGCCCGCCACTCCCTGCATCGAATCCATCACCTGGTACATAGCAGGTACCCCATGCATCTCGACTAACATCCTGAAGTGCTTTAGGGCTGGCAAATCAATGAACGAGTCTCCATAGGTCAAGGAGAATTAAGTAAGCTCTTCCCTTCAGTTCAATCAGATCTCACAGGGAAGGTATGAAATTTGACTGCACCCTTTTGGGTGGGGATCAGAGCCCAGGAAGAAAACAGCATCTCCCAAAACGCAGACTATGAACCAGTGGAGATACCCAGATGATTTTAGGTGACACAAAGGGGAACTTTGTTTCTCAAATTTAATAATTACATAATCTCATGTGTATTAAAAAGCGATATATGAAGCAACTCAAAACTATGATTTCGTAAATATTATTTAATAAAAGCTTTTGCATTTGAATAAAAATGAGTTGATTTAAGAACAAACATTACATAAGTAATGATACGGAATATGGCCAAAAGAAGTGACGGTGGTGCTTCAAGCTAGGGAAGCATCGGGACAGAGAAAACACTTCCAGCGAGTGCAAAGGTGAAGATGGGGTTGAAGAGATGCCTGTTCTAAGGATCAGATCTGCTGGGAGCAGCCTTAGGAATTAACAGAATTATTTACAAAACTGTGTTACTGTGCAAAAACCTTTGTTTGAAAGACAGATAGCAACTGGAATGTTTCCTCATCACTACTGTGTTTTTTTACACACGCAGCCATGGGCACCAAGTTTCCGAATGGCCATGGGGTTTTACACCCTTTCCCAGGACTGTCAGCTACAAAGGACCCAAATATGGGTTTGCTTTTCCTTTTTTTTCTGCAAAGCACAACACTTTACAAAAAGAAGAACACTTCAAAGGCAATCCCTTTCTCATATACATAACAGGGCTCCATTTGAGATCCACATTCATCTTCCTTATCCAATTACATGATCAAAGCAGAAGTGTTTGAAACAACCTAATCAAAAAATGGGCAGAAGACCTAAGTAGACATTTCTCCAAAGAAGACATACAGATGGCCAACAGGCACATGAAAAGCTGCTCAGCATTACTAATTACTAGAGAAATGCAAATCAAAACTACAATGAGGTATCACCTCACACCAGTTTGAATGGGCATCATCAGAAAATCTGCAAACAACAAATGCTGGAGAGGGTGTGGAGAAAAGGGAACCCTCTTGCACTGTTGGTGGCAATGTAAATTGATACAGCCACAATGAGAACAGTATGGAGGTTCCTTAAAAAACTAAACATAGAATCACCATATGACCCAGCAATCCCACCCCTGGGCATATACCCAGAGAAAACCATAATTCAAAAAGACACATGCACCCCAATGTTCATTGCAGCACTACTTACAATAGCCGGGTCATGGAAGCAACCTAAATGCCCATCGACAGACAAATGGATAAAGAAGATGTGGTCCACATATACAGTGGACTATTACTCAGCCATAAAAAGGAACGAAATTGGGTCCTTTGTAGAGATGTGGATGGATCTAGAGACTGTCATACAGAGTGAAATAAGTCAGAAAGAGAAAAACAAATATCGTATATTAACGCCTATATGTGGAACCTAGAAAAATGGTACAGATGAACCGGTTTGCAGGGCAGAAATAGAGACACAGATGTAGAGAACAAACGTATGGACACCAAGGGGCGAAAGTGGTGGTGTGATGAATTGGGAGATTGGGATTGACATATATACACTAATATGTATAAAATGGGTAACTAATAAGAACCTGCTGTATAAAAAAATAAATAAAATTCAAAAAAAAAAAAAGCAGAAGTGTTTGGCCTACTTTGGGGGTTTAAAGATATCCAGGGAAAAACTAGAAACATTTAAAACTACCTTTTTTATGCCACACATTTTCCTGGAGGAGAATTGGAACCCACTCCCCCTGTTCTCTCTTAACTAGTCTTTAGACACAAAACGTCAGGTCAGAGAGTTAACGTACTCTCATCATCCAAGTCACAAGAGATTCAGTTACATCTCTGTAAAATCCTATCTAATCTCAAGTCAGTGTGTCTGGTGTACTGTTTGCTCTCTAAGAGCTACAAGGTCCCTCCCAGCAGCCGCTGAGGAACTATTGATTTTGTCTGATTAGCTTTAAAGACCTTGTATTAAAATAAAAACTGCAAAAAAAAAAAAATCTGAAAAGTTACTTCATTAGTCTCCCAAAAGCTACTGGTTCTAGCACATCTGTTCATTTTGATGGTACAATACGGAGCTCATGTTTCCTAAAATAGGACACACCTTGTCCCTTACATTAACACTGTGGGATTTGAGGCCCTGGTTACAAAAAGAAAATAGCAAATATGACATCCTCAAAACTATTTAAGTGAACAGACTGCCTATTGGTGGATTGATTTTTCTCTGTGGATATAAATCTATTGGCAGCCATCAGAACTGGGGTATAAAAGATGACCTTAGGCAGCTGCTGCCATTTGTTTCAGGGGGAAAATGAGGGGTTTGTCTCTCCCCAGGGGTTAATACTGTGATGCTCTGAACGTCCTCTGGGCTCTGTTTCTGAAGGGTTACACTGGAGAGGAGCAATGTTTTGTGGTTTATGACAAGATCACAGCAGAATATTTTGTGCATGCTGTGATTTGTATCATCCATTTGTGCACAGGCCATAAAAGCGCACTTTTTATCAGGAACATTTGTGAATATTTAACAGCACTGAAGACATATGGCCACTAAATAATTCACAGTTATCTATCTCCTCAGCAGATTCCTTATACGCCTACCATGTTTTAATGCCTAGTTTGCTCAGAAACAATATTCCTTACTATCCTTCCTATATAAAAATGTTTACTGATGGGCAGCAATATATAGATACCATGGGATTGGGTTGTAAGGAAGCGGAAAGCTTTCTGCCTTCTCCACCTCTCTCTGTCCTCATCCATTTCCCCTGAAAGCTTCCAACCAGCACCTAACCTCATAGGAAAACGTGCCCTTCCCAAAAGTGGGTGCTAAATTCTGACTTCTGGTGTTTGGGCCATGAGATGGGAGTCGCTGACTAACCGTCACCCTCTTCTCGTTTCAGTTCTATATCCATTTACAGTCCCAAGGAGAATCCGAACGCATTTGATGCTGCAGCATTCTTCCAGTCCGTGGGGAATTTCCTGGGGATCTTCGCCGGCTCATTTGCAATGGGGTCTGCGTATGCTGTTGTCACGGCACTGATATCCTTTGTCCTGTGTGGAAAGCTGGGGACTGTTCAGAGCAGTCAACTTCCCCGGAATGTTTCTGAGGACTGACAAATTCCAGGCTAGGAAATGGTTAGATAGTCTCGTTCGAGCGCAGTACGGCACCACTGGAGCCATCTTGGTTCCGAGCCACCCCTCGAAGCACAGGTCGGTACCAGTGGAAGAGGGGCCCAGGCTCTTTTCCTGTCCAAGGCCAGTTCTAGCACTGCTCATACTGTCTGACCCTAGGATAGCAACAGTCTTAAAAAAATTCCCACCTAGGAATATAGGTGACCAGAACGTATCAGGCTTGGATATATTAAGGTCAAGAGGAAGAACTGAAGATCTAAGGTCAAGAATAAAGCATGATTGACTGGGAATGATAAACTAAGTGTTCTCTGCCTCCTTTTCAAACTTGTAGCAAGCACTAGTTCACAGGGTTGGCCAAGCCAAAGATGACTGTGAGTTTAAACGAGCATGCATAGCTCTTTTATGGAAGGGGAACAGCAAGCCAAGCAGAAATGTTTGCCATATCCAGGCAAGTGTGTCATCTTACTCCCTCTTTTTCAGCAGAGAGGTGGGAGGATGGGTAAAGTTCCTAGAGGATTTGAGCCGGGGAAAGAAGCTGGTCTGGTGAGCTCTTCACTCACAGCAGTTGGATGGGGGCAAAAATAAGTCAGATTTGAAGAGGAAAGCCAGAAGGCTAATGTCAAGTGTTAACTGAGGCTACAGAGAAGAGGCAGAACAAAGGACCAGAGACCTTGTGGGGGAAAGAGAAGTAAGAAAGGAGAAAGATACAAGAAGGGTCAGGGATCAAGGCAAGGAAAGCAAAATGTTGGGGTCTCTTTTCATGAGGACTAGCCTAACAGTTCACTGAACAACTGCTAAAAGGCTAGGTTCTACTAAAGTTTTCTAAGATGAGTCAGAAGATGAATAAAACATGGACTCTGCCTTCAACTAATGACGAACTTGGAAAGACAAGCTCTACAGTAAGAGTTGGATGGAAAGTGAGTGCTAAAGCTGCAGAGCCACCTTAGTAAGATTATAAAAATTCAAATGCTGATGAGGCCACTGTGTCTGGGATAGTCCAATAGACTCTTGGCCAATCTTATGATTCCGGAAAATCATCTGAAAAGCAGTATTTACATGCAGAGTAGGACCTGGGCTTGACCTGAAAAATGGGTAGGATACAGGCAAAAGCCACATGATAAGAGATTCAGGAGAAGGCCAGCATTCATGAAGGTGTGGCGGAGGGGGCGCTGCCGTGGCACATGGCAGTTGTGCCTGAAAGGACCTGAGGGCTCAGGCTGGTGAGCGGTGGAAGATGAGGGGACACAGGTGGGATGGAGTCAGCTTGTGGAGTATCTTGGAGTGTTATTCAAAGGAGCCTGGGCATCTTTCTATAGTCCACAGAGAGGGACACAATGAAAGTCCTGCTTTTAAAACATAAATAAGGAACTGGTATGTAGGGTGAATGAGAGAAGGAAGATTAAGATCAAGGAAAACTGTGATGATAACTTGTGGGGGGTGGAAATCGGGAAGGAGGCCAATGTTTAGAAGAAGCTCTAGGACTTAGTGATTGGTTGGTACTAAGAGATAAGGAAGAGGAGAGAATCAAAAGACCACCCCAAAGTCATGTCCTGGAAACCCTGGAGAATGTCAACTCCGTTGACAAAAGTAAGTCGGAAAAGATAGGGCTGACTTCCAACTAAAAATAATGATTAACGATCTACCCAGTACTGGAGACATGTCAGGCCCCCTACTACTTGTTTTACATGCAATAACTCATTTAACCTTCACAATGGTCATATCTTTTTTTACTGGACACTGGAGCTTAGAAAGGGTAAGCTATTGCCCAAGGTCATACAGCTTGGAAGTAGAGCCAAGATCAAACCCAAGGAGTGAAACCGAGAGACAGACCATGCTCTTGATCACTACTCCCTGTTGCCTCTTAATTATTAAGTGGAATGACGATGGAGATCACATGTTGTTTGGAGTAGAGTAATAGTAATGATCACAACATTTAGTGAATGTCTAGCATGGGCCTTTATATATATCTTCTTATTCGAATTAACCCTGTAAGACACCAGGTTACACAGGAGGAAATCGAGGCTCAAAAAGGTTAAGTAGCTCACTCTGAGTCACATATCAGTAATAATGGACATGATATTAATTATGTCATCTTACATATGTTCAGAACTGTACCACGTGCCAGCCATTGTCCTTAGTATTTTGCATAGATTATCTCAGATAGTTTTTATAAGAACCCTGGCAGGGAGATACTGTTATTCCCCCAATTTTCAGCTGAAGAAACTGACATATAAGGTTAGGCAACTTGTCTAAGTCCACACAGCTAGGACATTTCAGGGCAGGGGTTTAAAAGCAGGCCTTTGGTCCCAGGGACGGCACGAGGTGGAAGGGCTGAGATTGGAACTTTTTTCTGCCCAGTGTGCAAGGAATATATGGACACATAAGTAAACAAATTGATAAGGAAGGTAGAAATTCCTGGAGGTTGGAAGTCTGCTCTGATATTGGATCAGATCTGGGGAAAGGGGTGGAGAAAAGGAAGAGACAGGGCCTCAGTAATAGTGGCAACACCTGATGGCCTTGGGTCACAAACTCAGGCTGTGAAGGAGACAGGGGCACAGTCCATTCCTCCACCATAACCACCGGGATACCTTGTCCACAACGAGGCAGAGGCTCCTCAGATTGTGGGCCCCTGGGCTCTGGACAAGCTTAGGGCTTGACTCAGAACTGAACAACTTTCTGGAGGCCATGGAAAGAGAAGAACACTTTACGCCCAGTTGGTATTCTGCTACTCAAATCGGCCTGAGCCTTCTCTTTACAACAAACTAGAAGAGGGAATTCAGAGGAACAAACCCCATTAGAAACAAAGCCTTCCCTCCAAGTAAGAAGAGGGGACATTGGAAAAGGGTCAAAGGGCAGCCCATGTTTTCCTCCAGATAAAGAATTGCTTCCAGACCCTTACTGAATCTCTTTCCAGAAAAGATGTTTTACAAAACAAATTTATTTAAATCACACTAATTGAAAAACTTATACATCCTTTGTTATATACCAGGCACTCTTCTGAGTGCTTAACATATTGTAAGTGGTTTATATACCTAGGAGGTAGGTTGCACTATTATGCCCATTTTCAGACATGGAAACCAAAGCGCAGAGTGACCCGTCTAAGCTGATACCATGAATATGGGCCCAGGTAGAGTTGCCTTCCAGAGGCCACACTCCCAACCATGACATGATCCTTAGTATTTTGTGCTTTCTAAGACTTTACAAAACATTTTTAATATCTTCATTGCATGTTACTCTGCACATTGTATAAGTAGGTATTATTCTCATTGCCAGTTCACCTAGGATACAAATAAGGCTCACAGAGGTTAACATACTGCTCAGAAATCACACAGCCAGTGACTAGCAGAGCCAAGACTCAAACCCAGATCTACTAACGCAGAGGTCATACTTTTTGCTTCCTTGCCCTGCTGCCAAACATCTCTTAATATGGAATCTTCCTTACACTTTGTTGTAGAAACATAAAAATGCAACATCATTAACATCTCTTTACCTGTCAGGGCATTTTCCGCCTAGTGGTGGACACAATTACAAGGTAGCCCTTTCCCATCCATCACTAACTCCTAATCATCTCCCCATAGCCCATTCTCTGCCTGACTCAGATCACTGTGCCTTTGTTCTATTTGCAATTTATAGACTATTGACGAAGTGTCATCCTGGCCAAAATGAACCACTGCCCGCCAAAGGGTATCTTGCTTGACCTAGAAGCAACACCCATTTTCCTCCATCCTACTTTTACAGAGAGTCCGGGCAGCTTCCCTCTCATGGAACATACATGCTCCTCCTGATTCAATTTCTATCCCCAAGAGAGAAGGCTCTTCAAGGTGCTCTGTCCACAGACCAGCACTCCCTGGGGAGCAGTGGCCTCCTTCAGT
The DNA here is from genome assembly GCF_039906515.1 of Pseudorca crassidens. NCBI lineage: Eukaryota > Metazoa > Chordata > Mammalia > Artiodactyla > Delphinidae > Pseudorca > Pseudorca crassidens. Next base: position 28,181,924 of record NC_090300.1, read on the forward strand.
GTTGACACACTGGCAGCATCTCACCCAGCCTCACTCCCCTTGGCTTTGTTTTCCCAGATCTGCCAGTATTCTGAGGGGCACACCCCAAGGGCTGAGTCCAAATTTAAGAAGTTTTGTGTCTACACTGAGCTGATTTTATCCTCTTAGTAAGACATCTTTTTTAACTGAACACCAGTTTGCATTTTTATAGGAGTGTTCAGCCCGCAATGAAGCATGATTCCTGCTGGCCTTCAAAGTCAAGTCTCAGTCAGTTACAGCCAGCTCCGAAAATTAGTTCTCTCATCTAAAACACAACCAGATTTTTTCACAGCCAAAAAGGAGATTTGTTCATAAAAGCAGTTGTTATTTCCCTTAACGCGTCTTTGTCACTTGACCAAATTTACCAAACTGTGTGAGTTCCCTATGCTGGAAACGGGCCTGTTTTTCCTCCTGTCTTGGAGCGCCTTCCTGTCTGCCGAGGCCGCTGGCCTAACAGGTCAGTGTTTCGTCCAGCGCAGCAAACTGGATGTGTGAACACATGTGTTCCCCCCACCTCTCCCCATGCCCCCCTCCCTGACCCAGCCGGAGGTGAAATGGAGGCCCTTTTCTATGGGTTTGTGTCAGAATCAGCCTCTCCTGGGCACCCTGGGGAGAAGAAAAACTATCATCCATTTATCCAACAGCTCAACTGGAAGTCTCCAAACTGCCGTTTCCTCTCCTCTCCTTGCTGGTCAGGAAGGGGATGTTGAAATCTATGAATGATTGGTATACTGAGGTGATGGATGACTTTACAAATAAGAGTCTCTGCTCAGAGTGTGAAGGGATGCACAGCCGCTTTGTGGGAAAGGGTGGTGACTTTCCATTGGCTGTTAACAGCAACGCCCACGAAGGCAGCCTCTCCTGGTGTGCTCATCTCCACACACGGACCGTATTTATAAATCTTTGCATACACTCCATGGCAGGCCAGAAAACAAGGCACTAACTTGGTGGCTTCACGGTTTAATTAATGTCTCTTACTGTAGAAAGTCTGTATGTAGAGTCCTCTGAGATGGACCAGTTGATAGAGAGAGGCAGTCCCTAAGGTCCCAGGTGCCACGCATCCTGTATCTGGATTGCCTTTCTGCAACAGCGAGGGTTTGTGCTTGGCTAGCTGCAACGATTGGGTACTTTTCCATGTAGAAGAATCAGTGTGGCTCTGAGCAAAATTTCAAAGCTGTTTCTCTCCTTTGGCTTAGTTCCTTGCTTCTCCTGGGTTTCAGTCCTGGATCCCTTGCTGCTCACTACATCTTAATTGACTTTCAAGTGAGATTCCCCCGCCCCCCTCCGAAGTACTAACTGGGAATAAGGTATGCCTCCCTGGGTACTTGCATTTTAAAAGGTGGTACTTTAAGTGTAAATAATAATAAAAGTTGATATATAGTGAAAGCAGACCATGAGCCAGGTGCTGGCTAACTGCCTTTCATGGATTTTCTCATTCATTTACAGAAGGACCCAAAGTTAGGGACTATGCCCAGTTTACTCAGCCAACAGTAAGTGGTGGAGCTGGGATTTCAAATAAGGAGATCTGATTCTAGAGCCTGGGCTCATGGGTACCAAGCATTGCTACCCTGAATGAAATTCTATCTATAGAATATGAGGCAGGCCCGCAGGAGTAGGAAGATATTTGGGGCCCCAGAAGCCTGCCTCGTCCATTTGCTTCTAGGCTGGTTTGGCCTCTCCTGTGAAAGCCATGGCAAATCTTTTTTGTAATGATAATCTGTTGCTCTGGGCAGCTGACCCACCTTACTTCATAGCCATGGGAACCAAGCTATTTCCACAGGCTTTGAGGGTGTCTGTTGCTGATACAGACAGCCACCTGCCAGTTATTATCACACTATAATCAAGACTGCATTACCAGAGTCCACCCTACCAGGCCCAGTATCATTCCAAACCATTCTAACACAACATCCATTATATTAGAGCCTTACTGTGTTATTAGAAAGGTTGCTAAAGAGCTTATGCATTACAAAGAAAAAGGATACTGGTGTCTCTTAAATGAAATAATGGAGGAAACAATTTACATACGTCATTCAGAAAATTGTGGTCCCCTTTCCTCCACATTCCATGCCCTTTTCAGCACTTACCATATTGTAAAATGATGTGAGTAATGTTAACAATAAGAATACATATTTGACCTTCTGGAAAGGTAAGGAAGTACCTTAACTCACCTGATATGTTTTAGTCTACTGTTGATCATTGTAATAAACACACAGACACACACTTATGCGCACATATCCCAATGCTTAAGATTGTTTCTGTTTGTGAAGATTGTCTATTTCCTGATCAATTCAGCAATATCTTGTTTTCTTAAATGTTTTTAGGGTTATGGTCCACGTATAAACTCTTAGTTTATCTGTGCCTTGCGCTTTTGCTATGCTTTTGACCTGATATCCTTATTGGATACCATGCAGATCACTTCTAAGGAGCCAGCATCATGGGGTGGGTGGACGCATGTGTGGGCCTTGGTAGCAGAAAGACCCAAGTGTCCACGTCTACACCCAGGGGAGCGCTCATCCAGAACAGTACTCCAGATTAAGCAACGTGCCCGAAAGGCATTTGATACAAATCAAACTTCAGGTGTGAGCGTTTTGTACCGCCCAAGACCAAGCCTGCTAAGTCCAAATTACTTATGTGTTTGTTTGTTTATTATTTAATCCTTGCCTATTTCTAAATTGGCTTTGAGACAACTCATAACCTGAGCCATGCATATCATGGGACCATTTAGTTGAGGCTAGACACTCAAGTGCTTTGGGATAGAGTTTTTCTGCAAAATGAGGCAGCTGTTCATTGCTGTGGTTTGGCAATAAATATAGCTCTGAGCTTTCTGGCAGCCAAAGCCAAAAGGGAAACATGATGAGTTATATAGGAATAATACAGTACTATAAAAAGAAGTCACAATTATTTATAAAAATGGGCAACCTTTTTTTCTAAAACTTTAGGGGAATTTATCACACACATCTTTATGTAAGGGCCTTTGAGCATCATAACAGACAATGTATTGTTTTAGGGAAGATGGAGATTCATTCTTCATGTAATCATTTCTCATATCAACCTTCAATAAAATCTGATGGTGTGGAATTAAATTATATTCTCTGAGGATATTTCATGCAGTAAGAAAATCTTTTTATCTCTAATCCACAAATAAACTAATATAACGCAAAGCTAAAATCTAGAAAAATTTTCAGAAAGTGCTTAACGAATGAACATATGACAATGAATGTAGTGAACTAAATGAAATGAGCTATTAAATAGTTTATGAGTAACTGTAGTGGTAACCAGCCATCCTGGGGCCGTGTATGGGTTCACTGAGAACAAATCATGTAGGACCCTAGAAATGGTGTTTACACACAATGGGTTCTCAGCAGAATTCCCCCAGCCCTGACATTGCTAGGTGAGGGCTCAAGGGTGCCCATCAAGGGAGCAGGCCTCTAGGCCTACCACCCCTACTTCACCCCTCTTATTGGTTCCATAGATTGGGTTTTCACCTAAGATTTCATTTAAAAAAAAGGATTTCTGTTGCTTTAAACAAAATATATCTGTTTTAAGAATATATTTTTTATTTTTTCTTACTACCAAGGTAAGGCATATACATTGTAGAAAATGTGGAAAATGTAGATTTACAGAAGGAAATAAAATTAGAGTTACCTGTATTCTCACTGCCTATTAATAACTATTGTTAGTATTTGTCTGAATTGATCTAATTATATGCAAATACATATACGTAATTAAATATATACATGCATACATATATGTAATTACATTTTTATTTTTAAGTAACTTGCTTTTTTTCACTTAACAATTTATAGTGAATGTTTTTCATGGCATTAAATATTCTTCTATATTATTATTTTTAATTGCTGCCTAGTACTATATCATATTAACTTGCCATAATTTATTATACTAACCTTTTGATTGTTTATAGCTTTCAACATTGTTAATATGATTGCAATGGTAATCCTTATAGCTTGATGTATGAACTTCTACTTATAAAACTGACTAAAAATAAAATTCCTGGGTTAATAAGAATGCTAACATTTTAATGTCTTGGAAAAATGAATCCAAGTTATCCTCCAGAAAATTTGCATTCCTTTATACTTCCACCAACGATGTAAGAGAGAGCTCATTCACTCACATCTTCATCACCCGAACTCATATTCACCCCTGCTAATTTGATAATCAAGTTCCGTCTTATTCTGATTTAAATTCATTATATTTTTACTGAGGAAATCATTTTAATTATATGTCATTGGCAATTTGTAGTTCTCCCTTGGTGAACTACCTGTTTATGACCTTTGTCCTTTTTTCTTATTGAAGTGCTTATTTTTGTCACGTTAAATTTTAGAAGCTCTTTATCTATTAAAAAATATTAACCTTTTGACTGTCATGTAGGCTATAAATATTTTCCAATTCACGGCTTTACCTTTTAAATATGTTATGCTTTATTTGTTTATGTAAGGGAAATGTTGGTATAGACATTTTCAAGTTTCATGTGGTTAATTTTATTTCTTCCTTCGAAAGCCCAAGATTTTATTGATTTCTACTTATAAAGCCCACTGTTATTAATAATAATGTATACTTTTTTTAATATTCGTCTGGTTTTATTTTTGCATTGGAATCCATCTGGAATTTGTCTTGCTATGAGGTGCGAGATAAAGTAGGGATTTGATTTTCTTCCTAGATTGTTATTCACTCATCCTAACACCCTTCAAACTTAACCTATGAATTTACAATATAATGTCCATGTATGTAGGTATATATATGTGTATATATGTTCTGGGCTTTCTGTTGTTCCACTGATCTCTTGGTCTTTACTGTTTTCATCATTTCAACTCCATGGTTCCTTTTAATAGCAATTTCAAGAGATTCTTTGCTATACTCACATATTTATATTCCAGAATGACTTAAAATAACTTTCTTATGTTTCAAGCAGAAAATAACTTTAGGATTATGATTGGGGTTGTATTAAATTTTTAGATTAATTTGACGAGGAATGGTGTTTTTACAGTGTTGAGTCTTCCCACAGAGGAATATGTTATGTCTCTCCATTTATTCAACTCATCCTTTATGGCCCTTAGTAAATTTTTATAGGTGTCTTCACATTAGACCTACAAATTTCTTGTTAAGTACTTTTTAAGCTATTTTATATTTTGGCATACTATGATGAATGGAAACTTCTTCCATTATAGTTTCTGGAAGGCTATTGTTTGTTTATGTGCATCTAGACCTCACCATGCTATTTGATTTACTCTCTGCAGTTCTGAAATATAGAACCATAGCTGATGTGTAGAATTTGGATTGATGGGCCAAAATTATATTAGACTATCAGGTTTGTGAGGACTATATCAACACCAGCAGTGTGGCTGAAGCATGCTAGGCATTCAATATCTTTTGAGCAATGGAATGAATGATTTTAGCTTAACAAAATGAAAATTTTCTAAAATCTGAATAACAGACTGTTTTATGAGTTAGTGAGTGCCTTATGCCTGATAATATTCTTGTAGATTCTACTTTTTTTTTTTTTTTTTTTGCCGTACGCGGACCTCTCACTGCTGTGGCCTCTCCCGTTGCGGAGCACAGGCTCCGGACGCGCAGGCTCAGCGGCCATAGCTCACGGGCCCAGCGGCTCCGTGGCGTGTGGGATCTTCCCGGACCGGGGCACAGAACCCACCTCCCCTGCATCGGCAAGCGGACTCTCAACCACTGCGCCACCAGGGAAGCCGTCGTAGATTCTTTATGTCCACTGGTCAGGGTATTTCAGAGCAGATTCATACATCAACTAAAGGATATATCATAAATTACATTGATCTGCAATTTCACTTCCCTAACTCTTAGGTTAAAATGGAGACGTGGAGACCTTGGGAAACAAGAGCCTAATCTAAAAGAATATGGTGGGCATATGTCGGCTTTGGCTGCCCAGCACCCGTTCTCCCTTTCACTGAGAATAGCATCCTGATGTTGTTTGGGGAACTACCCCTCCTCCATCAGATACCATCTTCTTAACCAAGGTACCCCACTCTCCCCTGCCAAAGAGAATAGGGGCATCCGAAGCTAGGTCTAACAGACACTCCTTCCCTGTGATACGAACTTTTAGGAGGGAGTTAGAAGTATATACAACTGTTGGCATCCAGACTTTCCAACAGCAAAACCCTATTGGGACCCTCTCCTTATTCCTGCCACAGATCCCTGGAGCTGCCTTTATGCCTCTTCCCTCCAATAAATTCCTTTCTGATTACAGTTGCCAGAATCAGTGTTTATTGCTTGCAAACAAAGAAATCTAAATAGTACCAGGGAAGGAATAATCTATGAGGTATTTCAACAAAAGAAGCTGCACAACTTGGTGACAATTCAGAAGGGAAGAGAGGCTCACAGACAGCACAGCCTCTAGGCTAGGAAGCTTGGGACCATCTCATGCCAGGTGCATACTGATAGACAAACAAAAAGAACCAAGCTTACAGAGACCGTTTGCACAGTCTTCATAATTCTTTTTTGATTCGCCTCCTTATAAGATTCATCATGCACACTTCAGTGTGGTGGGCGGGGCTTGCTCATGACCACATTTGCTGCTTTCACTTTTAGTTGTTTCTAATTTGATGATGATCATTTGATTTATTTTGATCATCTTTTACTTCAAGGGCCACATTTGCAGCCGCCTCATCTCAGTCTCTTAGAAATTGCACCTGCAAATGTTCAATAGTCACACAGAAGCACTTAGTATTATGGAAACAAGTGGCTTTTAGACATGCAAATGAAGGTTGGCATTTCTATTACCCAAAGGTCTGATGCTCTGCTACTGGAAATGTACAAGTGCTGTCTGAGAAAACTTTTATTTACGAAGACTGGGCAGAATATCAAATGCAAGTGAGAAGTCTTTCTAGAAGATAAGGGTGTGTAGACAGAAATGGACTTTAGGGAGTCCTTACAAGCTGGGAGAGCATAGAAGGAAGAGAATGTATATGGAAGTTTCTGCCCTAATTACAAAATCAGCCACTAAGGGGTATGTCTCAGATTTCTAGTTCTTCTGCTAACTGGCTGAGGGATAGGAATGTCACCCTGTTAATTGGTATCTCAGTTTTCTTTACTGCTGAGGTAAAAAGATTTTATTATTTTGTAGTGGAAGGACATGGCACACATACAAAATGTGGCTTTTGAATAAATACATGACCTGAGGTATTCTCTCTGTCAGGTACCTGGTACACATGCATACCTGATTTCTGATCACGTAGAATTTTTCTTGGCCTGTTTTCTAAAAGTCATTAGGTTACTGAGCCATTATTTTAAATTGAATATTGAAAATAATTCAGCAGTATTATTTATAGCATAATCTCTGGTGGCATTGAATCCTGTCATAGAAGCTGCTTTTCAGTTTATAAAGATAACCAAAAAGCACAGCTGGACAGGTGGTTTGAAAATTCATTTTTATAATTTGTTTCCCAGCTGAGACTTTGGGGGTCAGGTTTTTTTTTTGTTTTTTTTTTTTTGCGGTACGCGGGCCACTCACTGTTGTGGCCTCTCCCGTTGCGGAGCACAGGTTCCGGATGCGCAAGCTCAGCGGCCATGGCTCACAGGTCCAGCCGCTCCGCGGCATGTGGGATCTTCCTGGACCGGGGCACGAACCCGTGTCCCCTGCCTCGACAGGCGGACTCTCAACCACTGCGCCACCAGGGAAGCCCTGGACGTCAGGTTTTTGCCAGAGGCAAACTTTCAGGGACTGTCATTAAACACCCAAAGAGTAAGATTTCTAATGGCAACATTGACACTGCATCTAATGAATTCTCTGCTTCCAGGCACTGTTGTAATAAAGGCAGCTTCCATTTTTAGGTTCCTGGGGCATATTTTATGTCAGCTGGAAGTGAAGGAGGAGGAGGGAGGCCGTTGGCATCCCTCACTTTCTCATACAAAAAGTTAAACTGTATAGCCCACTATTTACTCAACTTAGAATAGTTTCCATCTAAGAAAACAAACGTGTAAAAATCTGAAAGAAAAAAAGTCCTGATTACTGTACTAAGCAATGCTATTGGGCTTTGTAGTCTGACTCTAGAGAGTAAGAAACTCTGAAAAAAATTTTGAATGTAGAAGGGTAAAAACAAATGCCGCTCTGGCTCATTCACTAAGGAATTGACCAACATGTCTGAACGAGAGAAGAGCTCAGCACACACAAACATGAAGCACAACATAAACAGTCAATTCACCTCAATGACGTCACCCAGCCTTATTCCCCCATTGGTCTCAAATGGCAAGGGCCTAATTACATTGTCATGATAAGGAAAAGCTGACACCTGAAAGCTCAGGTCCTGCTTATCTGTCCGGTCAGCTCTTGAAAGGCTTTTGTAGAATAAGTAGTTGGGAAAAGGGGAAACTGGGAATGTCTTTCTTTTTGGCAACAGACGAGGAAAGATTTCCAAATGAAATGACTATTACTGGACACGTTGAGACTTTACTTGATCTGAGTAAGTAAGCTGGCTCATTACTTCTCATCTCCACCATCTCTCGACTTGGCGAATACTTGTCTGAAACTCTTAAGAAGGCTTCTAGTTCAGAGATAAATGTGTTCCATTTGGCTTACCACTGATGCATTGCATGACTGGATGGGAAATATATTTCTAGATCTCAGTAAATAAAACAAATCACCAGGAGGGACTTAGTTTAAATTGTTTCTCAAATCAAATCTGGCCGGTTTTAGCTTCTAAATACATGTCATTAGCTGACATCTCAGCTTCAAACTGTTCTTGCTTTCATATTGACAGGACCATATGAATCCAACTTAATTAGCCAACAATTCACCAACAAATGAGGTGCACTGAGTGTTTTCCAAGCCAGAAATAGAGCCAGAGGCTCAAAATATTAGGCATTCAAGCTGTAGCAATAGACACCCAAAATTCTCAAGGGGATTTATTAACTAGCTTGCTGAACCAAGGGCAAACACGCAAAGATGCCATCTCAATAAACACAGGTGTAAAATACATCTCCTAGCATGATAACTCATTAACTCACACCTGCACTTTCTTGAACCAAATAGCTCATCATTTCAATATTCAAACAATCTTGCACATGTAACTTGAGTAGTGGACAAATTTACCTCTGCTTTCTTCACTGTAAATGTTTTCTGTCTTTACCTAACATCTCCTCACGGTGCCAGCAGCCATAGGGAAAAGAGAAAGTTGCTCATGTCCTGCACAGGCGTGTAGAAAACAATGAGAGGCCCGTGTACCGAAAAAAAAAAAAAAAAAAAAAATTAGTCCATTTGAAAGTCTTCTGGATTCTATACACGTGTGGAACTTCTACATGGAAAGGTACAGTGGTCAACTGGACATGGATATCTGGGATGAGACTGCTGACTAGAGATTTAGGTGACATTGGTGTACATGTATTAAGCGACTCCAAGGAAATGAAAACTGAAAAGAAGGAGTAAACCTGACAGTACCAACATTTGAGGTGGAAAGCCAGGGATCTAAACAAAAGGATATTTTTCTTCTCCTCCAGACCTCAAGTTAATTTGCATAAGTACTCACTACTACATTATTTAAGGAATTTTTTGTTTTAAATGGAAATTTATAAACCTTGCAACACAGACAGGAAGTAATCTTAAATGCATGCCTACCCTCTGCACTGGAGGATCTAGAAAGAAGAACATAGATTTGTGCTGTTTTCTATATTGATATTCTTGTATCCCACAGACTCATCATTCATCTGCCAACCGTAGCATTGCCAAATATAGTAAACTAGACAGTAATTGTATTCTTTGCAAACTTAGAATCCTTCATATTCCCTGAAGGAGTTTTCCATTTCGTTAAATCTTTGACTTCTCAGTTCCAGGTTCACGTTCAGCAGTGGTGGTAGGAAACCTGTCAGAAATGTCTCGTTTTACTAGATCAAAAATAAATAAAAGTGTGGCATGGAAAAATAACCCATCAACCTTAAAACCCCTCAGAGTGCCGCCTGAGAGCAAGACACATTTTTTTCTTTCTCACTCGCTCTTTTTCTGTGTTCCGATGATATAATCAATATTTCCTGTCCAAAAACGCAATATTCTCCAGTCTTAGAAACCCCTCAAGTCTGCATTTAATGTCAAAGAAAATCATCCTCCATGTGACAGATGTTTATTTTTCAGCTTCTGTATCTGAAGTCTTCATCAACTTTTAATGAGAAAAGAACCACTGAATAATGTTATCAGTAGCAGAGACGGTACGTGACAATAGTCTTGAATAAGAAAATTTAAATGTTAGAAGAAAATAGACTCTGCCACTAATGAATCCAGATAAACATCTATTTGTATGTGAGGATCAAAAATAATTTCTCCTTCGTTCTCTTTTTAGAGCAGCTAAATATTTCTTGAAATAGAGACTCATTACTTTGACAAACCTGCATTTGAGTGTCTGATGTCTACTGGGCACTGTTATGGGATTGGGAGCAATAAAAAGAAGGAGGTCATAGACCCAGCCCTTGAGGAAATCTAGGTCGAGAAGGTAATCTAGTTGCCAGGAAGTCCACATGAGGCCGTGGGGGTACCATGTAATTCTTCAATTCCATATATGCAGTCCTTGAAGCAAATGTAAAAACAGCAGTTCAGATCACAGACACTTAAGATGGGAAGGTGCTTAGAGATCATCTAGAGCAGTATTTACCACAGTTTCTTGACCCTTATCATAAAAAAATAAGAGTTTTATCATGCACTTATATGCACATGAGCATATTTTTTTGCCCACAATGGTACTTACTTACCTTAAAATACACAAAAGTTCCAATTAAAAGTTATGAACCTGAAGCTATCACATTATTAATCAACTGTACTCCAATATAAAATAAAAAGTTTTAAAAAATTTATGAAGTTCTTATATTTTCTTCTGCGCTTCAGTGGGTTTCTTGCATACCCCAATCTAAAGAACACTAATGCAGACCATCTTCTTTAGTTCTTTGAGAAGAAAACAATGGACCAGGCAATGAATTTGAATTGCATTAGTCATTCAACTAGTTAAGTGTCTGAACTATGCCAGATAGAACCCAGGTCTCCTGACACCAATTGTAGTACATTTTTTCTTACATAATTTACAACCACACAATGCACCTTGATGTCATGTAAACATAGGTTTGTGTGTGATGTGTGTAAGCATAGGTTAATGTTACTAAATATTGTATATACACAAGCATTAGTAACACTAATGCTTTCTGAGAAGGTCCAGAAGTGGGAATCATGGAGAACAGTGTAAATGGTGTTCTGTTAACCAAAAGGAGCTAATTGTCCTCTCAAAATTGATCTCTCTGGGGCTTCCCTGGTGGCGCAGTGGTTGGGAGTCTGCCTGCCAGTGCAGGGGACACGGGTTCGAGCCCTGGCCCGGGCAGATCCCACATGCCGCAGAGCAACTAAGCCCGTGCGCCACAACTACTGAAGCCCGCGTGCCGTGCTCCGCAATAAGAGAAGCCACTGCAACGAGAAGCCCGCGCACCGCAACAAAGACCCAATGCAGCCAAAAATAAAAATAAATAAAATAAATTTATTAAAAAAAAAATTGATCTCTCTGGAAAGAATTTACTTGCCAGCAGAATCATTATTCTTCCCAAAGAATTACAGACCTCCTCATGCTGTTTCCTAAACTTCTTTGCCTGCCAATAATTTGAATTTAACTGTATACCTCTTTGTGGTTTCTCATACAGCTCTTTTAGTTAGTGTCATGAAGTATCGGTTCTAGTTCTTATTCAAAATTGCACAAATGGGTCCTTGCAGACAGCTCTTCAGCGATCTTGCCCACCACTGAAAGCTCACTGTGCAAACTGATAGGCAATTTTGAGCACACACGTGAGTCAGAAACTCTTATTATTATTTTCTCTAAGCCACTTCTTAATTTCTTTCAGAGCTCCTTATCTATTTTAGTTCTCAGATATTTTTGAGCATGCTCCCTCCCTGTGGATCTGGATGTATGTACTTGGTTCCACTTGTCATTGCTACAGGGCCCCATAAATACAACTTGAAACCCAAACCTTAGACATGCAACCCTCGTAGTTGCATCTAATGACCGCTTGTGTTTTTCAGAAGAGGTGGAAGCAGAATGATCAGATTTTACCTCAGTTAGGAAAGAAAATGCAGTAATGTTTGCCAGCAGAAGATCAACATATTAGATGTTTCATAGTTCTATTTTATGGATACTAGGACTAATACAGCATGTAAGAGAAATACTTTCACACTTATAATAATTAGTTTGATCATTTTAAACATAGATCATATTAGATGTTTCTTCTAAGTTTTGAAATATTTGGAAAAATGTAATTAATTAATTCAACGTGTATTTATTCCCTAACCTATAACAGATGCAAACCCGAAGTGTGCAGGTAAACTGCATGTTCCTGGGACATGCCACATAGTTTCCTAGCCTTCACTCTTCACTCACATTGAATTCCCTACCCCCGACCCTGCACCTCCAAATTCTTCTTATCTTCCAAGACCTAAATGCCTCTGTGTCCTTTAGGAAAACTTTCCCCATCTCTCTCCCACTTTCCCCAGCCCAAAAGAAATCACTCCCTCAGAATTCCCATTTTCTTATCCCCTACTTCATTCTACCTGCTTTTAGATATCTCTGTGTATATGTTGTCTCTGGTAGGAGACATAAAGCTACTTGAGGTCTAGGACTGGGTTTATTCATCCTTGCATTCCCCATATCCATAACCCATGCTTTCCTCATTGAATATCTCAGTAGATAGAACTTGCAAAAATCGGATACCTTAACTGTAGGATTACTGAGAATGGTCTAAGTTTGGATTTCTAGGAGTGAGGCACACATTTTCACCTGCTTTTCCTTGTTGCAGGAGTTGATGTGGAAGAGAAGGCAACAAATAATGATTAAGGACATAAAAGGTGTGAGACGTGCTAGATGTTTTGTATTTCTTCCCCCAGCAACTTGTTGAATAGGAAATGTTGTTGTGTTTAGACCTGTAATGAGCTTCTCTGAGTCATTCCTTCTCTTCATGGCTTCCTCCTTTCACCTACTTCTAGTAATTATAGCAAAACCTTATATTTACTTCTTAGTGTTTAGTTTACAAATCATGTTAAAATCCATTGTATTGCTTTATACTTAGAACAGACCTGTGAGACAGGTGGGCCCTATCCAAATGAGAAAACTGAGTCTTAGGTGGGTGAAGCCCTTGGCCAACATCACCCATTACATACCTGCAGCCACGGCCAAAGAACGGCAGCCTGGGGAGGATGGACACCTGAGGGACCCCAAGGCCTGAGAGGCATGAACCATATGCTTATTAGGAATGTTCTCTTTGGCTGTATTTTTTCACTTTTATTTATTAAGTTTTTAATTCTACTGTCTTTGGTTCCATTTTTATGTCTTTTGTCTAGATTCTTTAGGTAAATAGTCCATTATTTCCCTTTTTCTTTCTAATAGAATGCATGTAAGACTATAACCTTTCCTCTGAATAATCCTTTGGTTTTATCCCATTGGTTTTGATAAGAAATGTACTATACACTTACTGTCATTTATCTCTACATAAGCTAAAATTTCAAATTTGGTTTCGTCTTCAACTCCAATTTTATTGAAAAGAATACAGTTAAAAATCTCTAATGGATACATTTATGTAGCTGTGCTTTTTGTTAATTTCCAGTTTTATAACATTTTGATCAAAGGATGCAATTTGTTTGTTTTGTTTTGTTTTGATTTTTAGAGGGGGAAAGAATTTTTGAACTATTTGATAGTAAAATATATCATCAATTTATTCCATGTTAACTAATTTCTTTTATATTCTAGTGTTGCTCGGATTAAAAAATAATTTTAAAATAAAGAAAAAAAATTGTAACTCCTCAAACACTCTTAATAGATAGTTGTTCCGTGACCCTAAAATTATTTCATGGAATCATGTCAATTCTAGAAAGTCACAGAAAGAAGAAATGGAGAATAAGACACAAAAATATAATTAAAAACATTTTTATACTTAGCAAGAGCTGCGAAAGTAAAAAGGGGGCACTGAGGCAACACAGAGGTAGTCACTGCAAGAAGCAAGTGTGACCCCTTGGACTAGAGGAGCAAAGGGAAGAGAATCTAGAAGCTCCTAAGAAGGAACCACGGAGCTGGGACTCAGACCTCTGAGGACACTGCCTGACTGCTGCTGCTTTCTCTGAGGGGGTACCAGGAGGCTGGTCTGCAAGTGAAGGAAAACAACAAAAAACAAAAAGAGAACAGAAGGCTGGGACCAACTGCCAAAGCTGTGGTGAAGAACCATTGCTGAGATGCAGCTGACAGGACCAGCAGGCAAACAGGAGGGAGCAAGGCCTTCTCTCCCCTCCTGCGTCCTACTCTCCTCCTGGGGCTCTATACTGACAGAGCCCATCAGGCAAAGGAAGATGTATTCTGGGGAGCCCCAGCCTCGGGATCACAGACCAGCACAGGAGGGTGGGCTTGGGGCTGAGACACTAGCTCACAGCCTGGCACAAGGAACACTTAGTGCCCCTCCCCGTCCTTTTTACAACTGAGAGTCTGAGATCCAGAGCATGCAAGAGAGTGGTCTAGGGCCTCACATAACAGTGGTACAACTAGGGCTAGCAGGCACAGGTATGTAAAAATATAGTGGCAATTAAAATATACTTTTGTAAGGTAGAAAACTGGCAACTGTTAATTTGTGTGAGTGAATTAATTACCAAGCTATAGAATTATGATTATGTATGCTAATACTAAGGGTCAGATCAGCTTTGTTGTTTTATTTTAATTACAACACCAAGACTCTGGTCATGTAGGCAGACTCTCCATTGTTTGCTGCTTGTGTGACATATCTGTAGACAAAACTCAAAAAGTATTAGCAGAAACTTTGCCTATTAGTGTTCTAATGGGAAAACCAATGGAGCTACTGGAGAAAATATCCTCAAAGGAGATGTCCAGCCAACTCAGGTATATAATCTTCATCATCAAATCTCTGACTCTCCCTGGGACATCAGAAATGATATTTTTAGATGGCTTAAGATTACCTTAAAACATTCCCGGAGGGTCTAATACAGGCAGAAAAGTACAGGGAGTCTGTGGAATTTTGAATCTTAGCTCTGCCACTTTCAAGGTGACCTTGAGTAAATTACTTTGGTTTCTTGTTACCTGGTGATAGGAATGTTCATTTATTTATTCAGCAAATATGTGGAGTGCCTACCATGTGCCTGACATTGCTCTAATGGCTGGGGACCAGTGAATCACTCTGCACTCCCTGAGCTTTCCACTGCAGTGCAGAAAGGCAGAAAATAAACCTATAAATATATAAAATGTTAGGTGGCAGTAAATAATATTACAAAAATAGGTCAAGGTAGGCAAGTAGAGAACAACGAGAGGGATTAGTTTTATAGAGTGCATAGCAGAGGCCAGTCTGATAATGTAACATCTTAAGGAAAGGAGGGAGCCATGTGGGTGTCTGGAGAAGACTTTTCCAAACAGTGGGAACCAGACATGCAAGGGCCCTGCAGTGGAACCTGCTTAGCGAAGACGAAGACGGTGTGTGACGAGGTGAGGGCCGGGGGGCGGGGGGTCATGGGAAAAGCGGAGGTCAGGGAGCCGCGGGGAGGGGAGGAGGAGGCAGGACTAGATCCTACAGGGCCTGTTTGTTATGTGTTTCCATTACAGAGCTGGGAGCAGAGGACTAACATGATCTGACCTGTCTTAAAAGATTCACTAGCGCTGCTGGGTGGAAGGTAGACTGTGGAGAGTCAACAAGGGAGACGGGGTCGGAGGTGCAATTAGGAAGCTCTTGCTGTAATCCAGGCAGAAAATGATGGTGACTTAGAAAAGGGTGTCAGTGTGAAGGTGTTGAGAGGTGATGGCATGCCGGGTAGGTTTTGAAGGACCAGTCAACAACATTGCTGATGTACAGAGAGGGGAGAAGTAAAGAGTGTTGCTAGAGTGTTTTGTTTTGTTTTGTTTTGTTTTTTGGTACACGGGCCTCTCACTGTCGTGGCCTCTCCCGCTGCGGAGCACAGGCTCCGGACGCGCAGGCTCAGCGGCCATGGCTCACGGGCCCAGCCGCTCCGCGGCATGTGGGATCTTCCCGGACCGGGGCACGAACCCGTGTCCCCTGCATCGGCAGGCGGACTCCCAACCACTGCGCCACCAGGGAAGCCCTTTCCAGAGTTTTTTGCCTGGATGGCAGGAAGAATGGAGATACTATTACTGAGAAGGGGAAGAGAGCGGGAAGGGCTGGTGAATCGTGTGAAGCCTGTTGTGAGAGAATAAATCAATGAAATAAATGAGATGATGTGAATAAAACTAGTGTGTTCCTTGCCCACCATAAGCACTCAGCCAATCTTACGGCCCTTACCTGTCCTTTATTCTTTGTTACTTCTTTTTGTTCTCGGAATGCATTTGTGCACTACCCACATGCCCCTCCCTTTTTATTCACTACTTCTCTGCAGATCAATGTATAGTCAAAACATTTCCACAACAGTGGGAGGTCGGCTAAACCTCACCCAGAAAAGCTTCCAACAGACTGCTGAATCAGCAGAGGTACATAAATTGCATTTTTGAAGAAAGAAAGAAAACTACTTGATGACAAAACAACATGCATGGCAATCCTTCTAGTTCCTCGAAGTCCTTGAAGTACTTCAGTACCCCCAAAGTTTCCCTGGTACTGGTTGTTTTTTAATAGAAATTCTGTGAAGAGAGAAATATAGTATTTCATAAGCAGTTTTTTCTTTGAATTTCTGAAGAGAGGCTAGAAAACTGAAAAGTTACCCAAAGCAACTATATAAATGCTTACTGCATATATTATTTCTTGGCACAATTTCCTAGCTGTTTTTATTCTTTTGCCTAAAAGTTTGAAGCATAATATTAAAAGGAAATAAGTGATGTAAATGTATTAGACAAATATGTCTTAGCAATATTTTATCCAAAGCCAACGCCCAAAATAACCAACACATAAATAGAAGCATACAGTGTACATATAAAAAATATGCTTGGTTCTTTAAAATTCTTTACTGCAGAATTTTTATTTCATTTGAAATGTCAGTATTCAGTTCACATATCTCTATGCTCTTAAGAATCATCAGCATTTAATTTATGAGTGTTTTTAGTTGGAAAGAGTCTGCTGTTTAAAATTCAATTCAGTCCCCTCGGTTTGGGTTGAAGACTACTTACATCTTGTGTTTTTCCCAAAGCCCTCCTCTGTGCCCAATTTCCCATAGCTAATCAAATCTTTAATCCAAGGTAGAATGCAGCCCCTACCACTTCCCCACCCCAGCTCAGGAGCAATAACACAGAGAATAACAGAGCGCAGGGACAAATAACACATTTGTCCCATGGTTGTTCCTCCTCTGTCCCCAGGCAGCATCTAGTGTATGTGTGGCTTCATGTAGCATTTGAAACTGGGTATAATGATGGCTTAAGAAATAAATCCTGCAACCAGCCGAGAGGCAGCTGGGGGCCCACTGTGGATAAGAAGCACACAGGAACAGACCAGCTTACCTTCGAGGAGTGTGTGCCTTGGATATGTTCACGAGATTATCCAGCATTAGAAAGACAAAGCCCCCAGCTTTGCCAAGGAGGTGTAGAGGCAAACAAGGATCTCTTTCCGGGCTTGGCAAGTAGGAGTATTGGCAGAGGCCACTGAACCCTTGTAGATGTCTTAGGTTTATGACTCGTGGTTTTTAATACTAAGTTATGGAATGATAGGAACTTCTCAGGCTCCTGAAGGTACACAGTGGAAAGCAAATGTCTAAGCAAATATGCCAGCATTTAGTATAAAATGCAGCCGAGTGGTTGGCACTAGCTGTGAGAGGCCTGGAATTGACTATACAGTCTTTTGTTCATGGGTTTCCAAGTATAACTTTCCTAACACATGACCAGAGAATCCTTTATTCCCCAGGAAGAATCTACTTCTTAACGCTTTTCTTTAACTTTAATCCTGTTAAGTTCCATGTTTAAAGTAAGCAGCCAGGTTTACCAAAGGTTTCATCACCATAATTATTAGCAATTTTAACTCTACTGATGCCAAGTCTGTTTTCCAGCTGGGATAGCCCTACCCCTTTGACTTAGATGGGAAAGAAAATTGATTTTGACTGGTATGTTTTTAAATTTCAGGGATAGTTGCTGTTCTCTTCTGTGGAGTCACACAGGCACATTATACCTACAACAATCTGTCGTTGGATTCCAAAATGAGGACTAAACAGGTAAAAGAAAAAACTCACTACAGGCTTTGTCTCTTTTCTCAGTGTAATGGTTATGTGGCAATTCTGGCCGGGCACTTGGAAAGAATTTCATTAGTAAAGGAAGGCAGTAAGCTGAAGGCTTCGTTATAGGTTGGATATTTATAGATTTTTTTTTTCTTCAGGATAACTATTAACAATTCTCTTGGTAAGCAAAAATATAGTTATAATAGTCTCTCCCTCCTGAGAAATGTGGAACGTAGACTGTCAGTCTTGAAGATGAAAGGCCCACCGTCAGTAATAATTCGCAGTCACTTACATGTCAAAGCATTATAAAGCATGTGAGATTGGGTAGTTTTATAGAAAGAAGGAAATGAAGAAGGATAAGGAAGTAATGTTTGGTCTTTAATTGGGTGCTTTTGCTTTCAAGTAAACTCAACTGCCAGTTGTCACATAAGCAGAATGTGTCTCCCATATGCCAGGAACACATCTGTTTTGATATTGGCGCATAAACACTCACAGATTCCTTCCACAAACATTTGCTGCATCACCCCTGTGTGCCAAGCACTGTGCTTGGTACAAGGAATAAAAGGGCAGATAATATATGAACCTGCCTTTAAGTGCTTCATTATCAAGTCTGTTGAGGAGAATAAAGATGTGCAGTGAGCAATTAATTATCCACAGTGTGATAAGTACTGAGATAGAAATGTCTATATAGGTTGTTTGGGGAGAATTCAATAGGGCCTCCTCCCATGGTTAGGCCTGGGAAGGTGAAGAGAAAGTTTCCAGAGATGATAGCCCAATCTGGAGCTTGAAATACAAATAGAAGTTAATTAGGTAAAGATGTGGGATCCAGTGGGGGATGAGAAGGTAGCAGGAAGGGCATTCGAAGCCAAGGTTGTAGCATGGACAAAAGCTCTGAAGCAGTTTACTGGAGCACTTTAAATAGTTCTATGTGGCTAGTGAATGGGGTAAGGCTGAAGTTAGTGGAATATAGTATGTGATGAGACTGCACACACAGCCAGAGACCAGCTTATTGAAGGACTTTCATACCTTGTGAAGAAGCTTAGACTTTAACCTAAAGGTAATGGGGAGTGGCTCTAACAACAGAAATTTATTGTGTTACACTTCTAGACGGTAGAAGTCTGAGATCAAGGTATAGGTAGGATTAGTTCCTTCTGAGGGTTCTGAGAGAGAATCTGTTCTATTCCTTGTTTTTACCTTCTGGTGGTTTTCTGACAATCTTTGGTGTTCTTTGGCTTGTAGACACATTATCCTAATCTCTGCCTTCATGTTCACATGGCATTCTCCTTGTGAGCATGTCTGTCTCTAAATTTACCCTTTTTATAAGGATACCAACCATACTAGAATAGGGACCCACCATACTCCAGTATGACCTCATCTCAACTTAACTAATTACATTTTCAAGGACCCTATTTCCAAATAAGGTCAGATCCTGAGGTACTGGGGGTTAGGAATTCAACATGTGAATTTAGAACGACATCACTCAGCCCATAACAGGAAGTCATTGAAGTGTCTTAGGTAGAGTAATTTTCGGATAATTGAAGTTCCATTTTAGAAATATCAACTGACAGACAAGAAGAGCATGGATCAAATGGCACTTGTATCAACTAGCTTGTGCTGTATAACAAGCAACCCCACTGGCATTTAACAATAAACACTTATTTATCGTGCATCTGCAGGGCTTAGCTCTTTTGTTCTGGGTTGATCTGGGTGGCTCTACTTGTCTCAACTAGGATGATTCACTGTCTGTGGGTTTGGTGGGGCTCTATGCTAGAGTGGGCTTGTCTGGAGCACCTTAACCAGTGCCCCGTGTCTGTCATTCTTCTCCTGGCAGAAGAACAAACCCCCGTGTGCCAGTTCATTTCAAGCTTCTGCTTGCATCACATTTCCTAAACATCCTATAGGTAAAGAAAATCACATGGCTGAGCCCAGGGTCAAGGGGCTGAGCAGGTCACTAGCTCACAGTGGGAGAGCACTGTAAAGTTACATGACAAGGAACATGGATATAGAAAATTATGAAGAATAGAACCAAATTATTGCAATCTATCCCAAAATGCAAATGGAGGTAGATAGGCTCCTATAATAAGCCCAGTGATGCTGAGAACATCTGATGTTGGGGCAGTGGGAGTGGAAAAAACCCAAAAAGACATCTAAGCAAACCTGTGATTGGCTAGGCATTCCTAAACAGTTTTCGAAGACTTACCTTAAAGCTCTGTAAAATGGCTATTGTTTTCATCCTTCTCTCTTTGTCATGTCCCAAGCTCAGCTGGACCTGAGCCCATCTCCTACCTACCCAGCAGGGATTCTGCAAGGTCACCCTTATCTCTGCCCATCAGAGGACACAGAAGATGCAATTACAGACATTTTAAGGAGCCCCAATTTCAAAAAATGAACCAAAAAACTGATACCAGTACGTAGAAACTTCCTATACATAGTCTCCTAGGATCCTTTTAATTATGGAGACTACTAGCATTCTCTAGAACTTAAAGGGAAATATCCTGGGCTGGTTTTTCCTGACCTCATATGGTTCTCTGAGCATTTATATTCTGAAAGGCTGAACTCTGTTTACAGACTTGCACTTTTAAGTCACGCTATCTAGACTACTCAGCAGAACTTCAAAGATAACTCATCTCATGGCGAGACAGCAGCCCAGCACCTAGGGGAGACAAAGCCAAAATCAGTGCCCCACAGCCTTCTGTTCTCCTCTGAATGGCTTGACAAGCACTCCCTGATGGGCTGCCAGCATCCATTTTTACAGCAGTCTCCTTTAGGGAAGGAGATTTTTACAAGTTCATTCTTTAACATCCAGATAATTGCATCCCTCCATCTTTGCTCTTCCCATCGCCTTCTTTCCTGGGTGTCTGGTTCATAGTAGGAGCTTAATGAATGCTAATTCCCTTCCCTTCCCTTCTCATACCTTTCTCACTTTTTTTCTTTCAGGATCTCTCATTTTCTATTTATTTTTTCTCGCGATATATGCATACATAGCAACTGTGCATATTTATACATGAATATATATGCATACATCTACACATATATTCCCCACTCTAGCATATAGAGTCCGAGGTCACCATTTTAAAAAAACAATGAGATCAAGTACTTTAATGAACTTCACAGATCAAAAGCCCTTGGCCACATCTGCACCAATGTAGCAAGCAAAGTTTAAACTCCATGTGGGAAACCAATTATAAATTGTAAAGAAAAGCTGAGGCAGGTATTATAGAGATTGCCACTGTTTCCTTTTGAAACGGACAAAGGTTTAGAAAGTATTATATGACAACACATGGTTACAGAATACATTATCTTCCTCTGCATCTCCCTGAGTTGTGTTCATTGTCAGTGGGAGAAATCGCCTCTTTGCCTCTGTCCCCAGGACTGTTTAATGGGAGTGAAGGAAGTCAATTAGTGAAGTGTAGGAAAAAATCAATGAAAATCAACTTTGTGTTATAAAATCCTTAGTTATGGGCTTCCCTGGTGGCGCAGTGGTTGAGAATCGGCCTGCCAATGCAGGGGACACAGGTTCGAGCCCTGGTCTGGGAAGATCCCACATGCCGCGGAGCAGCTAAGCCCCTGCTCCACAACTACTGAGCAATGAGAAGCCCGCGCACCGCAACGAAGAGTAGCCCCCGCTCACCGCAACTAGAGAAATCCTGTGTGCAGCAAGGAAGGCCCAACTCAACCAAAAATAAATAAATAAATAAATGTATATATTAAAAAAAAATCCTTAGGTAATATGATTTACTAAAGAATTTTATTCCTGGACTGTGCCTAGATCAGCTAATGAAACGGCTATGTCTGGATACAAAGACTTTTGAGAATTAATATATCCTTTGTAGCTTCAAGAATTAGAGTCCTTTTTTAAACTGCAGATTTACATTAAAATATGTCTTGTAACTGATAATGACCATCTAGATGCCGGTGAATTGATTTTCACTCCAATCCATGAAGAAACATGTAGCATCGCTGTGTGTTAGGCACAAAGCAGCATAATAGAGACGTTCTTGTGCTGTTACCCACCATGAGGACTTCTATTTTCATAGCAAAGCCCTCTAGTAAAGAGTATATGAACGTACGTGGCAACCCTTTCCCTGGACTCAAAGCCGTTTGCTTACTTTAGGGTGTGCACATCTAGCTCTAGAGACAGACAAATACTGCAAGCCCTGACTCTTGACCTAGAAACTGAGAACCATTAGAGATACTCGAGATGGACATCAGCACACGACAGTCTGTGAGCCTAGAGGTCTCACCCTGAAGCGTCCAGAAGACCGCATACCAACCTCCTGACCCCACTCACACATGTCCAGGCCTGCCTCCCAACCCCTTCCTCCCTCATGCCCTCACCCGCTAGGCAGGCCTGGGAGCTGATAATCTGGGCCAGATTCCAGGGTGTTTCCATCAGCTGTCTCTTCCTGGCCTGAAGCTAACTTGCAAAACCATGTACTTCTCTACCATCCTTTTTTTTTTTTTTAAAGATTAAAGGGTATCCTTTAATTTTTTCTCTAAGGTTTTGGGTATTTTTTTTTAATTTATTTTATTCAAGTATATTTGATTTACAACGTTGTGTTAATTTCTGCTGTACCGCACAGTGATTCAGTAATACATATATGTACATTTTTTTCATATTCTTTTCCATTATGGTTTATCACAGATCTACCATCCCTTTTAATTAGAATTTCTCCTTCCCTTCCTGCAGTTTCCACCTAAAAATTACTTCTACAGATACACATGGGTGTACAATGTTAATTTAAATAATTAACATCTATTATGCATTAACGTGTACGAAGTACTTATTTAATTTTTACTTACTTCTCTACCTAAGTGGTAGCTCTTCTTATTATCACTGATTACCTTCATTCATTCATCTAACATTTTGTGAGAGCCTATTTTGTGCCAGCCGCTCTTCAAGGTGCTGGGATACAAGAGTGAATCAAAAAGAATTGCTATTAGAGGAGTTTGGAGTAATCAAAATAAATAAGCAAAACATACAGCGCATTCACGTTAAGTTATAAGGCCAATGATAAAGCAAGGAAGGGAGGAAAGAGTGTGTGTATATGGGAAGGCAGGGTTGCTACTTTAAACAGCGTGGCCAAGGAAGGCCTCAAAAAGAAGGTGATCCTTGAAAGAAAGAAAAGAGGGAGCTATGTGGACATTTGGGGCAGAGCTACCCAGAAATTGGGAACCACGTACACAATGGCACCCTGGAAAAAGGTGACCATTGTGGCTGAGGTGGAGTGTACCAGGGGAGAGCATGAAAGACAATATCAGAGCAGTGACAAGGGACGGGTCCTGGAAAGCCTGAACAAGGTGGGAAAACACCAGAGGCTTTTAAGTTCAGGCATGGCATGATACGATTTAAATTTTAAAAGGAGGGAGGTGTCATGTATTAACTGGAGAAGATTGCAAGATAGCACGTTTGAGGGACAATCGACAACCAAGTGCTGATTTGTTACATTTGAGATGTGTGTTAGTCCACAAAGCAAAGCTGTGGATAGCCAGTTGGACAAAGAATTCTGGAGTTCAGGAGCAAAGTTTAGGCTACAAGTATAATTTTAGAAGTCACCAAGATAGAGATGATATTGAAAACATGAGGCTGGATGAGATCTCTAAGGAAATACTAGAGGAGAGATCCAAGAACCAAGCCTTGAGGCACTCCAATGGTGATAAGAAGAGTCAGGAACCAGCAAAGGAGACCTAGAGGGAGAAGCCAGTAGGAAGAAGGAAAACCAAGAAAGTATGGTGTCCTGCGAGTCAGATGAAGAGTCTCCAGAAGGAGCATGATGAATGGTGCCAAATACTGCTGAAAGGTCAAGTAATGTGAAGAACATGAACATCATTGATGACATTGATAAGAACCCTGTCGGTGGAGTGTCAGGGTAAAAGCCTGAATATAATGGGTTCAAGAGAGAATGGAAGGAAAGAAATTGGAAACTGTGTGTATAGACGAGTCTTTCAAAGGATGGGGAGCAAAGAAATGAGATGATAGCTGGAGGGAAAAGTGAGGCCGAAAGACAAATCGTTTTATTTATTTATTTATTTATTTATTTATTTATTTATTTATATTTATTTGCAGTACACGGGCCTCTCACTGTTGTGGCCTCTCCCGTTGCGGAGCACAGGCTCCGGACGCGCAAGCTCAGCGGTCATGGCTCACGGGCCCAGCCGCTCCGCGGCATGTGGGATCTTCCTGGACCGGGGTACGAACCCGTGTCCCCTGCATCGGCAGGCGGACTCTCAACCACTGCGCCACCAGGGAGGCCCCGTTTTATTTTTAAGATGGGAGAAATAACAGTACTTTTGTATGCTGATGGGAATAATACAGAGTAGAAGGCCGTGTGTTAGAGGGTTTGCCAAGACTTATGAGTGGCAGAGGGAAATTTTTAACTTAGATTTTTTGACTTGTATTCAAACTATTTTGCCTTTTACTATTCTTTGATTAGTAAATGGGTTTAGTAGCAATTGGGGGGCTTAGCATCATTTATTCAGAAAACCTTGAGTGGATGGATAGATGAATGAGTGAGTGAATGAATGAATGTTTGGCTATCTTTATTATCCTTTTAGCTACTTAGTCATTTATCTTATATTTAATTCTGTCATCTTTGAAAGTCTTTCAGTGCATTTTAATTTTTTTATTAAAATATAGATCGAGATGGACATAGATGTTTTCGTGCATTTATTTTTGAAAAGCCAGATTCTTTGCCTAGCATTTATCAGCAAACAATGACATCTTCATTACAGCACATTCTTTCCAGATGCTTATTTTATTTCCATTCCCCCCAGATGATATTTTGAGTGTTTATCACCATTGAATGGAAAAGCAGCAATGCAAATCCAAATTTAAATTTCCAATAAAAAAAAAAAGACAATGGGAGCCAAATTAGATGTGCTGTGCATGAGTTTGTAAAAAGAAAATTCAAGAAAAAGAACAGGAATGTGGGGAAATCCAGGTGATATGGTGAAAAGAACACTTAAGCGAGAGTCCAGAAAGCTAGTTTGCTCATTATCTCTACAACTAATGGTGGGGCCTTGGATAATTAATTTAACACCTGTGAGCTTCAGTTTTCTCATTTGTGAAATGAATGATTGAACTATATGACTGGGTTTTAAGGAGGATGCTGTAAACCTAATAATTCTCTGACTTGACATAGAGCATAAAACACGCATCTGGTTCCCTCTTCCAGACTGGAATGGGCAGGGATCACTTGATTACAGTGCAATGCATAAAGATGAGAGAAGCAGTCAAAGTTTGCCATTGCTCTTGTTGACAAATTGTTGGGCACACCATTTTAATAAGCTGTCAAATCAAATCCAAGGATGAAGCTGTAGAACATCAAAGTCCTTGATTTTTCCTGGAGTGAAAAGTTTCACTGACGGCTGGGTACTTTTTCCTGGAAAAATTCTCTGTTCCTACCTGAGTGATTGTAATGGGTTCTTCAAAGACTGCCTGCTTCCTTGGGGTGGAGAGAACAAAGCTTACATTGCTACCACTCAGTGTCAGGGTCTGACTGAAGGGCTTCCCACCTTTTCATTTCAAGCATGGTCTGAGTGTGGACTAAGCACCACCTGGTTGCATGGCAGGCACCATGCTAGAATCCAGGGAGACAAAGGCAAAAAAAAGGCAACCAGGAGACTGAATTGCTCCCTGGAGGCAATGTGATTGTGGGTTGGGAGTTTTAGAGATGGCTATAAAGATAATTAGGAGATTATCATGCAGATTTCATAGGAAAGGAAAACAAAGAGAAAAGAGTATGCAAAAGCAGAAAACTAAGAATGATCTTGACAAGTCCTAGAGACAAAGAGATAGCGCACTCTGCCTGGAGCTCAGGTTCCCTTGGGGAAGTAGATAGGGGTGGGTTTGGGCTGCTGGTGTAGGTTGTGGAGCAGGAAAGGGAAAGGTGTGGGAGAAGGTTGAGGATTAAAATGGAGAGGTGAGTTCAGGTGGACATTTTAGTGTCTCATTGTGCTGCGTTTAGGAGAACTATATTCTTTTTTTTTTTTTGCGGTACGCGGGCCTCTCACTGTTGTGACCTCTCCTGTTGCGGAGCACAGGCTCCGGACGCGCAGGCTCAGCGGCCATGGCTCACGGGCCCAGCCGCTCCGCGGCACGTGGGATCTTCCCGGACGGGGGCACGAACCCGTTTCCCCTGCATCAGCAGGCGGACTCTCAACCACTGCGCCACCAGGGAAGCCCAGGAGAACTATATTCTATAAGGCTCATACTTGCTTAAGGCTTTTAGACATAGAGATGATGATAATAATCAGATTTGTGCCTTACAAAGATAATGAAGGTAGGATCATGAAGAAAATGACATCAACCCATGATATCAATCTCCCTGCTCACCACACTTCCTTTTGATAAATGCTTACATATGTAACGTCTAAATTTATCTTAACCTTCTGTGGCTCTAGGTATACTTTTGTCCTGTCTGATCTCTTAGGATGTTGTGGTCTATATGAAAAGTTTATGGAAATTTACCATTTAGTTTTGTCTTGAACTTAGGAGTTGCTGAATTAATAAATAAATAAATGAATGAGTGAATGAATTATGACCTTTAACATTCCAAGATAAAAAATAGAGAGGGGAAACAATGTATGCTAATTAATAGTTTTATTTAATTCTGATATGATGCATTAATTTAAATGTATTGAGTTGGATGTACAAAGCAAATGTCTAGGGTAATCTTGAGATATTGAAAGAAAGATCAAGTGTAATTCCATTGCTTGTTTCCTGCAGTGTGCCTCTGCCTTATTGATTTGCATTACAGTGGTTTTTGATTATGGTTTTGTGCAATTTTTCTCCATCACTTTTAACAAAAGCAAGCTCGTTTCATCCCAGTTACCTGTTCTGAGGCACAGAGTAGAGAGAAAGTCGGGGGCAACAATGCCCCTGTCTCCCTGGCTTCTGAGAAGTAAGATCAAAGATATCTTCATAAAGCATAGAATTGCCATTTTTAAAAAACTCTAATTACATTTCTTTTGTCAAGATTTCTACCACTTTTCTTCTTCCCTTCATTCAAAGTACGTTTAAAAATACCATCCTAGAAGGGTTGAATTCATAAATGATGGCAAAGTGCTTAAATTTCTCCTTAGCTAAGCTGGTGATTCTTTCCAGTGAAACTCATTATATTGTATAAAGGACATTTAGTAGTTCAGCTAATAAGTGTTTTCTTTTAAATGCTAATGAGAGTGGAGCTCCCACATAATGGCAGGAACACACTGTACTTTCGGTGCCCAGAAAGAATTATTGTCTGTGAACCCCTAGTTAAGAAGCCGTATGCCACAACCAACTTGGATTAGAGTAGGGGCCACAAATGACCCTTAGGCGCCCTCCGTAGTAGGTATCTCCTATATGCCAGGTACTAGGGCCCAGGGAGAAATAAAGCCAAGTAAGACATGAGATGTGCTTTCCCTTGAAAATTTTTCATGTAAGTTTTCTTGTCTGATAAAGTTGTAACATAAAGGTACCGTAACTTCTCGATTAAATTTTAGCTACTCTTTTAACCACACATCTATGTTTGTTTATCATAGTATATAATTGCAGTTGAGAATTTTAAGTCATAAAATCTAAGAAGTTCAGAGCAAGGTGGGAATATAAAGATAAACTTTTAAACCCAGAATTATATTGGAGGAAACTGAAGCCCAAGGAAGTTCGATGGCCTGAGGGGTAGAGTCAGTTCTGCAACCCAGGGGCCAACCTGGGCATAGACCAATGCTCAAGGGATATGCCCTGCAAGCTAAAAATACCCACCTCCAAAAAGCAACCTTTGGTGTATTACTTATCTATTGCTGTGTAATGAATTACCCTAAAATGTATCAGTTAAAACAACAAACTTGTACTATTTTGTATTGTTTTTGAGGGATCAGAGCCTAGGAGCATCAGCTTAGCTGGGTAGTTCTAGCTCAGGGTCTCACATGAGGTTGCAGACAAGCTGTTGGCCATGGCTGCAGTATCTGAAGACTCAGCTGGGCCTGGAGGATCCACTCCAACATAGCTCACTCACATAGCCATTGGCAGAAAGCCTCAGTTCTTCACCATGCGCCTTCCATAGGGCTGCTTGGGTGTCCTCATGGTGTGAAAGTAACTTTCCCCCAGAGCAAGAAGAAAGCAGCAATGCTCTTTATTAACTGCTCTCTGAAGTCACACACTGTCACTTCTGCCATATTCTGTTTGCTAGAAGCAAGTCACTAAGACCAGTCCACACTCAGTGGGAGGGGAATTAAGCTCCCCCTCTTGGAAGGAGGAGTTTCAAAGAATTGTGAATATATTTTAAAACTACCGTGGAACCTGATGCCATTTTGGGAAGTGATTTTTTGATTATGGTTTCAATTTCTTATATGATTGAATACTTAGGTTTTCTACTTCCTCAGTCAACTTTACTTTCCTAGTAAACCATCTGTTCTCTCCAGCTTTTCAAAAATTTTAATAACAACAATTGTTGAACACTATTACCTGGCATTATAAATATATATTTCACATAAATTATTCCAATTAAAATTCACCAAAAAATTCAGGAGGTAAATAATAATATTAGTCATATTTTACAAGCCTTAGAGAAGTTAAAAAGGTCACCCAAAGGATAGAGCTGTGCACCATAACCCATTATTATTTTAATGTCTTTTTCATATATTTGATTGTAGACTTTTCCAGTAGACAGTGATGTGTATGTATTTTCCCCCTTCTTTAATTTATGAAACTGCATATTATACTGATCATTTTAAGAAATAGCACTTGGATTTGTTTATCTATTCTACTACCATGTTCTCTAATTCATTCCTTTCTCCTTTTATCACTGTCATTTTCTTCCTCTCCTTGGGCTTCGCTTCTTCCTCCCTGTCCCCTTTGTAGATGACAATGAACCCAAGTAACCCTGTCCTTGCCGACCAACACTCCTCCCTTTTCTCTTCTTTTCCTTTCTCAGCCTTAACACTAACCAGAGACGGCCTTGATAGGTAGAACCAAGAATGACTTTTCTTTTTCCACCAAAGTATCGATGCTGTCACATCTCCTATCCTATTCACCTCTTTATCCTGTGACAGATATTTTATTCCATTTTGCTGCTGTTGTTTTCCTCTTTCTTCAGGATTCATCAGTTCTATATCTGAGTCACCTGCCAGGACTGTCTATCTCTACCCAATAGGCAACATTTTGGGGATCCATATTAATTCACCATGACATTTCTTGCCAACAAGATTCAAAGCCTTCTCTTAATTTTTGTCTTATCTTAACCCTAAGAAAGTATACTTACCTCATTCGGCATTTTCTAAAATTTAATTTTTTACTACGTTTTCCCCAAAATAATGGCTTTGTATTCTTTACCACTATGTAGAGCTTCAGTCTTTCAGAGAGATGGTCCTCTCTCTCTCTCTTTCTCTTGCCCTTTGTCTCAATTTTTTCTCTCATTTCTTTCACCTTTAGAAAACAAGAAAAAAAATCATTATTAATGCTTAAGTATTAACATATAAATATATATGATCCATGTCCTTCTATGTATGAGTCTGATTCACTGCTTAATGGGAAAAATTTATCTCAATAGGTTTTAAGAGATCAGCTGGCCTGGTCCCCATTTTGATGACATTCAAGACAGATGGTTGCTCATTATTACCTTAAAATTTCTAAGGATGGCAATGACATAACCCCCTTGAACAGCCCATTATAGTTTTATCACCCTGCTTGACAGGTGCAGGTATGAAGGGCTTCAGTCTCATAATGGCATTTTGGGATGATAAATGGAAATTACTGTAATCTTTCTACTCATTTTAATTAAATTTGATTGATGCAGCACAGAAAACATCAAGGCTGGATACACGCACCAGAGCGTGTGTTTGTTAAAGAATCTGCCAAATTTAAGGATGCCATTTCCTTGAAGGTCTTGAAAGATGCAGCAAATGGATTTAATAAAATGTTAAGTCTTTGTGCAATTCCTTCAGAAGAGAAATTGAATTGCTTCTGGAGGCACAGCTCAAAAATCCAAAAAATCTCATCAGTGGAGAGATGATACAGAACTCCAAATTACCCGAAAGGAAAATCTAATAAATGAGCATAAGACTTTGGTTTTAGGAAAGTCACTTAATGCAATTGTTCTGGGTTGCATTGAGAAAGAACTTGATTGGAGTCAGCAGTGACCGATCTGTTCTTGAGGGAGAAGAGAATGTCCCTTATTATGGACTGCTTTAGCAGTGAACACCCAAACAGCAAACTATTCCTGATGTATTTTTCCATTGGTTCCAAGATGTTAAAAATTATGCTTGAAAACATACTTCTTTTCCCTTTTCGTACTGTGCCTTGTTCCATTCCAATTAAATTTTCAAGGACAAACTAGAGGGGCAAAGATGCCTGATGGAAAAATAAAGGAATTCTTCTGTTGAGAAAGAACGTCTAATCTTTTCTGACATTATAGGTAACTGAACTTACACAACTCTTCTGTTCCCCAGAGATCTGTGAAAATGTGGTCCTTGGGACTCAGATCTGGAAAAAATGTTATTTTGGGTTTCTAGGACAATGACTTCAGACCTCAGCACTAGTCATCCTCTGACTTGCTTTTCTTGTCTAAAGATGCTGCTCTGATGATAGCACAGGGACCTACAACATAGGGCCGAGGTAGATCTCTTGGCTAACTAGAAACAGACAGGCAGAGAAGGGCTCCAGGTAGCACGTGGGATGAGATGAGAACAAGCTGAGTTGCACTATCATGAGTTCTGACACAGCAGGTTTCTGGAGAGTTACTGTGAAGTTCTATGAGCAGCCTCTGGGTTCTTTCCTAGGGTCACAAGGTGAACTATATCTCAGCTGTTTATTCCTTCTGCAGGTGTTCCCAATGGTGGTTTGTAGGCTAGTGTGATAATGATTCAATTTTATGACACTGCCTGTACTCAGTGCTGGCATAAATTAATGATGTACACCACCCTCTTAGGGAAAACACCACCATTCTTCCCCTTTGTGCTAATCTGTTGTTTGGTTTTTGGCTTGCTTTTATAGTACCAAGTGGGGGCAGGTAGTCTACAGGGGTCTTTTGCTTCATCCAAGTTTATTAGAGACAAAAGAGTTTGAAACCATCTAACCTTCCAGGGAAAAGTAGTCTGATTTTAAAGGAACATTTCTGGCTTGTTTGGCCCTACTGAATGTTTCATGTAATGGCTGAACTGTTGCTAGGACTCAGATACACTGGCCTGTGGAATAAAGCACCATTCCTTAAGGGTCTTCCCTATGTTCTGGGCAAAAAAGTACCTTATTAAAGGCTCTAGAATGTTCCCAGGCACTAATACAGGCATCTAGCCCTAGTTTCTGATTTGTCCAAGGTCCAGACAACCCAAGGGAAGGAGCTTGAATTTTATCCCTGATTGGGCTTCAGGCATGTAGTGATATATGTATGAGGAAGGGGTTAATGACAGAAGCCAGACACAGAGAGGAATAACCAAACCCTTAAGTGGGAAATTCCTATAAATGGGAAGGGGTCTAGTACAGCCTGAGGGTCAGCATCTTTTTGTGGGACTTTGTGAGAATGGACGTGGCCCTCCTAACCCACCCACCCGCTGGCCTGCCTATACTCTGAGGACAAGAGCACTAATTGGTAAAATGGGGAGAGGGGGAGGCAGCATTGTGTCCCTGCTGGGGCCCTCCTCTCTTCCCAGAATGCTGGCTGGTAAACTAGAAAGAATTTAAGTGGGTGTCCAAATACCTCTACTAAGGGACCATCTCTAAAAGAACTGGACACAAGGAAATGAAGTTGGAGGGAGAGATAAGCGGCAAAGACCAGGAGGCAGGCAGAAATAGAGCTTCAGGTGCTGGTGGCAAAAATAACAGGGGCCCTCAGGAATGGGGCTGTCCTAGAATTGCAGGCAGCAGGCAGCTGCAGTGCAGGCGGCATGGAGAGCACAGTCAGCAGCGCGGAGTACAGCGAGAGTAGGTGGGCGCAGGTAGCATGGCTGTGGCTGAGCTGAGCAAGCACGTGGGCAGCTGGAGCTGAGGCGTGGCAAGTCCCAGACTCTGGTCATACGTGCCACCCCCGCTCCCTCCTCCTGAAAGCCCTCAGAGCAGGCGTTCTCAACCCTGGACTCTGTTAGAATGACTGAGGAGCTTATACAAATCCCAGATGCCTAGGAGCTCTGATTTAGTTACTCTGTGGTATAGGGCTTTGGGCTGCAATATGTATTTTTTAACTCTACCTAAGTGATTCTAATGAGTGACCAAACCTGGGACTCTAGAAAGACACTGGACGGGGAAGGGCTGAGGTTCTGTCATTTGGCAGGTGGAGTTTTGATCCAGCAGATAGAAGCCAAACTGTCCAGGTGACTTCACGTGGGGTGGGAACTGCACGCCGGTGGGCTTGAGGCCCTTCTCCAACCAGGCTGCACGCTGGAATTACCCAGGAGTTGTGCCCGGTGCCTCCCCCGGGGATTCTGACTTAATTGGCATGGGGTGGGATGGACCAGGCAGCAGAGCTCTTTAAATCTCCTTGGGTGGCTTTAATGTACAGCAACGCTTGAGAGCCAGTGACTTGGGGGACATTAACATCACTCATGAGGTTCCCCTTTGGGATTCCCTTAAACATTCAAGAGAAAAGGAAACTCTGGAAGGGATCTTACATTCTGTGTGAGTAGGTGGAGGTTCAGAGCCATCAGGGTTTAGATGTTTGTACAAATGCCTTTATATTTGCAGTCAGGATGTTTCGGGGACATTACCCAGATAAGTATTTCCACAGTTCTTAGATCTGGGAAGGCAGTCAGACTGACAAGCCAAAGAGAACAATTGACAGACCCCCTGGTAGGGTGAGTTGCTCAGCTGTCCGAAGCAGACAAATGGAGGTTTCACTTTAAGATTCACAGATTCACTGTAGTGATCACAGATTGCACAACTGTTGCACTACATAAAAAATGGTCCTTCAACTAGAATGAGCTATTTAGGGGTATTTATTTTCACTTCTTTCATCTTTAACTTGGGAGAATGCAGATTTGATTAATATTTATCGAATATCTAATAGGTACCAATCACTGTCGAAGGTGGTTTACTGAAAATTAGTATATTTAATCTTCATGACAACAACTGGTCAGTTAGGTCTTAAGAGCAGCTATTTTACTGAGGAGGAAACTGGCACACAGAGAGCTAACTCATTTACCTGGGGTCATACAACAAATAGACCTGGATGGGTTTAGGACAGATTCCAAGTTCAGGGTTTTTTTTTCCCACCTCACCAAGCTGCCTTTCTTCCACCTCTACTTATTGACTTAAGAGTATCCCACAAGTTAACTTTCATTTCCAGTTTTAGTTTCATAGGAGCACTTATTTGTGATGAATTTCATGAAATACCTTTGGAAAGTTGCTAAGTGTACGATCCATCTGAATCTAGACTTACCTACAGTATCCCATACTATAGATAATTCTGGGATAGAGAATTTTTTTCCACCTAAAATTATTTGAAGCCTCAATAAATAATATCTTTTTAGAGTCAATACTCTTGAGAATGTTGAAATCAAATCTCTAATTTCTTCAGCTAAGGAGGTGGTATTTTTAAATGACAGTGATTCTAATTACTGTACTCTACCATGTATGAATTGAGAGAAAACTTGCCATGTCTATTTCTCAGAACCTGTGGCTAAGGCACACGTTGATAATTTTCAGAACCGTACGAAAGAAAGTTTAATGTTTTCTATATGATGAGGTAGACGCGTAAAGAAGAATCAAACGTGTGTCTAAAGTTATAATCTATGTGCAATTATTGTACATGGTTAAGAATTTTAGATCCCCAACTAGGGATCTAACCCGTGCCCTCTGCACTGGACGCGTGGAGTCTTAACAACTGGACCACCAGGGAAGTCCCAAGAATTTTGGATTCTTTAACATTCTCAAGAGCTTTCATCTTAGAAAACCTTATTCTATTCACTGAATCCTCCCCCCACAAAAAAACACATTTGTGTCATAAGTTATCAGTACTCTGAAAGCTCATATCACCATAAGGAACATACTCAACTACTTGGAAATAGATAGAAAAAAATGCTGTTTCCAAAAGTGTACATTAGTACTTAATTTCAAGCAATTTACACCATGTTTTTCAGAGTTAAGCAAAAAAAAAAAAAAAAAAAAAAGTAAATTCATTGACAGTGTTCAACTGGACATGAAAATAAAAACACCCAGGTATCATTGGCAGAAAGTGATAGGATTGAAGCTGACTCCAGGTTCTGCTTCTAACATGAATCTTTTGTTCAGAAACAGTATGTGCTAGTTGATTTTGTGATATAGAAACTTATATGACAGAACACTAAAGTCTTCTAAGCTGCCTTAAGACTGACTTGCTCCAATCTCTATGCTCGTCAATATCTTAATTTTACTTTGACTTGAATGTATATATTCTATGCCTTCTCAGAACTTTTAAGTGCTTTTAAGTGATTCTTTCCTAAGTGTTTTCCTTGGTTGTGATTTATTATGATGATTTAAGTGGTGACCTACAGGAGTTAAACTTCAGATCTGCTTTTAAAAGAGAGATGATTCCATTTCTATTGTTCATCCGAATATTCTAAGGATTTAATGATTTATGCAATCAAAGCTCCTTTTTCTATCATTTTTTAAAAGGCCTCCCTCAACCTAGAAATTCCATTTGAAAAGAAAATGCTTTTTGATTTTAAATTGCAACAGAAGCTTCAGCTTATGCCACAGAACACAAAAGTGACTTTTTTAAGCCTTTTTTTTTTTAAGTAAAATGTTAGTTGCACCATTAGTTTCCCAATGACTTAAGGGTTGCAGTTCAAAGAAAACCTCATGCCAAACTTATTTATTCCAAATATGTTTTTCTGATCCCACCGTCCAGCATCCCAACTCTTCCACCAGTTTCCAAATGTCAAGACAAACAACCACTAGGGTTGATAAAGAAACACTTAAATCTACCCTGCTGGTCAGCACAAAAGACTCAGAGGGACGCCAGGACCCCTAGCTCCGCCCTAGGAGTAAACCCGAGCTCTGTGGACCAAAAGAGTCTGGGGTCCCTAAATGAACCCATGATCTTTAACGTGAACAAATGATCCTCCTGCTAAAACATGCCCAGCACCTGCATCCAAAAAACATCATTGCCTGACCCTGGGGGTGTAGTTCCAGGGTTCTGGGAGAGGTGCCCAAATGCAGTGGGCTCCTGGAGAAATCTGTTACCACAGGAATATTGAGAAATCCAGTTAAAAAATTCACATTTTACGGTCAGTCAACTTCAAAAAGTCACGCTTTCCCTTTCAAACTTTGAACTAGGTGAACAGAGAGATGATTTGATTTGTGGTTCTGCTGCACAGAAGTTACACATCATTTAAAATAATTTTTTAGAATTTATTTTCAAATGTTTAAAAGCACCCATAAATTATTTTTGTGTTTTATTGACTTTCAGATTTACTTGATTCTTGAAACATTATTATCTTTTAATTACTATGAGCTGGTCTTGAGTTTCAAAGTATCATCTGACAACTGATTTAATTTTCAATGTGTAAAATATGGGCTTTCTTCCCACAAACATAACTGTTTTTTTTTTTAAGTGAAATCTGGGCAAGATAATTATTACACTCAGTTTTTACCAAATGAAATCTTTAATAAGAAAAGCTTTTTGCTGTAGCTTTGTGAATTGTTCCAACTTGCAGTATATAACCCAATTTATTTGTAGATGCTTATGTTAAAAATTCCATTATATTTTAGACAATAGGTTAGGTGGACTAAACCCAGACATTTATTGCTTTACAGGAGAGATCTACACTATTATTTTTTGAAAAATATGCATAATAGCTCTTCACAAATGTTCACCTCATTAAAAAAGAAATGCCATTTCACTTTAGCTACAAAGACCTTTCCTTGACAATGGGACATTGGCTACAATGGTCTGTTTGAAATATTTTTCTCTCTCTCTCAGATACATTTTTAAAATACCTCTACCTCCAGATGATTCGAAGATATATGATGTTTAAATATGTAGGGTTTTTTCATGGTTATGCATCAGTAACACAACAAAGGTCAGCTTTGCTATGTTTTGCATGTGATATGCTCGTATATCTGACTACTTCTACCTGTTTAGCCTCACTTACTGCACCTTCCCAGATTCCAGTGTGTTTGTTCTTTACAAAGCATCCTCTGCTGGGTTAGAGCCATGACTTTTTGAATTATTAACATCTGCACAATGCCTCCCAGAAGCGAGAGAATACAGGTACTGAATTATCCTGTGTGTCTCCAAGTCAGTCTTCACACAATCTTGGCATCTGGGAAGCAGAGAAGGTAGGGCAACTGACACTGGACATGGGAGACCCATGGGTCTGCTCGTGCACTTGTGGTATCTCCCTATACCAAAGATTCTTTCTTTTACTTTTATTTTGTGTGTGTGTGTGTGTGGTACATGGGCCTCTCACTGTTGTGGCCTCTCCTGTTGTGGAGCACAGGCTCCAGACGCACAGGCCCAGCAGCCATGGTTCACGGGCCCAGCCGCTCCGTGGCATGTGGGATCATCCCGGACTGGGGCACGAACCCGTGTTCTCTGCATCGGCAGGCAGACTCTCAACCACTGCGCCACCAGGGAAGCCCTTTCTTTTACTTCTTACTATTTTTTAACTTACTATGTCATGGGCGATGTTCCAGGCCACGATATAGATATCCTTCATTAAAATGAGGCTTGTGGGTATATGTTGAGCAACAATTACCTAGATCATTTGGTCTTGTTTTTTCCTACCATTTCTCATCATCTACACCCACATTTTGTATTTTATAGAGAGTTAAGCTATAAAGAGGAAATGAGAAGGAACCCAGTGAAGGAAGGTTTGCATAGACTGCCTCTTTTCTAAAGATTTTTCAGACAAGCTTCCCACATGTCATGTCCTCCCTGGTTTACTGCACTTCCAGCAGGAGGACGGACTGTGGACCACTTGTAGTGTGGGTTCTTTCATCCCCTCATCTGAGTCCCAGTCCCCAAGGACAAGAAAAGGTGCCCTTACTACTCTTTTGAAGAGAATCAAATAAGTAAAACTCAGCTGAATTCACTGTGGGCTCAGGAGAGTCCAGAGCAGAACTCTCAGGAAAAGAGGAAGTTTGGGGATTGCAGTTTGCTTTCCTTGCCAAGAGAGCATTCAAAATCTCAAGAGGTCGGTGAGGCCAGGATACCCAAAAGGAGGCCTGAGGGAGTGAATGAGGTTCATTCATGACTGGGGATAATGATAGCTTCTACTTCACGGCATCAGAATCGGTAACAGAGTTCACCAAATAGCTGTTGACGAATGAATAGAATTGTGGGGAGGTTTAAATAAGTTTTCACACACTCGTTTTTACAGCGTTTGTGGCACTTATATGCATGTTAGGTTTGGTTTTGGTTATTTTGTTTTTGTTTTGTCTTATTTGTTTTCTGAGTGCTAGAATTAGGACTCGTATTTACATCTTGCAGTTCAAGCTTCTGATCTGTAATAGAATTATCTTATTCCATGAAATCAAATTTAAAATGCTAGAAGAAGCTCAGTTGACATAGGCAAATCATGGATCACATTATAGCAATTTTTTCAATGAACTTAGGTAGAGCAGCAACCAATCTGAAGCTGGTTAGATCAGAAAACAGGTAGTGGGGAACGCATGTCTTGACAGAGCAGTGAGAGACCATATCTGCCCTTTAGCTGCCTGATTCTTGTCTCTGTTTGCCGTGTGCTGCAACAACTATTTGGATAGTGTTTTCAAGACTTCTGACAGACTTGAGAAAATGCATGGGCATTTTTCCATCTGGTCAGTAAGGGAAAACCTTGACCAGATAAAATAACTTGGATATTCTACCAACCATGATAATTCAGTTGCTTAGTGGCCACTTCTTGTTTATTAGCCACAAACCTCTCCATTCCTCAAAGGCAGGTATTCCTTCCCTTCTGCTTGCACAGTGTGTGTCACGGACTCAATAAATGCAGGCTGAAATAAACCATAAAGCTTAAACGAGGCTGCAGCTGCCTTCCAGGCTCTAAGAACAGGTGATACTCAGGCTAGACTCTTGGCAAGCACGACCCCAGATTTCTCATTCTCACACCTCCATCCTGGAGTCATGGGGGGTGGCATCCCTTCCTCCCATAATAAATTTAAAACGAAGTAAGGCACTCCTTGGACAGACTTTGCTTTTGAGAAATTAGCTAAAAGTACAGCATCAGATATAGCGTCCATTTTTTTTTAGGCTTCTTCACTTTTTTGGATTCTTCACTTTTTAATATATTTTTGGATTTTTGGATTCTTCACTTTTTAATATATATCAACTACTTTATACTTTATAAATACTATGCAAATTTATATAAATATCAAATACTTTATATAAATCTCAATCTCTCCCTTGAAGCCAGTAACCATTCATAGGTCACAGAGTCCTTGGAATTGAAAGCTACGACTTCTATTTTCTTCTCTGTTAAAATGTACTTCGAGTTTTCTTAAGAGTTAAAAATCCCTGCTCTAGTGTGTTCAGTTCATCCAACATATAAAACTATCCAACAAAACAGTGTTGGATCCTTCCAAAATCCACTCACAGATCCTTTTATGGGATGACATTCCCCAAACAAAACTTCAGAATGCCCTTGTTTTATCCAAACCCCTAGAGAGGATTACATATCAAAGACAATTAAAACTTTTTAGTAGAAATGGGGCCAAAATGCTTCAGATGAATAAGAAATCCTCTAGGTCTTTTCCAAAAGCCAATGAACTTGGACTTTTTCTCCCTCCTGTGTTTTTATAAAAAAAAATTTTTTAAGTTTAACTTATGTTTTTCTTAACTATCTCAGTGTTGTGGTTTAGGCCATGGAAGGTTGACTTCCTTCCAGAAAGGCATTTCCCACCCTGAAGTGAGATACTGTGATTGTTGCTCCAGAGGCTTCTGGATCAGAACTTCAAGGAGTTAGGTTCCCCCAAGGGTCACTGCACCCTGTTCAGACGCCCTCTCTCCTCCCACCACGGCCCTGGCTCTCTCCTCATCTTGAGGATGCACGTGTTCTCCTTCAGGCTTTTTTTCTTTTCCTTTCGAGTTAATGCTCTTGGTGGCTTTATATTTCCATTGTTTCATGTTGTTGATTTTCCCCACTTATGAATCGTGAAGATTAACCAAAGTCAAGATAAAGTCCTGATTTACCACATAGTAAATACTCAAGAAACCTTTGTTGACTTTTATTTCTTTTAAGCTAAAGGGACAAGTAAAGAAGGCACCTTCTTCTCCTTACCCACTCCTAGCCATGTTACGACTTTTTACTCTGTTGGACCACATGAAACTGTGGCTATTTGATGTTTTCAACTACAGAAATGGCAATTTCATATGATTCAACTAACACCATGCTGCTAAGCAGCTGGGCATTCTGTTTGCAAAGAGTTCCCACACTCATTACTAGGTGACCAACCAATGGTCCTGGTTAGCCCAGCACTGAGGGGCTCCCAGGATATGAGATTTCAGTGCTACAACAGGAAAAGATGTCAGCAAACTGAGACTAGTTGGTCACCCTAGTCGGTATACTACAGTCAAATTCTGCTTTCTGTGATTTCTTATTTCCGAAATGTGTAAAGAAAAACATTTCCAAATTTATCATAAAAATATAATCATCAGTAAGACTTATTGAAGACCCACCATGCGCAGACACCTCAGTTAATTTGTTTAATCCTTCCAATAATTCTATGAGGTAGGAACTCTTCTTATCTCCATTTTACCAGTGGGTGAAAGGAGGCACAGAAAAGCAAAGTTGCCTGACTGGGGTCACAGAGCTTGCAGTGGTGGAGCAGGGAGCTGAGCGCAAAGAATCTGAATTCAAAGTTAGTGCTCAAAGGAGAAATATTCACTTCTCCCTTCCTTGGGTGTCTATGGTTTCTGCAAAGTCTGCTGATGAAAGTGGTTTCTGAGGAAAAGGAATGGATAT
Organism: Pseudorca crassidens; assembly: GCF_039906515.1. Classification (NCBI taxonomy): domain Eukaryota; kingdom Metazoa; phylum Chordata; class Mammalia; order Artiodactyla; family Delphinidae; genus Pseudorca; species Pseudorca crassidens. Next base: position 28,221,924 of record NC_090300.1, read on the forward strand.
AGTTTTCTCCATCCCTCTCCAGCTTTAGTCTTCTTTTTTTCCCTCCCACTTCCACACCCTGGATATTTACTTTCGTTACAGCCGCTTAGCCTTGGTCACGCTACTGCCTAGCCCCAACCTGGTAGCATTCTCGTCACCTTGTCCCAGGTGCACACGCCCGGCTCTTAACATGAGGTGCCACCCTCTGTCCACTAAGCCTGTCCCTCACCTCTGCCTGGACCACCACTCCCTACAAAACAGTTTCATATGTGGCCCACACCACCCCTTGGCTCTGCTCCCGCTACTAAGGGGCAGAGGGGAGGAGGGCTAAGCATCAGGAGATGGGCCTGGCGCTAGATCTTGGAGAGTGTTGAGTCTTCAAAGTCATGCTAAGCAGTTTGGCTTTTATTTGACAGGCAGTAAGGAGGCAGCTAAAGTTGACGGGCAACGGCAGAAGCACACTGTGTTTTAGAAAGATAAGTCAGAAGGTGGACTGGGGCAGGGAGTCTCTAGGATTGCTTTCATTATATGAGAGCCGGCGAATTCTGATGCAATAGCGCTCAGCGTATACTGTGTGGCACCAAGACAACTAGTCAATTAGATGAAAAAAATCATCCTAATCCAGTTACATCAGCCTTGTGATCATGTCCCCTGATTTCCACTCTCCTAAACCGATAGAAAATGCTAACGATGAAAAGACACAAGTTGTCAAGTTTTGTCAAGTGTCAATTAAATACTTTTCGCTGTACTGGATCCTCCTGTGCTCCAATACGGCTAATATGTTTAGTTAAAATGATAGTCTATTCATCTTATGTTAAGGCGTAAAAAGGAATGACAGAACATATTTCATGCTATCTATGAAAAATGGTGAAAAGCAAAAATGAAAATGTTAAATCTGTGAAGAGGAAACAGGTCATCACTGTTCTGGGTATATTTGTGGATTCCAAGTAGATTTGCCTAAAACTGCATGGAAGGAGTTTCAGAACTGGAAATGTAAAACACTACTTTAAAATAAGAAAATATCTCCCCAAATAACCCTGGTCCCTAATACGGGGTAGATCTGCTTGAAATGAATGCAACGATTGTCCATGTCCACGTCCATAGTTCCGCAAGGGTGCCCAAGCCCTTCACTGCACAGGAAGCTTGATATATATTTCAACACATAAGATAACTTATACTTTGCACTGAGACTTCCTTGCTAAGTTCAAGATCCTTACAATGGCTGCCAACTCCTAATATTTCAAAGACTGTCTACATTAATATCTTTCAAAGCCCCAAACCTTGGCAAGGAACAAAAATTGTTTTTGAATCTGCTTCAAGAATTAATATTAGAGAATAGGAGGTTTTCCTCTCAGCAAATTGAAGCTGAATAAATTGTTCTCCGTCTCCTTAGAAATGGAACTGATTGCTGGAGGTGAGCACGGCTGGGAGGGGGCAGCATGCAATGCTGGGGAGGGGTGTGTGTGGGCTCAGAGGGGCCTTTGTTCTCTTAAATTATTGGCAGATCGGTTTCTTTAAACCCAGTGTAGATGCTAAAATACAGGAAGTAAGTATATTAGCTTGGAGTTACATTAAAGACAGCTGGAACTGCTGGACGATTACTGCCTATTTTCTTTGATTACTGCGTGCCCACAGAGCAGCCTGCTCCCAAGCATTTCTGGGTTGTTGCTCACGTCCTCGCCACTATGACAGGTGAATTGAAACAATCCTGTGTAGACCTGCATTCGGGCTATTCCTTGGAACAAGACAACAAGCCTAAGAGACATTTCCTTGTGGTGCTTCTGACGACTGCTTTGTCACTCCCTGACCCATACAAGCAGGGATTCTGTGGTTTGATGGTTTGGTGCCGTTCCCCCTGTGGACTTAAAAGACCCAGACTTCAAAGCCACCTGCCAAAAGCTTTTGGTAATGGCTTTGACTTTGTTATTTTTTCTATTTATAAAAATAACATAATTCTTGTAGTATACCAGTAAATATAAAACAGAATAATGAGAGTAAAAGAAAATCTTACTGCCTAAAAGCAACCACTGTAACTGCTAATACTTTGGCTTTTTTTTTCTTTTTTTTTTTTTTATGCTGATCTGTTGCAAGCTGCTTTTCTTTCAAATCATCACTTCTCTTTGCCTTTTAGAATATCATTATATTCCCAAAGAACCAACACAGTGTCTCTATTCCTGATCAGAACAACTAATATTTAAACTAGTATTTACCCACAATTCCAGGATTTACAAATGTATGCTAAGAATTCATTGCATATTACCTGAACTTGGTATTTTTTTCTGCTAGTATTTCGTAGCTATTTTAATTTAGCCAAGACTAAACTGTGTGTGTACAATTTTGTATCCTGCACCATCTACTTGACAGTTACAAACTAAGTATCTCCCATTAATTTTAAGTCTTCTTCTTTGTTTTGTCATTACTGGCCAAAGAGATGTATCTAGATCCATCTACTTTTCTGCTCTTACAACCTGTGGATTTTTATCATTTCATTCTTTCTTATTTATATATCAGATTAAATCAGATGCCACAACAATTTATTGGTACCATCTAAGTGAAAGGGTATGTTTTAAAGGGATAAAATTGTTCTTCATTATAGACCCAGAAATATGCTCTTAAGGTTGTAGTGACATTTGAATGCTAATTCCTAAAGTAAAAGAAGAAACGGTTCCCCAAGAGACTCACAGAGCAAAGAGAAGGTGGTAGGGAGATTTGAAGGATGAGATTCATATGCTACTTCAGCATTCTAGAGAAAGCATCCACCACTCATCTGACAGAGCCAGGGTCCTTACTTGTCACTTGCTGTGTGATCTTAAATATGTCACTCAACAATCTGAGCCACAGAGGCTTCATCTGGGAAATGGGAGAAATAATACTTACCTCACGCAGGGACACTATTTAGCATGTAATCGACGCTTGTTGGAGCTCTGTCCTTACTATGCAAGATGAGGTCTTTTTCATAATGGATTTGTGTGAATTTAAACAATATAAAAATAGACAGATGACATTTTCAAAAGCCTTAAAAACATAAGAACCAGTTCCTTAACTGCATCCTCCTTTAGCCAGCATTTTTTAGAAGAGGTAGCCATTTTTTGTCTAGGCTGACAATTTCTTTTGACATCTGTATAGCATTCAGTATACTTTGTTCATCTTGGTTGAGTATGGATATAGGTCTCAAGAAATCTAATTCCATTCATTGGTCATAATGACGGGCACTCTGGAAACCCAAGCGATTAGTATAGATAGAATTCTAGGGTCTTGTTTCAGAAAATATATGCAAAAACTGATTTTAGTACAGTCAAGTATTTTCGAAGCAACTATATACGTATGAAGAAACAATGTGGCCACCACACATTCTTCCCTGATTATTAAAGCTGATACACTTTTTCCTCTTTCTGCACATTCTCCAATCCCATGCCACCCTTGCCTTCAGCTTGACTTTGATACCTGAGACTGTTAGTTGGATGGGGAATCTATTAACCTTGATCCCTCATCTCAGTTCAGCCTCTATCCTTTTCCTCTCCTGTGAGAGCAGGGACTTGGATCTCCTAAGGGACTTCAGTCATCTTCCTCCCCCCTGTGTCTTCAGCCTCTCGATCCCTTCTAGCTATTTCTCTTCAGCCCAGGGTTTTTCATCATAGACAACAGATACATTCTTCAATCCACCTCTTTACTTGGTTTCTCTGAGACAGTCAGTCCCCTCCCGGTCTTCCTCCTTCTTTCTGGTCTTCCCTTTTCAGTCTTCCATCTGCTCTGCTAAGGCATCCATTCCCTGGACCACCCAGGGAATTCCCTGGTGGTCCAGTGGTTAGGACCTGGCACTTTCACTGCTGTGGGCCCAGGGTTCCATCCCTGGTCGGGGAGCTAAGATCCCAGAAGCCACACAGTGAGGCCAAAAACAGAAGAAAAAAAAAAAAAGGACCCCCTCAATGTCATGTCCTTTCATCATATCAAAGAAATGTAACATTATTGTTAGATTTCATTGTTTTACTTGGGTAAAGGAGACATCTATATTCAACTCTTTCTTCTTTTTACATAGCTTATGTGGCAGAAGTCAAAATAAATATATGTACCATAAATATTTTGTTTCTTTCTCATTACCTTCTTACCCTAGCTATACACAATACACACAATCTTGTCATGATTGTTTGTCTTTCAACGATGAATAATTGAGAATCCCTATGTGCTAGACATTGAGGGGATTACAGAAAAATATAATGATAACAGTTACCCTTCATTGAGCCCCTCATATTTGCCGGAAGGTTTACATAACAACAATGTTGCACAGTAAGTATTAAATTCTCCAATTCTACATGGAATAATGTTGAGGCTTCAAGTTTTCAACGTCACACAGCTTGCCACCAAAGAGCTGGGATTCAAGCTGTGTCTTTATAACCCAACACTTTCTTTTTATGACTCAATGTTAAGTGTAACAGTTCCTAAGAGGTACAAATTATTAGGAGGGGTGATTACTGGGGTTAGCTTTGCGTTTTGATAAAATTAATTATATGGGTTTTTTAATTTTATTCATTTGTTTTTCTAAAAATTAAGAAAAATATGAAGTTCTGCAAAGTTTGAGTTTTGTGAAAAGTAAAAATAAGTCACTCCTATCCACATTTTTCATTTTAATTTAGATATCAGTTTTTTCCTACCTTATGAAATTGTGCATTTTGGAAGCAAAGATAAGCATTATATTAAAATACATTCAGAAAAGTTAAATGCTGGCCTTTCGCTGGTCACGCCTAAGAGCTGTAGAGTAGGAATTTTTACATGATTCAGGATGTGTTGAAGCTGTGTCTCCCTGACAGTTCATTAATTATTGACATTTTCTCTTTTTCTCTCCATGGAATTCTGGGACTGGAAGAGACCCTGTTATGTAGCCCCCATATGAATATAAGCAATGACCTGAGAACCAAATGAAATCCGGGCAGGCCCAATGAGAATCAGGTGTGGGTAACGAGAGGCAGGCAGTTGGCCTAATGAGAAACTTTACAGATCCTGTTTCTTTCTATGACCTTTTTTCTATTTTTCAGGGTAATCTTTTAGGTTGTGTTTTACTGAATTTTTAAGCATATTTTCACTTATGCTTTCTTATATTCTTATAAGTTTCTAATATAGTGAATATAATGGCATGAAGTGGCAAGGTTGTGCCACAGTGTAGGTAAATATCCAGGGCAGTGTTGAAGTAGCACAGGGAAATCCTTGTTAGATCTGGTTGTTTCTATGCCACCCTGGTGCCCAGTCTTTTCTGACCTTGGAAGCTGGTTATAATTGGAGGGAATACTAGATGCTTCAGGTCTTTCTTCTAGGTCAGGAAAGGCAAGAAAGGATGATATATGAAGACTCAGATGAACTGACAATATGATGTAGAGGTGGAGTTTTATGGCTGTTTCCAAAATCAATGGACACGAAAGCTGGGACCAATTAAATACCTGTCATGGGCATACCAGGGAGAACTTGTGGTGTACCTACTAGGTTTTGACCATTTCTATGTAACAAGACTGTAAATTTCTCTATCCAACTATTATTTCCTTGAAAATAAGAATTATGTTTTATTTCTTATTGTATCCCCAGTGACTAGCACATCTTTAACATAAGGCAAACAGTCAACCAATATTTGGAAATAAATGGGAATTGAATTAAGAGGATACAAATAATGATTTTAAACTATTTTCAAGTCTAATTTCCGGGCTAGACTTGTCTCCTAAATAGTTCTTACATGTGAGCTACTATATCTACAATATCTCAGAAAACATTGGTGGGTTCTAGGTGGGGAAAGATGTATCCCCTGAGAAATTTAGACATCAGGCTTGACCTTATGAGAGTTTATGGTTTAAATTTATACTGCGTATGATATCCACAATACCCAAACTTAAAATATAAATTAAAATGTGGTCCAGGTTGGAAATATGCGTGGAACAACTGGCAAAAACAAAGCATCTTTGGCAAGCCACATTCTAGACAAAGGCCACAAAGATGTCACCAAAAAAAAAAAAAAAAAATTTACTTTATTTTCTCATTTTTGCTTCCATCTTTTTTTTTTTGCGGTATGTGGGCCTCTCACTGTTGTGGCCTCTCCCGTTGTGGAGCACAGGCTCCGGACGCGCAGGCTCAGCGGCCATGGCTCACGGGCCCAGCCACTCCACAGCATGTGGAATCTTCCCAGACCGGGGCACGAACCCGTGTCCCCTGCATCGGCAGGTGGACTCTCAACCACTGTGCCACCAGGGAAGCCCCAAAGTAAATTATTAAAATGAGGCACAAACAGATCAAAGCATTTTAATTTAAGTTATTGAAAGGGCGTACTAACAGAAATTCACTTTACATAAGATATGTATGTTATAATAGAATGCATAACTTCCAACCCAGTGGGAAATAAAGAAGGAAAAAAGTCAATCAATACAAAAGCAGGCAGGAAATGGGAACAACAACAACAACAAAACCCCCAAAGCATAGAAAAGTCAGAGTAATTTGAAAGCAGACAGTAGAAATAAAATCAAATACATTAATAGTGAACAAAACTGTAAATGGACTAAACTCATGAGTTAAAAGGAAGGGACTGTCAGATTTAACTTAAAAATTTTTTAATTGAAGTATTATAGTATACATAGGCTAAATACATATAAGTGCACAACTTGCTGAATTTTTGTGAACTGAACTCAACTGTGTAAACAGCACCCAGGTCAAGAAGCATTATCAGCACCTCAAAAGCCTCTCTAATGCCCCTTACAGTCACCTCCCTGCCCTTCCCCAAAAGAGTAACCACTATCTTGACTCTAACAGCATAGATTAATTTTTCCTTTTATTTCAGAAGACTTCTAAAGTACAAAAAATAAATAAAGGAAAAGTTCGATCTATTTGACTTCACTAAAATAAAGAACATTTGTTCATCAAAAGACACCATAAAAACAGGAGAAAGGCTAGTGATAAACAAGAGGAAATATTTGCAATTTGACATATAACTACCAAAGGATCATATATTCCAGAATATATAAAGAATTCCTACAGATCAATAAGAAAAAGATAAACTACCCATTGATTTGAAAACTAGACAAAGATATTAGATATTTCATATGAGAAGAAATCGTAATAGTCATCAATATATCACAAAATGTTCAAATCAGTGGTCACATAAGGAATTCAAACCATTCTACCAGGTTGAAAAAAATTAACATATATAATTGAGTGATTAAGAGTGCAGATTCTGGAGTCAGCCTAGCTGGGTTCAAATCCCAGATCCACATACATAGTTATTTGGTCTTGGGCAAGTTACTGTACTTCTTTGGGCTTTGGTTTCCTCATTTATTAAATGAGGCTATTAATTCTTCCTACCTCGTAGGGACATTAACCTCATTAGGATTATTTTATTTGTTTAGGCCAAAATCTTTGTGTCATCTTTGACTTCATCTTTGGCCTTCAGCAAATCATCTCACTTCTATTTTAAAAATATATTCAGAATATTCTCTCCTCTCACCAGCCCCATCACTGCCACTGTAGTCCAGGTTCACTGACATGTCCCACCTGGACTATTATAATAACCATCAGACTGGCCCTTCTACTTCATCACTGGCTTCTATTTGCAACACAGTAGCAAGAATGATGTTGTTAAAGCATAATCAGAACCATGTCACTCTGTTGCTCAAAACCCTCCAGTGCCTCTCATCTTCCCCAGTAAAAGCCAAAATCCTTCACTAAGTCCTTCAAGTTCCTAGAGCACCGTGTTCATGGCTCTCATTCTGATCTCTTGCATTCTGCTTCTCTGTTCCAACCACACTGGGTTCCTTGATATTCTTCAGAGCCTTTGTGTTGCTGCTAGCTCTAATCGGGCTGTCTCTCTCCCAGATGTCTACCTGGCTTGCATCTTCACTTTGTTTTTAGATCTTTACTTTGTCTTTACTTTAAGTCAGTAATAGTTTCATTGGACACTATCTCAAATTTCAACATCCACCTTGATAATTATTTTTCAGCCTCCAGTGAGGGGAAACCAAAAGCCAAAAATAATCCGGAGCTATTGAAATTTCTGGGACAAAGTCAGTGAGAAGAAGGGGGTGGTTCAGCCAACACACTGAATAACCCCACTTTTTCCTACTTAGCTTCCTGTCTTGGCCACGTGGCACGTCAGATCATTTCTGACCTCTGCACTTTCACTCTCAATATTTCTCCATCAGGTTTTGCCCTCTCCTGGGGGGAGGGGGGTTCGTTAACTCTAGCCTTCATTCTTGCAGGCAAGAGTATCAGGACTTCGGTCTAACAGCTGTGGCTCTCATCTCCCTGGCAGCAGAGTGAACTCCTTGGAAGGGAAAAAAAACCTTGCTATTTTATATCTCTCTTCCTGCTTTATTTTTTTAACCTTAGTTCATATCACTAATATGCTATATATTTTAGTTGTTTATCTTGTTTAATGTCTCCTCTACAGAATTGAAGTTCCAAAAGGCAAGTGTTTTTGTCAGTTGTGTTCACTACTGCATTTCCAGCACCTAGAATAGTGGCTGGTACATAGTAAGTCCTCAATAACTTTTTGTTGAGTGAATGTATAAATGAATGAATGAATCAGTGAATGCCTAGTTTGGGCAAGAGTGTGGAGCAACTGGAACATTTACACATTGCTGGTGGGAGGGTAAATTTGAGAAGCAATTTGACAGTACCCATAGAGCAAAAGATCGATGTCCCTTCTGACCTAGTAGTTCCACTCCAAGTAGATACTCTCTGGTTAAGTGCTTCATACCTGCATCAGGAGACAGGTACAAGAATAGTCAAAGCTCCACCGTTTATAAAAGCAAAGAACTAGAAACAACCCAAATGTTCATCAACAGTAGAATGGATAACTGCATTTCCATTTCTTATATCATACAGCTGGGAAAATGAATGAATCAGAACTCTAGCAAAACAACACGATGAATCTCAAAAACAAAATATTGAGCAATATATTCAATGTGATTTCATTTATATAAATTTGAAAAACATAACAATAAATTTGAAAAACATAACAACAAAATAATATATTGTTTAGAGATATTAAGATTTGCAGAAAAAGTATAAAGAACAAGGCCATAAGGTACACAAAATTTAGGATAGTGATTACCACACAGACAGAAAGGAAGGGATGGGATCAGAGGAGCAGAGAGCAATTCTGAAGTATAAAGGCCATGTTCTTTTTCTTTAACAGTATGGGGAATGTGTAGACATATGTTATATTATCTATTTTTATATTTTATAGTTATAAGTATTCCACATTGTCTACTCAATATATAACAAGAATAATTTTAAACAAAAATCTAAAGAAAATGGTTAAGGAAAAAGATAGGCTATTCATTGAACAGTAATTCCAATTGGTCAATAAACATGAGAAGTTGCCCAAACTCTCTATTAATCAGGGCTACAAATAAAACGATAATAATATAATATTCATAAGATTGACAAAATTTTTAAAAGTTGACCAGGCTAGGTGTTTTAAGGTTTTAGGGAACCAGATATTCCAATAAACTACTCATGAAAAGGTAAAAAATATACTAATTTAGAGGGCTATTTTGTAGTATCTATTAAATTAGTCATATGTAAACCTACAACCAGCAAATTTTTAAAATGATACTATATTTTCCTTCAGCATATTTTCAAAATAATACTGTTTTTGAAAAACATGTACAAAAAATATATTTTAATGAGAATACCTTTCTAGATAAAAAATAGACTACATGGGATGGATGTGGGAGGGACCAGGAGGAATAGTCAAAGGGGACTCTATCATCTGAAATGTTCTAATTATTTCTAAGCATATTTATGTATTGTTTGTTTAATTGTATTTAATTTTACCAAAGAAATACAATTAAAGCTGCACATCAAAATTTGCAACTAATTAAATGTAGTATTGAAATGAAATTAGAGCATTTATATCCTTTAATGTTTATGTTAAAAACTACAAAGGGGCTTGGCCCGTGAGCCATGGCCGCTGAGCCTGCGCGTCCGGAGCCTGTGCTCCGCAACGGGAGAGGCCACAACAGTGAGAGGCCCACGTACCGCAAAAAAAAAAAACTACAAAGAATTTAAATTTAATGAGTAAAAATATCAGCTTAAGAGTTAAGAAAAGGAACAAGCAGAACAAGTCCGAAGAACAAAATTAAGTAAAAAATAAAGGTAAAAGCAGTAAAAAGGAAAGAAAATAAATGGAAAGCAAAACTACAATAGAGAGGATCAACAAAGCCAAAAATTGTTTCTTTGAAAAAGCCAATAAAATGGACAATCTGGATAAGGCAAAAAAAACCCAAAATTAACAATGTTAAAAAAGAAAAGGAGAATATTACCATAGGTGCTGTGGAGGTTAAAAAGATAAGAAGATGTCATGCACAATCGATGCAAATAAACCTAAAAACTTAGGTGAAAAGAACAATCTCCTAGAACCATATAACTTACCAAAACTGTTTGAAGGGGCTCCCCGTTTTTTGTTTTCCGTTCCCCTCCCCCTCCCTTCCCCGTCCCGGAAGACCGGATCCTGAGGAGACAGCTGCAGAGGCAGCTGCTGAGTTCTCGGTGAAGGGTTTTCATTTCTCCCATCCCCTTCTCTCCCCACCCCATCCATTAATATTATTCTTTTGAAGATTCTTCATTGTCAAGCTGCCAAAGTGGAGAGTGCGATGGTAGAAGCGGCTGCTTCTCGTTTCAGTGCTTCTTCGGGCGGAGGAGAAGTAAAGGTGCACCTCAGCACTACCCCAAGACTGCTGGCAACAGCCAGTTCCTGGGGAAAACCCCAGGGCAAAACACTCAGAAATGGATTCCTGCATCAAGCACTAGACGAGATGACAACTCCGCAGCAAACAACTCTGCAAATGAAAAAGAACGACATGATGCAATCTTCAGGAAAGTAAGAGGCATACTGAATAAGCTTACTCCTGAGAAGTTCAACAAGCTATGCCTTGAGTTCCTCAATGTGGGTGTAGAGCCTAAACTCATCCTTAAAGGGGTCATACTGCTGACGGTGGACAAAGCCCTAGAAGAGCCAAAATATAGCTCACTGTATGCTCAGCTATGTGTGCGACTGGCAGAAGATGCACCAAACTTTGATGGTCCAGCAGCAGAGGGTCAACCAGGACAGAAGCAAAGCACAACATTCAGACACCTCCTAATTTCCAAATTACAAGATGAATTTGACAACCGAGCCAGAAACGTTGATGTCTGTGATAAGCATGAAAATCCCCTCCTCCCCGCGGAGGAGGAACAGAGAGCCATTGCTAAGACCAAGATGCTGGGGAACATCAAATTCACTGGAGAACTTGGAAAGCTTGATCTTATTCATGAATCTATCCTTATATGTGCATCAAAACACTTTTGGAAAAAAAGAAGAGATTCCAACTCAAAGATATGGGAGAGGATTTAGAGTGCCTCTGTCAGGTAATGAGGACAGTGGGACCTAGGTTAGACCATGAACGAGCCAAGTCCTTAATGGATCAGTACTTTGTCCAAATATGCTCCTTGATGTTAAGTAAGGAATTGCCACTGCAGGATACTGTAGAGTTGAGAGAACACCGCTGAGTTCCTCGCAAGGCTTTTCTTGACAATGGACTAAAGATGATCAATCAAATCCGTCAAGATGCATTAAAAGATCTAGGAGTGTTTATTCCTGCTCCTGTGGCTCAAGGGATGAGAAGTGACTTCTTGTTGGAGGGACGGTTCATGCCACCCAGGATGAAAATGGATAGGGATGCACTTGGAGGACTCGCTGATATGTTTGGACAAATGCCAGGTAGTGGAGTTGGTACTGGTCCAGGAGTTATCCAGGACAGATTTTCACCCACCCTGGGGCGCCATCGTTCAAATCAACTCTTCAGTGGCCACGGGGGACACATCATGCCTCCCACACAATCGCAGTTTGGGGAGATGGGAGGCAAGTTTATGAAAACCAGGGGCTAAGCCAGCTCTACCGTAATGAGAGTCAGGGACTCTTATCCCAGCTGCAAGGACAGTCGAAGGATATACCACCTCGGTTTTCTAAGGACAGCTTAATGCAGATGAGATTAGCCTGAGGCCTGCTCAGTCTTTCCTAATGAATAAAAATCCAGTGCCAGATAACTGTGATTCCTCCTATAGTGCACAACCACCACGCACTCAGACACCACCTCTGGGACAGACACCTCAGCTTGGTCTCAAAACTAATCCACCACTTATTCAGGAAAAGCCTGCCAAGACCAGTAAAAAGCCACCACCATCAAAGGAAGAGCTGCTTAAATTAACCGAAACTGTTGTAACCGAATATTTGAATAGTGGAAATGTAAACGAAGCTGTCAATGGTGTAAGAGAGATGAGGGCTCCTAAACATTTTCTCCCCGAGATGTTAAGCAAAGTAATCATCCTGTCACTAGAGAGAAGTGATGAAGATAAAGAAAAAGCAAGTTCTTTGATCAGTTTCCTCAAACAGAAAGGGATAACCACAAGTGACAACTTCATGCAGGCTTTCCTGAATGTACTGGACCAGTGCCCCAAACTGGAGGTTCACATCCCCTTGGTGAAATCATATTTAGCACAGTTTGCAGCTCATGCTATCATTTTGGCGCTGGTGAGCATTTCAGAACTAGCTCAACCACTGGAAAGTGGCACCCGTTTTCCTCTCTTCTTACTTTGTCTTCAGCATTTAACTAAATTACAAGATCGAGAATGGTCAACAGAGCTTTTCCAACAAAGCAAGTCAATATGCAAAAAATGCTCCCAGAAATTGATCAGAATAAGGACCACATATTGGAGATCTTGGAAGGAAAGGGACAGTTTCTTACTCCCACTCCTCCAATTGGAGAAGGAACTGTTAAAGCTAAATAAAGTTGGATCCATCTCCTCAAACCATATATAAGTGGATTAAAGATAACATCTCTCCCAAACTTCATGTAGATAAAGGATTTGTGAACATCTTAACGACTAGCTTCTTACAGTACGTTTCTAGTGAAGTAAACCCACCCAGTGATGAAACAGATTCTTCCTCTGCTCCTTCCAAAGAATACTTAGAGCAGGAAAAACAACTGTTTCTTTCCTCCAAGCCAGTAATGCAGAAATTCCTTCATGATCACGTTGATCTACAAGTCAGTGCCCTCTGTGCTCTTCAGGTACACTGCTACAATAGCAACTTCCCGAAAGCCATGTTACTTCACTTTTTTGTTCACTTCTATGACATGGAGATTATTGAAGAAGAAGCTTTCTTGGCTTGGAAAGAAGATATAACCCATGAGTTTCCAGGGAAACGCAAAGCTTTGTTCCAGGTGAATCAGTGGCTAACCTGGCTAGAAACTGCTGAAGAAGAATCAGAGGAAGAAGCTGACTAAAAAGACCAGCCAAAGCCTTAAATCATGCAAAACATACTGTTGCTATGATGTAACTCCATTTGACCTAACCACTACGAAAATTCATTCTGCTGTAGCATTTTCACAATATTTAAAGCAGAAGCATGTCAGTTAGGATTTCTTTCTGCATAAGGTCTTTTTGTAGTGTAATGTCTTAATCATAGTCTACCGTCAAATATTTTAGGAGTATCTTTAATGTTTAGATAGTATATTAGCAGCATGCAATAATTACATCAAGTTCTCAAGCAGAGGCAGTCTATTGCAAGGACCTTCTTTGCTGCCAGTTATCATAGGCTGTTTTAAGTTAGAAAACTGAATAGCAACACTGAATACTGTAGAAATGCACTCTGCTCAGTAATACTTGAGTTGTTGCAATATTTGATTATCCATCTGGTTGTTACAGAAAAATTCTTAACTGTAATTGATGGTTGCTGCCGTAATAGTATATTGCCTGTATTTCTACCTCTAGTAATGGGCTTTATTTGCTAGATTTTAATATCCTTGAGCCTGGGCAAGTGCACAAGTCTTTTTAAAAGAAACATGGTTTACTTGCACAAAACTGGTCCGTTTTGAGAGATCATAAATGCCCTTGACGTGGTCTTTGTGGGTGTGAAACAAATGGTGAGAATTTGAATTGGTCCCTCTTATTATAGTATTGAAATTAAGTCTACTTAATTTATCAAGTCATGTTCATGCCCTGATTTTATATACTTGTATCTGTCAGTAAACATTGTGATACTCGAAAAAAAAAAAAAACTGTCTGAAGGGGAAAAAGAATTAAGTAGACCTATCATCATTAAAGAAATTGAATCAGTTGCTAAAAATCCATTCACCAAAAAAAAAAACAAGGCCCAGATTGTTTCATAGGTGAGTTCTATCTAACTTTCAAGAAACAGATCATTCAATTTTATACTTACCTTTTAAGAAAAAAGATAAAGGAGGAATGCTTCCCAAGTCATTTAATGACACTATTATAATACTCCTGAAATAAAAACCAGTCAATGGCAGTAATAAAAATGAAACGTGTATGCCAATCTCACTTATGGACATTGATACAAAGATTGTGAAAGCAATATCAGCAATCCAAATTCATCAGTGTAAAACAAAAGTACGTTATGACTGAGCTGGGTTTGTCCCAGGAATGTAAGTATGCTCTAATATTAAAATATTGTAAGTATAATTTACCACATAAACAAATGAAAAGAAAATATCTCAGTAGATTTAAAAAAAGCATTGGATATGAAAGATTCAACAAATATTTATTTAAAAAATTCCTGGCAAAGTATAGAAGGGAAGAATTTCCTTTATCTGATAAAATGTATCTGGTAAAAAGCCATAGGAAACATCATACATGGCAGTGAACCTTCAGAAGTGTAATCCCTTTTAAATTGTTTAAGTATTCTTCTTTTGATGTATGTTTTGGTTGTCTTCCATATCTTTTTATTTTAAGGAATGAACATCTTGATGTAATCTCTGTATACTTGTCACATTATTTGCTTAGGAAAAATTCCAAGAAGTAGAATTGTTCAGATCAAGGTTTTACGTCTTATAAATTTTATTATATTTTTCCTAAATTTCCATGAAGGAAGATTGTGCAAACTTACAGTGACACAGGCAATTCCTTAGAGTTCCCTTTTTATTCACTTTGTTTATTCAGTAGATATTTATTGAGCATTATGATATGCTAAGCTCTCTGCTGGGAGTTGGTGTTCAGTGACAAACACAACAAGTGTGCTAGGCGCCCTTCTGAAACTTACAGATTAGTTTTGGGGTCATCTGTATATCTTCTTAAAATTTATTTATTTTATTTATTTTTGGCTACGTTTATTTGGGTCTTCATTGCTGTGCTCGGGCTTTCTCTAGTTGCGGCGAGCAGGGGCTACTATTCATGGCGGTGCATGGGCCTCTCATTGTGGTGGCCTCTCCCGTTGCGGAGCACAGGCTCTAGGCGCATGGGCTCAGGAGCTGTGGCTCACGGGCTCTAGAGAGCAGGCTCAGCAGTTGTGGCGCACGGGCCTAGCTACTCCGCGGCATGTGGGATCCTCCCGGACCAGGGCTCGAACCCGCGCCCCCTGCACCGGCAGGCGGACTCTCAACCACTGCACCACCAGGGAAGCTCTGTATATCTTCTTTAAGAAATTGCTTGTTTGTGACTTATCTATTTTTCTGAATTTTTGGTTTGATATTCCAGAAGTCAAAATTCTAGGATATTTGGCATCTGAAGTATAAGGGGTACAAGGAGTGAAATCTCTTGGGGTACAGTAACTTTGTTTTCCAAACCAAAAATAGAATAGAGGATAGAAAAGCACAATAGTACTTAGATGGGGACAAAAGAACAAAGTGTCTGAAAATAGGTCGGTCCTCAAAAGTCTGAAATATATGATTTCCTCACCCATGGAAAGGGAGGAATTTCCACACGCAAAGAGGCCGAGGGCATAGGCCATAGACAACCTCATATCGCCAGTTTTGCCTTGAGCAGGCTTTTCAGTAGTTTGACTCAAATTAAACTCAGAAACCCCTATGGAGGAGAACACTTCAATACCATTTATCATTCTCAATCAGCAACTTTAACTTTAAAAATAATACAAAACTCAGTGATGACAAAATAGCAAACTAGCTTCAGCTGCTGGCTCCTTCTTCCCAAATGAAACCTGGAGAAACTACATGATTGAGAGAAAACATGGAACCAAGCAAGTAATAAAAACTATAAGAACACCTGGAGAGGCCAGAGGTGGTCAAAGTGGTATGAAGGATGGCCACACCTGCACAGCAGCGAAAGCAGAAGTCGGAAGAGAGAATCAGTTAGAGATTTTAACTTCTGCATCTGCCTCTTGCCCTTATTGTTTTGGGATGATCTTCGCCCGCCTCATTGCAATAGCCTAGAGCATCCATCATGGTAGCCCTGGAAGTAGCATCTGGGCAGTGAAGAAGTTGATAAAAGTGCAGGATGACCAGTTGCCCTGCCTTTGAGCATCCTCTGTCCTCCATCTCCTGTGCCTCCAAACCCTCAGGATGATGGAAAATGACCTAGAGAGACTCTGCCTCTTCCCAGTGTTGCTATGTTCTAAGGGTTTAAGGGTGAATCCCTGACAGACGAATTGCCAGAGGAGTGAAACCAATTCAGTTTTGGGGGGTGATCAAAAGTTTGATGGTGCTGAGGGCTTCCTCCACCCTGGAGCTCATCCCTGCGCATCTCCTAAAAATCACTGAAGGAACTCTAGTGTGTGTCCCTCGTAACATTTCCTCATAACATTGGCAGACAGGATTGACCCCAGGAAGATATGGGCTCACAGGCCAAAATAACAAAATGCCCAGAAAAGCACAACCACTTAAAACAGAGACCAAAGTCTGGACATAGACCACAAGAAGCAAAACTATTGGAAACGGCAAGCCAACAATTTAAAATACGTATAATTAGTATCCTTAAAGAGATAAAGAAGAATATTAGTCATTTGGAACAGGTACAAGAGGTTGGAAAAAATAATCAAATGGAAATATTAAATACAGAAAAGTGTTAAAAGAGAGAAAAACAGGCACCACTTTTATCTAAAACAAAATTAGCATCAGTCAATTAATGGAAAAGTCAGTTAAAGCAAGGAATCATTTTAAAATGACACAAATACCTCCAACATTTAATCATCACTTACATAAATGCATATTAATTTGCCAATCTTTTGATAAAGATTCAATGCCTTTTCTTTGAATCTTAGGGTTCTAGGATGCCTTTCTTGCACAAAGCACACCCAAAATATATCTACCAGAACTTCCAGTTTCTATTTCTGTGTCTTTAGTTCAGAGCCAAGAATTAAAGACATCAGCAAAGCATATACGTTAAGAATTTTTCTGTATTTAAACGTTTTATAGTTGTCCCGCTCACCACTAATTTAGTATCATTTTCTATGCAACTAAATTTTACCAAGTTTTTTCTACATATTTAACTTAGTTTTGAAAAACATCAACTCTTTCTTTCATAGTCACACTTAATCTACGTAGTTAAATTAGCAATTACAAATACCAATTTAAAGCAAAGATAAACAGACTTTGGAACAAGTGGAACTGACTCTCATTAAGCCTAAAAATTTATGTGGTAAGAAGGAATGGAGGGTTAAACTAGAGAGTAGAGACTGATTAAGATCTTCTAGTGCATATTTACAGCTGAGTCTTTCCCTCGGTATTTGAATATGATTTGTTTTGCATACAAACTCATTCTGAACATCATCGAAAATACACATGTAGCCCAAGAGAACTTTCTGAGGGATCTTTGTGTGGTAACTCTGAAATACCCAAAGAGTTTGGAACAAAAATAAAATTAGCTCCAAACCACCAAAGTAAGTCAAAGCTAAAACTCTCATACAGAATCGATTTAGGCATGCCTGGTTTTTACGTGAAAATATAATTGCCTTCCTTGGAAACAAAGAGAAATACATGCACGTACTGTAATCATTCATAGTTTTTGACATTTTACTTATATTGTCAAGGGTGTGCAGTAGCTTCAATACAAAGAGGCTTCAGGGAGGGGGGCTTTATAAATCTTGCTGAAAAAGAAGTTCAACAAAGTTAATCGGTGTAAAATAAGAGTTTTCTGGAGTTCAGTACAAGCACTGACAATCTACATTCACTACATTTTAACTCTCCATTACAAAGAAACAAGGCAAGCAAACTTAATTTTCATCAGCTATTGATTTAGTGATATTCGTGCCTTCATAAAAATCATTTGCAGCTGTTTTCTAATTACATGGCGTTATTCAATTGTCATATATTTTTGTCTCATTTTCATTGATTTCTCTGATTTATAAAGACTCTTTCGCATGTTCCAATTTCTTATCATGTTTAGCACAATGTTCTACTCTAAGCTTCAAACCTTCTATTGAATGCCTTTCCATAATCTAATCCACCATAGTTCAGAAATTGAATTCAAAATCTTCTTCCTAATTAAAATGCTTTTTAACCCTTCGTTGTGATATTTTCTTTGTCAGTCAAATCAATGAACTCTTTAACCATCTGGAAAACAAAAAATTAAGAGTTTGAATATTACTATTTACGTATAATATAAAGTTGTATTACATACTTGTATCAGACTTAAAATCAGATTGAAATACATAAGAAAAAATATATACCTCTTTACATTCTAAATTGTGAAAAACCTACCTCCATGTATTGTACAAGAGATGACCTCAAAGCAAAAGGAAAAGTTGAACAAAGAGTTTGGTCAGGTTAGATAGCAAATCAGTTGGATTAGTCTTCAAATTACTTTCCCTCAAAAATAGGAGATGGGGTAAGGGTGGTAAAATAGTTTTTTCTGAGAAGTTCTGGTTACTGTCGTACCATTACAGTAAATTATTCAAAATTATCTAATTCAGAAAGTTTATCAAAGGAATTCAAACATGATAGATGCACTAACATAAATGCCAGTGTTTATTAGGTGTAACATAACATGAAGCAAAGAATCTCTGGAAATTTTCAAGCTAGCTTTACAACTAAGTGTTATTCCAAACACATGCTTCAACTTCTCAATCTGAAATACTGAGGCAAAGCCTTTCTCAGTGAATACTGGTTTGGTTCTAGTGTTTTGCATTTGTCCTGATATTCTATGCATTACATTGTGAAATAGCTGATCATAAAACAACACTGAGTAATGTCCTTAATCCTAGGCATTTGTAACACTTTCATCAAGAAAATGGGATGGCAGGAAGAAGTTGAACACAGCTCACAGTGTTTGGGGCTCAATATACTGTATGTTGCCAGTGCCAAATCTTCATGTAGAAAGAGCACAATATTCTCATGGTGGATGGAGCAATATATCCTCAGCCATGTTGTGGGTGGTTGTCACTCAGATCAGTGGCAAGGGCTGGGGTATTGGTATTCAACTCAGAGACCTAAAGAAATGACATCATTAGAAATCTTCCTTTTTGTGTACATTCTTCACACTCCCGCTCAAGAAAGAATTCAGCATAGGCTAATTATAAAGATAAAAAGACACACAAGATGAATAAGAAAACAGATTAAGAATAGCTAAATGAAAAAGTAGAAGAAATGGGATATTGACCTTTAAAATTTTTGATAATGTGTGAAGTGTGAATTTTTTTATACCAATGCTTAACAATATCGATGTTTCTCTTGGTTTTTTCATTAAGAGATTTTTTTAAAGCATGGTTTTAATTTCTTCAAAGAAAATATATTGTTTCAACTAGCTAATTTATTTGTTGGCCAAACCACGGAGAAATTATGTTATGCCGTCTCCTTTTTTTTTTTTTTTTCCCTAAAGGCCAGTACTATTAGATTTGCTGAGAAGATCCTTCTGGAGAACACTTATTTGAACATAATTCTGGTTACTCTAGCCCCCCAAGCCTTTGCAGGTATTCTAGACTAGAGGCTCCACATGCCAACCACAAACTCCTAGCAAAATGTTTACTTTCAAGACTAACAAGACTGTAGGATGAAAAATGGCATTTGCTGCCTACACTGTAAAATTGCCTAAACTGCAACTCTTCTGATGGAAATCCCCTTTCTGCTGTTAGAGCAAAGCAGTATGGAATAAAATGATACCCTACTTGACTTATTTTTTTTATGAGCTAAAGAAGTAGAAGTAGGAGAAGTAGTTGAAAGTGATAGAGAATGAAATTTCAGCTCAACATAAGGAAAGATTTTCTTACAGTTACAGATGTCTAAAAATGCCATTTGCTTCCTTGGTAAGTGGTGAGGTTTCTGCCTTTGGCTGTGTTCAGTTATAAGCTGGAGAGACCGTTAACAAGAGTGTTGGAGCAATCAAGCATTGGCTAGATGTCTGGACTACATACATCACAAGGTGACTCTACCTTTGAAATTTGTGTTCCTATATTCTGGTGTGCCTGTGTATGTGCATGTGTGTGTGTGTGTGTGTTTAAATTCATCAAAATAGATCTAAGGCCAGTCTCATTTGGTGAACCAATATTCCTGATCAATATCATGATAATAAGAACTTTGAAGTTGCAGACTTGAGAAGTTATTCTTAACGTAATAGTGTATTAACTTAAATGCAACCTTACAAAACTCTACACTTTTACCTTAACAGCCCCCCAAAAAGGAAGAATCAAAACTGGAAAACCTCCAGAAATAAGAACACTATTATCAGTGTTTACTGGCTAAAGTAATTTAGCAAATTCATAGAAAATAACCTTCCCCTTAAGTTATAAGCTTAAGGATTTCAAGAAAATCTGGCTATAGTATGTATTCAGTTTAATGAAGCTCAGTTCCTTGTAGCTGTAACTACATTTATTTCCTATATTAGCTTTACTTACTTAATGATGCCTATTCATCTTCATAAAATGTGTTCTGTTGTGTTTTTATAGGCTGTGCTTTTGAAATTCTCATGTTTTTAAAAAGTCTAATTAAGTTTAAAAGAAAACAATGAAAGATGCAGGGGACAGGAGAGAGCTGGGTAGCAGCCAGGAGTGCATAAGGAACCCAAGAATTCTCAAACAAAGAAATATTGAGTGGGCCAAAAGTTTCATTTGTTTTTTTTCCTGTAAGATGGCTCTAGTAGCACTTAGCTGTCTTTAACTTCATTCGAAACAATTTTGTTAGATTGTATGTGACAGCTGTCATATCATGTCAGTTTTGTTAGATTGTATGTGACAGCATGCATTTTAAAAAGACATCAAAATTGGTGAATTTTTGTGTAGCCATTTTAATATTGAAGGTGGAAGAAAAATAGCAACACTTTCAGCATATTATGCTTTCTTATTTCAAGAAAGGTAAAAACGCAACTGAGATGCAAAAAAAGATTTGTGCAGTGTATGGAGAAGGTGCTGTGACTGATTGAACGTGTCCAAAGTGGTTTGCAAAGTTTCGCACTGGAGATTTCTCGCTCGATGATGCCCCATGGTTGGGTAGACCAGTTGAAGTTGATCGCGACAAAATCGAGACATTACTTGAGAGCAATTGATGTTATACCACGCGGGAGATAGCCGACATGCTCAAAATACCCAAATCAAGTATTGAAAATCATTTGCACCAGCTTGGTTAGCTCAGTAAAGGAGCTCTCTGAACCTCCTTTACTTCAGGGCCTGTATAGTCCTAACCTTGAAGAATCTGATCTTGGATTTGCAGTCCACCTCCTGCAAATGGGGCAGAGACATTGCATGAAGTTTGTCTTATTTTAGGCCATAGATAGATACATAGATACCTAGATACATAGAGATATCAAGATATATATATGTATCGTAATATACATATAAAACCATATACAATCATTATATAAGGCACAGTGAAAAGTCCAGAATTTCTCTAAGGGGAAAGGGGTGAATGGGAAGGAGATTTGTCTTGAAGTTACAAATGCATGGCAAGACCTTTGTTTTTACTTTTTGTACTTTGAGAGGAGGGAAAGTGTTGGAAGAATCAGCTTGGGTGAGCAGATGGTAATAGACATTGCGGGGGGATAAGTATCCCCTACCTCAAGTCACCCCCTGCATCCACTAGTTGGGTACGAGGAAATTTACCTTTCGGGTTTCTTTACTTGAAAAACAATGTGGTCAGAGTCACAGATATCTTCCCTAGAAGATATCTAGGGAAGAGTTGCTCTGATGATCAAACAGGATGTATATATGTATGAAACTATACTTTGCAGACTGTAATGTGTTACAAATATTCACCAATACTATTATTACAAACTTCTCGCTGTCCCTGAACCTGAATCTTGTCTAATGGAGAGGCAGCCTAGTCTGGCAGAAGTGGCATGTGCCTTGGACAAAACTCAGGACAACTCAGTTCTTCCCTTTATTGAGCTTTACGTGGGCAAATGCATTACCATGGTTGAGTGCAATTTCCCCAACTGTAAAATAGAAATAATATTATCAATTTATGAGTTTTCTTTTCATAATGACATGAATTGCTAAAAATGTTTAAAGTAAGCAAAAGCCTTTAACTCGTTCCCTAGCACAAGTTAAGTCCTAAAAAAATGAGTCCCATTAGCATTATTACTATTTTAGAAGTAGTAATACTGATATTATGACAGTGTCCTAAATCTAGAAGAGGATCTCAAAGGATTGCACTTGTACTTATTTGTAACTATAGATCTTCGGCTTTGTAAGGAGAGGCTTCACTCTGGGAACCATGACCTTGACTGGCAACAAAGCTTTCAGATCCCTTATGTCCTGGTGGTAAAGGTCACAGGTCTTCAGCACAATTCAAGTCCTATGCTACCTGTAGAGCCCACAGGAATTATTGGGTTCACCTTGAACAGATTTCCTCAGGACTTGGGACTAAGCAAATGTTAGAATCCCAGGAGCAAAAGTTTATAATTTTAATAGAATATATTGTAATGTTTGTTTGCAAATCCCCCAATATAGGAATAAAAATTGTTTACTTGTACTCCAGTTTGTTCAGAATAGTTATAGATATACCCAATAATGTGTAAAAAAATGAAATCTGAGATATTCTCTAAAGAAGGCTCCCAGTTAGGAATAAGGGTAAATTTTATTAACAAACAAACAAAAAATCAATCCCAGGACAAAATTATGGGGAAAATAAAAGAATATAGTTAGTTCTTTCTTTCCTTTCACTTTTATTATAGTTTTGTAGGTTCTTTAACATCCCAATTAAAATGAATTTCAGTGCATTACTTGGCCAAGTAAATGAAAGTCAATATGTTGAAACAAACTGTAAGTCAAATAAAAGCCATACTGAGGAGTTCATGTGAATTTAATTAGTATTAGTAAAGCAGGGTATAGTGAACTGCTGTAATATTTCTGTACATGAACCACAGTAATATGGTTGTTTCATTCTTTTACTAATAGGAGAAAAAGTCAATCAGAATTAGTAATAAACATATTTTATAAAACAGATATGACTTTTTCTTACTTTCTAGTAAGTACAGTGAGTAACACCAACTGAAAAACATAGTATCAAATAAGTCTTTAGAGAACACGGTTTGCTGACCAGATTATGTTGTTTAACATGTAAGTTGTTACCATGAACTTTCTGAGTTTTTAAACACAGATTGTCCTCTTATGCAGTTTAAATATTTCCCTAGTCTTGCTTGCCCTATTAAACGTGCTTTTTTGTCCTAAAGAAAAGCTCTGCTAAGCAAATATTACTTTTAACCTGGGTCCCCTCCACAGGCTCCCAAACTGTGAATTAAGGGAAATAAAACAAATGTTGCTTACTGTACTGGATAAATAAAATGTTGACTCAAGTTATTTTTCATTGACCCTGAGTGGGAAGGAAGTAGATTCGAGGTTATTCATATTAAATACTGAATTAACTAGTTAGACATTTATTATTATTATTGGTTTGGGGGTGGAGTTTGTTCTTTTTTCTTTTTTCCGAAATTGACCAGTAAATCTATTCCCTCAGTAATTGACTACTCTGGGCCAGACTCAGGCAATGAAGGTTTAATGGTCAAATTGGTTGCTTCTGTCAGCTTGGCCTTAAGGTACATTCTCTTTCTGAAACACGTCTTCAGGAGATTTTTGCATGTGAAACACAAAGTTGAATTTGCCCACACATTTTCATTAAGTGCCCTGAGAAGGAAGTTATTATGAAGCCTATTCATTCAGAGGAATGTTGTTACATGATATAAGTAGACAAAGGAGTGCTAATCAGTGCTGCTGCCTTGCTATGAAGGGAATCTTTTTTAAAATGCTAACAACCATCTACAATTTAAAATAAGTGAGTCTATTAGATTGTCAAGGTTTTTTTTAAAATTGATAAAAATTAATTTTGGCAAGAGTGTGAGGAAAGGGCGGCCTCTACACCATTATTAGAGATGTAAATTGGTATAATCTTTCTGAAGGGCAGGCTGGTAGTATGTTGAAAAAGAAAAATTAATATATATCCTTTGACAGAAGTAGCCCAGATCTAGGAATTTCACCTAAGGAGTAATCACTCAGCTAGGGAGAGAGATTTGTATAAAGATGCTCAGTGCAGCACTGTTTATAAGGGGAAAATCTGAAACAACCAAATGTCTAATAATGGGTAATAATAGATACAGTGAAATAAAATTGGGTATGAAGATACAAAGGGATATTGTGCTGCCATTAAAAATTGTTCAGTAGATTGAGATTTATTGCCATGGAAAGAGGCTTGTGAAATATTACTGAGTTAATTAAAGTAAATTATATAAAAATACAGTCAGATTTATGTAACATTATGCATGTCGTCTATATAATCTATAGATCTGTGAATAAAGAGATCACTGGAAAAGATGTTCCACAAAAAGATAAGTGCTTTTTTTGGTGGTTGTATTTTCCTGCACTCAAGAACAACTTTTAAAGAAAATAAGAAAAATATTAAATAAGAATGCTTGATAACTTCCTGAAAGTAAAAAGATAAAGAGTTGGAGCTTAAGCAAGGCTAAAGAAGGAAAACATTTGGGAAGTATTTTATTCCACTTTAAAATTTTTGTTATAATTTAATTCAGTTTTTTAAGCTATGAAAGTAACATGTTCATGGTAAAAAACAAAATTTAATAGGAATGTCAAACGTCTGTAAAGTGGAGTGCAAGTTATGTGTATATGTATATGTTAATACACGATGGATTCATACGTGTACAGACATATCCTTTGTTTCCTTAACTTACTTTTTTTTTTTAATGTCTCACAATCAGAAGTCCTAACTCCAGCTAATAACTGCTGAATTCATCACACACATTTCTGAACCAAACACGCTGGGCTGAGCGTGGGGAAAGAGGTGGACCCCAGAGGCAAATTGGGGTATGACCACTAACAAGAGGCTGAATGGATCCTAATCAGCAAAATGTCCCCTCTAGAGTAAAAGACACTTGGGATGGGGACCGGAGAAGGAGAAGCCCTATGAATTTAACCTTGATACGTGATTATTAATGTCAAAAACTGGATAGCTGCTCTGGACTGAATGTCTCCCCTTAACCCCCTTCAAATTCATTTGTTGAAGTCCTAATCCCCAGTGTGATGGCATTTGGAGGTGGGGCCTTTGGGAGGTAATTAGGTCATGAGGGTGAAGTGCTCATGAGTGGAATTAGTGCCTTCAGAAAAAGACACACAAGAGAGAAGATCTCTCTTTCTTTCTGCCATGTAAGGATACAGCAAGTAGGCTGCTGTTTGCAAACCAGGAAGAGGACCCTCACCAGAACTAAATCAGCCAGCACCTGGATCTTGGACTTCCCACACCCAGAACTATGAGAAATAAATTTCTGTTGTTCAAGGCACCCAGTCTATAGTATTTTATTATAGCAGCCTGACATGTTATGGCAGATTAAGACAGCAGCCAAATCTCACTTTTTGAAAAAGTAAAGACATAATGAGATAGAAAAGTGTCCCCCATCTCCTACATTTCCCCCTATATTTTCAAGCTGTCTGTGGTTATTTGAGTGACGGTGTTTGTTTTGATGGGCTGGCCTAGAATGTAAAGTGAGTACTCAGGGTAATTGACGATCGCTAACCCCTGCAGAAAGACCATCCTGTACCAAAAGAGCTGTGATTTTTTTTTAATCCATCCTTTCTATTACTGGTTTTAAATAATGCGTCTGACAAGATTCTGCTTTTCTTTCTGTCAGCTGTCGGTGAACAGGTATTGGGCATTATTTGTGGGGCTGTAAATAAATTACATGAAAAAATAATGAGTCCTTAAAAAATCAAGAGAAATGTCTCTGGAGACGTCTACCTAACATGGTGATTTATGTAGGTCTGGGAAAGAAGTTTCAGAACTTCCAAATGAATAGTCTGGATCATAAACTAAAATCTCTTCTAAATCTGCCTTTGCTGTAGCCCTTGGACACATTTCCCTTTCACTTCTAATCTGGAAGTTGGAGAATGTTTTTCTTGTTCAACTTCAATGTTTAGTTAATGGTCTAAGAATAACTCTTGGGGCCATCCCTCAGCATAACATGTTATTACTCTATCCCTCTGACTGAATGTGATGTCTTGATTGTGTTCTTGCTGAATTAACTGATCCCTGGGATTAATCATTTCCTTTTTACCAGCTAGAGATTGTAGACATTTAATGGATATACCTACGTCAGTCAGTTTAATGAGTCGCATTGTCTGAAGTTTGAAATATACTGATTATTCTAATTTGAAATATAATCGACATTCGTCCTCACTACAGGTTTCTAAGTTTTCCAGGTTTGCCCTTCCTGCCTGCCTGAGGAAGGTAATTTAGCTAAAGCTTTTTTTTTCTTTTTTTTATTTAGTTCTTCAGGGTCTGGGAACTCACGTGTATCTACTAAACAATTCTTGCATCGTTCACTATGGTACACGTTAAGCAAATCGTGTAGTTTCAATTTCTGTAACAGGGACTGTTCTTTCGTCCTAGTAGGAATTGTTTCATGGAGGATCATGCCAGTTAATCTCACCCTGGGGTACCTCTGGCAGCCTTGCCGTTGGAAAGGAGGGTGGGATGTTGACACGGCTGCAGCATCTGTCACTGGGTAGAGAGCCAGGGTAGAGTCAGCTGACCTGGCAGGATAGGCAGGGCCCCTGCACCCCGCCAGAGGCTGAGCAAAAGGCCAAAGGATGGCCTTGCCAGTTACAGGAGGACCCTTCAGTCACCAAATAAAGTCACAAGAAATTAAATGGACTCAAAGCTGAGTCGTAATTCATGGGTTTTGTTTTCTGTTTTGTTTTCAGTTGTTTGAATTTATGAACTTCTTGGCTGAGAACGTCATCTTCTGTTACATGGGCCTGGCGCTGTTCACGTTCCAGAATCATATCTTTAATGCTCTTTTCATACTTGGAGCCTTTGTATCCTTTGAAATACAGAACAATGGGTGATGAGAAA
This sequence comes from Pseudorca crassidens, assembly GCF_039906515.1. NCBI lineage: Eukaryota > Metazoa > Chordata > Mammalia > Artiodactyla > Delphinidae > Pseudorca > Pseudorca crassidens. Next base: position 28,248,950 of record NC_090300.1, read on the forward strand.
AGAGAACAAACTACTTACCTTTAGTGATTATTCTGTTAAATTGTTAAAGTAATTTCCTCAGGTTTACTGCAAAGCTCAAATTCAAGGCAGACAAGTAATTCTAATTAGGGGTGGAAATTATCCTAAGAAATTGGGGCCTTTATTAAATGTTATGGCTCAGGATAAAAAGTTTGGAAAATACTGAGGGAAGTAAGGGGGAAAAACTAAAAGAAAATGACATTTTTTGAAGATTCAAAATATGTTTAACTCAAATTATGAATCATTTATATAAAGAGTATGTCAATCCATTTTTTATATTTAATCTGCATTAGAATGTATCAGAAGACAGCCAAGATTTAGAACTTCAGAAATACTTTCAGTGCAAGATGGTAAAATCTTTTTTTCCAGTGAGGACTTTGAAAAAAAGATAGTAAAGATCAAGTGAAATTAACATGATAGATGTGCTTTTAATGTCTTAAGCTCTGTGCACATGTACGTTTATTTTAATAAGCTAGCCCCTTTCCTGTAAGTAAAAGGACAGGTGAAATCTAGACTTCAGTTTTAATGCAGAGGGCTTTTCTAGCTCTAGGTCTGGGGTATAAGCATTCCCAGTAGGAAGGGATGTCTATCAGAAAGGATACTGAGCCACTGCGCATGTCCCCAAGGACAGTCAGCAGCTGTTGTCCTTGTTCCCACCTGGAAAATGGGCAGATGCCCCCTAGGATCACAGGCAGACGATTGTAACAGCCAAGAGAGCCGACTCCTCTCTGGAAGCCAAGGTCCAACTAAGCACCTGCACCTACCTCTTGTTCTCTTTTCATTGAGCAGTCAAGTGAATTTTCAAATTCCATCCGAAACCTGGATCCTAGAAGGAAGCTCCCTCTTCCCAAATAACTCCATCCCATTTGAGGACAAACTAGAATAGACAGACTATCAGGGAAGGAGCCCAAGATGTCAAAAGAGGAGAGATGACTACCACAAATATTTTCACAGATTTTTAACCTAGAAAGCTTGGAGTTTAGTGAAACATCTCTTAAAGCAGAAGTTGTGTTATACATTTAGACAGGCAGTTCCTCTCAAAATTAAATCCACTAAAAGAAAAAAAATAAGTGAAACTTGCTAGGTTTAAGGAGTATAAACTGATGGAAAGTAAGATGATAATCGTGAGCTGAAGCACATTTATCCTTTCTAAAGTGCTACTTGAGAGGATGATGCCACAGCCTCAGAATGGTCTCTGCCTCACATTTTGCAGCAGAACTGAGTGTAGAGTCAGTTATCAGCAGCATAAATATGATGAGAAAATTTACAGTGATTGAAATGGTATTGGGTTAACAATTTTAAACCGAGTATATGTTCAAAGAAGACAGAGTTCTCTACTGTTTCTGGACAGGAACTGACATTGAAAAATGAATTTTGGAAGCAAGTTGGACATACATGTATTGACATGTTTATTCCTGTTTTCTGGGTCCTAATATAGAGAAGCTTAAGGACATAATATTTAAAGCTCAAGAACTCTCACCCTTATTGCAGCAACATTTTCCTCAATGTTTCCCTGTGCTTATCCACAGCTAGCAATTTTTGTAGCCAGAGCATGCAACATATATCCCCTCTCCTTCCTCCTGAATCTGGGCCGGAAACACAAGATCCCCTGGAACTTTCAGCACATGATGATGTTTTCAGGTATGTGAACTACATTGTGTGTTAGTGCACGTCTTCTCTCGTAATTTCCCAGTACTTGGAAAACCATGAGGATACTTAGAGACCTTCTGGGGAAGCATAACTTCTCTTTATCCCATTGAACATACTGCCATGTGGATATCCATAAGTTCTGAACAACAATGGGATTTTTTTTTTTTCCCAGAAGGGAAATGAAATTAAAGGGAATCTTGTTGGAATGGCCTCAAGGTTCAGTATCTGCCGGAAACTGGCCTGGAATAGGCATTGGACTTTCCCCTGACTTATTTCAGATCAATTTTCACTTGGGAGAATTTGCATAATTTAATAATTTCATAAATTGCATACTTGCAGGTAAATAGTGTGTAAATGGTACCATTTTTGTTCAGTGTTAAAGCTCCTTCTCTTTAGAACCCCTGCTCCTTCCCTAATGCCAAGCTCCAGCAACTTCTTATGGTTAATACAAAAGCAAATCATATCTAAGTGTGATCAGTTATTAGTTGAGAAAACAAGTATTAATTGCACTCTCACCAAATGCCAAGAGCCGTTCTAGGCACAGGTGGATGAGATCGACAGGATCTCTGCTCTCAAACCATACCTGAAGGCTCTTTTTTTCCCAAAGAAAATAAACAAAATGAATTTACTGACCCTGAACTACCCTGGGGATTCTGTTTCTCTCTGTTTAATTAATTTTCCTACCATCAGCCTTTTCTTGTTTGGAGACCTTTCCCCTTACATGCCTTCTATGTATTTATGCACTTATATTACACTCAGAGGTAGTTCATTGGAAGATGCATGAGAGTAAAACAAAACTGCTTCAGAATAGAGCAAACAAAATTTGGGGTATTCAGGGAGATATGGAAAGAGTGAGGAAAACTATCATTTATTGAATATCTGCTGTTTGCCACTCACTATATATCAATCCTATAAAGCAGATATTAACCCATTTTGTATATGGAAAAACTGAGGTTCAGGATCTCAAAGAGGTCAAGTAACTTGGCCAAGGATGAACTCATCCTTAAACCCAGGTCTGTGAGACTTCACCTCAAACCCAACTAAGTGTCCCAAATCCACATTTCTAGAAGTAGTAGTAGGAATAAAAGGCTTGTTTCACCTTCAGGTCCCTCCCAGCCTGTTCCACACAGTAAAGGGTGGGAGCTCTCAGGCTGAGAATGAGTCATTTAATCAAGTACTGGCAAATGGAGACCCAGAGTTTAAAAATGCCCTTCTGTAGGCCTCTGACAGTGCTTCTCTACATTTCCAGACATGCCGGCGGGGTGAGAGAGGGAGTCATACAGAGGATAATTCGTACCGATAGGTGATCTTTGACTTAGAGCAGTGATGAAATTTGGTAATGATTGACTCCATTGTGGGAAAGCAAAAGGCAAATTGGATCACATAAATAAGAAGTCGGCACTGGGTTGCACTTTTGCAAAGCATTTCTAGGAGGTGGGAAGCACTTTTCCTTCGTTCCCATCAAAGTATCAGTAGCTTTACTCTGGAGAATGGTGGTTTATTTTTAAAACTTGGAGATTATATTTTAAACAATGCTTTTTTTCCCAAAGAAGATTGTGAGAGAAGTGCAAGGTTTAGATAGCCATGTTGGGATGTGAAGCGTCTGCCCAAATAACCTCGTGGCTTTCTGGATTTGGCACCTTCTGTGTTTGCTTAGCTGTTGGATTGGAGCTGCATTAAAAACCGAGGCCAGCAGTATGGTGTGTATGACCAGGGGATGTGCGGAAGCCCAGAATTCGGTGATACCTTTATGATATCCTAAATCAGAGAGTCAGCAAACTATGGCCTTTGAACCAAATCTAGCCCACAGGAATTTTGTAACTAAAGTTGGAACACAGCTATACCCCTCTGTTGACATATTGTCTGTGGCTGCCTTTTGTGCTATAAGAGAAGAGGCGAATGTTGCCACAGAAATTGTATGGCCCACAAAACCTAAAATATTTACTATCTGGCCCTGTTCTAGATCATCTTCATCCTCTAGAAGAAAAATAATAACCCCATCACTTTAATGGGATTGACATTAATAGTTTAATTCAAGGGAATATCCATCTGCTAGTTCCTAGCATTAAGAACATTGGATTTTCCACCAAAAAGCTGTCTTCTTAAAAATGAGGAGATTGTAATGTTATAGGGTTAGGTAATGGAATCATAGATGCTCAACTCCAAAGTCACTTTATACCTTTCTAAGACCTTTTGTGGGTAATGTTTTGAGACTCATAGCCAGGGTAAGATAAGATAGGCGCTCTTGGTCTCTTCCTGCAGATTAAAAAAAAGAAAGAGAGAGAGAAAGACATGGAGAGTTTTTGAGTATCTTGCTCACGATCTGACAACTCATAAGAGATGAAATTGAGACTTGAACCCAGGCCTCTTGACTTTGAATTTAGAGCCTTCTCATCTGTCTTGACACAACTTCAGATTTACCCTCAAGGTCATGAGAACAAAAGTTAAATCAAAACCGTGCCCTTCCTAGCCCAGGCCAACTCCAGCATGTCTTAACATGCCTCTCATGCAAACCTGACCCCGATCCTGTTCACAGTAAACCACACACGTGGGTGACAGCCCTCCCAGCCATAGGCTCAGGTTCTACACTGCACCCACTGACCCCCTTCAGAGTGTAGGAAGGACCAATGGAGTTTACCATGTGCGGCGTAGTATAGTATTTTTTCTTCAAAAGAGAATGGTCCAGACTGGGCTTTGATTTTCTGCATGAATTCTGATATGCCATACCTCACTCAGGACCTAAAGTTTTAAATATATTTGCCAGGAAGTACAGAATTTAAAAGGTCAACGTAAGGTAATGTAAGCCTGAGGAGGAAGTGAAAAAGCAGATCAAATAACACACTGTCTAGCCTTTTCTGAGTGTGTGGGCACAATAGCTGCTGAAACCAGAAGAAACAGCCAAACCCCTTAAAGAATATTTGCATTATAATGTAGCTTAATGTTCTTAATTATGTCTAGAGTGGTTTTGGTCATCCAGTAAGAAGGATAAGTTTGGAAGCTCTCTGGTGGAAACCACTTGTCCATGCTTCACTAATAAATTTAGATGGAGCCTTTCTTTACATAACTTAAAACATTTTTCAGAGTCCTCTGGAGAAGATAAACAACAATGACCCTCGATCTAAAATGGGAGCGTGAATTTATTTACACAATCCCTCAATCAGTCACCCAGCTACTCATTCAGCAGACACTCCCTGACAGGCTCTCTTTGGTAGGTATTTGGGTGAACAAAGACAGCGATGAGAACCCTGCCCTTAAGGTGGCTTGCAGCCTAAGAGAGAGAACTTGGCTTTGGGCCAAGCTTGGTTCCCTAAGCCGCTGCACCACAGATGTTTCAAAGACCAATCAAATAAGAACCAGAACTTCTGTCTTAGTCAATTACACCTACTATTTGACAAAGCCTTTTCCATCACCTTTACCCTCACCTTGTGCATGCCTTTTTGCACTGGGCAGGTAGAGAACTGGTGATGTATTTCAAGCATAAGTGGATTTACTTGTAAAGTTAAAGAAGCTTCAGTTTTAAGCTCCCCGTGTCCCCCTTCCAAGACCCTGGGATGGGCGCTAGCAGTGTGTCCTAATGGTATATAAAATTTGTGAAAGGTGTTTTTGTATCATTTTTCTTAAAGAGGATTCAAAAATGTGTAAGTTTCAGGCCCCATAAAACCTGAATCAGACCTGTTTCCAAATCTGGATGCACCTGGAGGAGACAGTTTGCAGAGGGATCCAGCTGCTTATTACTTACCTGCTGTTGGGGAGCACACACTACCGGCAGTGAGCATTGGAGCAAGGCGTGGAGCTGTGTAGATGGCTGGGGTACAGCAGTGTTTTTGAGCAAAGCACACATTGTTCATTGATGACCTTACTGCCACTTCCACCACCCTGTGCCCTCCCCCCCCCGCCCCCCCACCGTCTCCACCTTTGGCCTCTAGAGCCAGTTAAACTGAGCGAAGCAACTGTCAGGACCCAGATTGAATTTCTCACCTAGCACAGACCCTACCCGATTGGTTTTGTGTAGTCTAGTAATCCACACACATGCAGCCTTGGAACCTTAAAATGAGGTCTCAAGGTCAGGAGCAGTGTGGTCTCTCTGCCTCATTTGCCCTGAGAAGCTTTTAATAATGCAATTTCTGTTTTTGGTAGCTAGGTTGCAGTTAAGAGTCAGTTGGGGAAGTCTACCCTGAGACATTTTCAGGCCTTCTTTAAATTCAAGGCCAGGAGTTCACAACTGCTCTGCTGTATCATGTGACACCCGGAACAAAGGGCTTAAGAGGACCGCTAAGCTCCCCTGAAACTGTTCCTGTCCCTCTCAGCACAGCCCTAGTTAGTGCCTGGGGTGAGCTGCTCTGCCCAGTTCTCAGCTCCCTTGAAACCGGAGAAGCGGAGCTCTGTGGTTTAAATTAAAGGAGGAGATGTGCTTTGCACAAATTAGCTTTCCTATTGATGTGGTGCATATTACAAAGATCGGGCCTCTTGTTTTAATTCAAATCCATGTGCTGCAATTTTGATTTAATTTAAAACTAAATAAGAGCCAGCAATTGCTTGAAGGAGAGGAAAAACCAAGCCCAGTTGAGCCCCGGCAGCCTTCCTGAAACCACTGTGGCTGGGGACTTTAGCCTACTGGGCTTCAGAGGCTCCATGCAGAGCTGCTGGGCTGATCCGGATGGAACGGAGGCCCTGAAGCACCCGGGCAGGTTCAAGGGCCCCAACGGTGGGTCACAGGACATAATTCTCCAATTTGTCCATTTCTGTTGCACTTTGAAGAGACATTGCACCCCTGATGTGTCCTATTGCATAAACTAGGAAGGGTTTTTAACCGGGGAAATGTGACCTCAGTGTATGGATATAATATAAAACCTCATCCAAGAGTTTACATAGCCATAAAGACAACAGCACCAAGGGTGGCCAGGCTTTGCTGCTAATGTTGCTTGTTGCTCATTTGATCGTCCCCAGCACTCATTGGCATTCAGACAGCTGCTGGCACCAAAGAACTGAGAGAAAGGCCTGGAAGGAAAACTTTAAGAAAACGTTCCCATTAGCATTCCGTTTTTTCCCCCTTAATGGTAAAAAGACTGCCATTACTATTCAAGTTCTGGGAAATAGTGTATAGAACCTCAGTGTTCTACAGAAGGACAGCTTAAGGACCACTGCCCAGGTGTAGGTGACAGCCTTTCTCAGTGTCTTTTTGGTGAGCCACCAATCAGGCCATTGTCAGAGCCAGTCTGAGACTTTGACCAAGAAGTGGGCTTCCCAGTTGATTTATCAGTTATACCCAGGAAGAAAACAAGTGGAATTCATGAAAGTGAAGAGTCCAGGTTATTTTTTCAGCAGTGCCTAGGAACAGGACTCTGTGTCTATGACCACCCAAATTAATGGAACGCTGTTAAGCCACCAGGACTGTCCCACAATAACGACCAGCCACCATGTAAAAGGGACACTTCCATGCTTCATTGATCCTTCAAACCCAAAAGTGTGGTCCAGGGACCAGCAGATAGGACATCACTTGGGGTCTCTTTAGAAATGCTGAATCCGAATCTGCTTTCTAACAAAATCCCCAGGCAATTCGCATGCATGTGAAACTTTGAGAAGTGCATCCCAGAACGTAATCAAGATTCGTGGTTTCTGTTCTGAACCTCTCTCTTCAATCCCTCCCTCCCACCTTATTCTGTTTTGCTTTGGACCCCCTTGGGTGCCAGGCTTGCTTTTTTTATTTTTTTATTTTTTTAGCATTCAAGTTGAAGAACTTCAATTTTTATTTTGTGGTGTTGTTTTTTTTTTTACATCTTTATTGGAGTCTAATTGCTTTACAATGGTGTGCTAGTTTCTGCTTCATAACAAAGTGAATCAGTCACACACACATATATGTTCCCATATCCCTTCCCCTTCCCCCTCACGTCTCCCTCCCTCCCACCCTCCCTATCCCACCCCTCTAGGTGGTCACAAAGCACCGAGCTGATCTCCCTGTGCTATGTGGCTGCTTCCCACTAGCTATCTACTTTACATTTAGTAGGGTATATATGTCCATGCCACTCTCTCACTTTGTCCCAGCTTACCCTTCCCCCTCCCCATATCCTCAAGTCCATTGCTTCTTGTCCTTCCCCTTGCCGTCTGATCAGCACAGCAATGTTTACCCAGTTACAGAATCTCCTCCAGTTCCTCGAGTATGTGGAATTCTTTCCCTGTTCACTCAGGCTCTCCATCTGTCTGGACCCCTTTCCACACACACCCCCCCCACCCCTCACTCTTTTACTCAGCTAATACCTTTTATCCTTCAGATCTTGGCTTAGACATCACTTCCTGTAGGAAACCTTGTAACTCCTCAAGTCTGGGTTGATGTCCCTCTCCTCTGTTTCCGTAACACCCAATACTTCTCCTCTCCTAGCACCCATCACATTCTACCATGATTTTCGGTTTGCCTGCCTGTGTGCCCCTCTAGACAGGGAGCTTTGTGAGGCCAAATACTTATCTGTTTCATTCACTCTGTACCTCAGCACCCAGCCCACTACTTGAACCTTCCACAAATAATTAACGGATGAATAGGCAAATGAATGAACAACCTACAACAATGTCTATGCAACTAAAATTGTACATTTCACTAAAATTTCACTTAAGGACTATCCATTCCTGTTTTATCAGCCTGGGAACTTCTGAATCCAGAATTGACCCCAAAGGCAGCTCTCAGACCATGTTTGCCCAGGTGGGAGCTAAGCAACAATAAATTTAAGGAAAGAGATCAACAAATAAAGACTTTTGTTTTTGAAATAAAAGAAAATATTTTTTACCTACTCACTTCTGGCTAAAAAACCCTTCCCTGAGCATTCATAACAGTAAACATTGTTAATACTTCCTCAACAGTAGCATTCGGATATAAAACTATTTTTCAAAGCTTTGCTTGCTTTGTGTTGGATGGATGTTTATGATTTCCAGTTAAAGACCTAAGATCTCATTAAAAACCCTGGGACTTTTATATGAGCCAAATGATTTGAATCAAGAATCAGGCTTGGGGCTTCCCTGGTGGCGCAGTGGTTGAGAGTCCGCCTGCCGATGCAGGGGTCACGGGTTCGTGCCCCGGTCCGGGAAGATCCCCCATGCCGCAGAGCGGCTGGGCTTGCGAACCATGGCCGCTGAGCCTGCGCGTCCGGAGCCTGTGCTCCGCAACGGGAGAGGCCACAACAGTGAGAGGCCCGTGTACCGCAAAAAAAAAAAAAAAAAAAAAAAAAAAAAGAATCAGGCTTGACTTCAGCTCAGGAAAAAGATTTCTTTAAATGTATGTACAAGGGTTGTCTGAGAGTCTGAGTCTTCTAAGCAACAGGACTGTTTCTTTTCTTGGCTTGCGGGGATCTTAGTTCCCCGACCAAGGATCGAACCCCGGGCTTGGCAGTGAAAGCACCAGGTCCTAACCCCTGGACCTCCAGGGAATTCCCGACAGGACTCTTTCTCTCCTCGTCTCTTCCTTTGTTCATCCTTCCAGAGAGCGACAGCCCAGATGACGCCATCACGTTGTCAAGCATTCCTTGCCAAGCCTTCCTCTTCTCAGCCCCTCCCCCGGAGTCCAGGGTTCCCTCCCGCTCCCGTGGTGGTATATCTCCTTCCTGCTCTGGGTGTATCTTGTTCAGTTAATTAGGCCACTGTCTCTTCCTTACCAGTACAAGGTCACTAACCAGCTAATGGGACATAGGCTGAGAACATTTTCTCCATTAGAGTGGATGAACATCTACCAAGTCCCCACCTCTCTCACGTGACACCCACTGTGGCCCGGGGAAGGCATTAGTGAGCAGGTGGCTGACCGGTGAAGGTCTTCTGAGGTCTTCAAACGGGACAGGGTTAACCAGCTTATGCAGGAAATGAGTCATGAAAATGTTCTAACCAGTGTGTCAAACAGTCAGAAAAAAGACATCTTGAATAACAAGTAACCACGTGCCGCGTTGCTGTGACAAAGTAGACAAGCACGGCAGGTCCGGATGAACTGAAGATCCCATTAAGTCCTCATAGTTTCAAATGCTGAGAAAAGTTTATGTGATGATGACAAATTCAGAACATCTGAGAACTAGCTTTGAGCTACAGACAGCCCCATAATGTTCTCCTATGATTAGGTCAAAATAGCCTATTCTTCACTTAGTTCCAAAATAAATTTACAGTAAAAGTTATTAGCTCTTGCATTTTTAAGCAGCATATTAGATTCTATTGGGCACCCCACATATTTTCTAAATAGGAACTACCATTTTGGTGAAATGCAGAGGGCTCAGGCTTTGAAGCAGGCTCAGCCATGGGGCGCTATATGGTTAACTCTCTCTAGACCTCAGCTCCCGTGGCTATAAAATGGTACTTACGTTAGACGGTCAGTGTTGAAAACCAGAGTAGAAAGTGTATATAAGATGCCTGGCACAGGGACCGCCACTTAGGCCACATTCGACAGTTGGGAGTTTCCATCACTCCCTTTAACCACCCGAGAGGAGATAGCCGTTAGTGCTTCACAGAGACATGATTCACATAAACTCACAACTGCTCTCGGAAAAACCTCCTATCGGAGATTAAGGTTTTTATTCTAAGTAAGGTTTGACCTTCAGATCACTGCTGAGGACCTAGTCTGAGGCCAATGCTAAGTGCTAGTGACATACCTGTGGAAGGCGAGATCCGAGGCTCCACCCCCTCCCCTTCATTTAAGGACAATTGCTGATACTCTACTTTTAGTTGCAGCAGTGACCTACTCCTCGCACTAAGATGTGAAACGTTGTCAACTCAAAGTGAAACTCAAAATACCAGTTTTTGTGAGGAAAATATATTGGAGCCCCCTCTGGGACAAGTGGACACATGCAAAATGCCACCATCTACTTAGACATTTATTGAGTGTGAAAAAGTGGCAAGGCCTTGTAGATTACCCAGCCGCACTATAGAGAGAGAGTAGCCAATAAGAACACTCTAGCCCCTGAGAGACACTGAGTAATGAAAGGGGACAACCCAGAACACGTGTCACCTCTCCCTGTGTTTCAAGGATAAGGTCTTAGATACAGAAAAATAAATAATCTTATTTAATTTGGGAACTTTCTGTGTGCACTTCAGTTTTTCAGGAGTGTCACAGATGTCACAAATATCTGACTGATAGTTTTAACCAAGCTAACCTGTCCGCTGAGGCAAACAAAAGGACCACATTGTTTTTCCCTGTTTTCTGCCTGAATTTGCTTACTAATTGCTTGCTTGTTTTGGGCATTAGGTAGACATAACCTTAGAAAACTATCAATACACACGAACCAGGCTCAAAAAATAAGTCTGTCTGTACCATGCATAAATCCCTCTAATTCTGCCCTCAGGTTCTGTGGATAGAGTTCAGAAGAAGTCAATAGGATTGACTCTAGTAAGTTCTATGTGCAAATGAGCAAGAAGCATTTACATTTAAAAATGCCTTGTGCTACATTTCCATAGGGCCATTACATCATTAAGGAATTATCGGCACTTGCTCTAATATACTGGGGACATTGCAGTGCTGTTTGGGCAACCAAATCCTTCACAGACAGACCAAACCTCTGTGAGTAGGGCTGGGTCCCAGCCGCACTGCCCAGCCTCCCACTGACCCTCTTCCAAAAGTTAGAGACCTGTGATGGCACTTGAGGGCAGAAGGAGACACCAGAGGTGCCCTGCCTGGGAATAACAGCCTTGCTCTCCCTTTACAGGATCCTCAGTCCCACTCACCGTCCACTTCCCTCAGTGCCTGAAAAATGTCACTAGACCTTCCTGGAGCTGTTTTAAATTCCACAAGTAAACGTGAAAGCACGCATGTTAACTATTTTAAAAAGCACGCCCTTCAGGAGAATTGTGTGCTACCCTTCCCCAGCAGATTTCTTCCTTCCAATTGTTTTCTTCCCGGCAGGAAGCTCATTTTGGCTGCGTGCGGAAATGGGGGTTTTGACTGGAGAGTCAAAAACCGATCATTTTAGAGTCGGGTGTCTGGGACTGGGATGGGGAGGGCAGCATGATGGCAGTAATGCCCGGAAAGGGGGAGAGAGACAGAGACACCGAGACACAGAGAGAGAAGGTGCAGAAAGAATTGGGGAGGGAGAGCAAAAGGCAAAACATCTTTTTCAAAATGTTGCCTCAGGTTGATCGTCCGCCTGGGAAAGGGGAAGAAAATTTTCTTCTTCGCATCTTTCCTAAAAATTCAAATTATTAAGATAATCATGATTTTTTTAATCTTTGTTATGGGTTATATATTCAATGGGGGGAATGAAACAGATTGAATAACAAGCCATACCATTTACTGTGTAACCTTGGCTACCCCATCCTTCCCAGCCCATATTCCCTCATCTGTTAAGAAAATATTCTGTGATTCTACAGGGACATGTAAGGGAGAGAGATGTAGGTTTGGTAGATGTAGACAGCCTTATGATAGGCTAAGCTACTAGGACACACAGACTCCTAAAATTCAGTTGTTGAACCACAGTAGTAAGTCCGCTCTCATTCAAGTCACAGGTAGGGTTGATATTAACATGAGGGTGGGGGAAAGATGCCTCTCCTCCAGGTGGCGATTCAGATATCACCAGGCTCCTTCCATCTTGTGGCATCATAATCCCCTAAGTCAAGGGTTCTAAAAGTGTGGTCCCCAGACCAGCAGTATCAGCAACACCTGGAAACTTGTTAGACATGCAAATCCTCAAGCCCCACCACAGACCGACTGAAATCAGACACTCTGGGGGTGGAGCCCAACAATCTAAGGTTGAACGGGTACTCCAGGTAATTTTGATGGAGCTAAAGTCTGGGAACCACTGCTATAGGGATTCATAATGATTTATAACTGGCTGGTGGAACAATGGGAAAGAGAGACTGGGGTAGGTAGCTTTTCTTAAAAGCCTGGGCCCAGAAATGACATGTATCACCTCTGCTCTCATTTCTCTGGTGAGAACCAGCTGTATTCCTAGCTGCAAGAGATGCTAGGAAATGCAGTTTATGCAGTTATAACAGCATAGCATGGATGATAAAAATAGGTTCCGGTGGACAGATAGCCATCTTTGCCAAAATAGCCCTCTGCAGTAGGAATATTTTTAGCGTTGATCCTATGGGAAAAAAAGCAATCCAGTGTCTAAACTAGGGTTTCTCAAACCAGCAACTATTGATATTTGGGGACTGATAATTCCTTTTTGTGGGGTCTGTCTTGTACATGGTAGAATATTTAGCAGCACCCCTGGTCTCTACCCACTAGATTAACATTAGCGCCTCTCACCTTCCAGTTGTGGACAATCACAAATGTCCTCAGACATTGCCAAATAGTCCCTGGGGGACAAACTCACCCAAGTTGAGAACCACTGGTCAAATAGGAAACTTATAAGTTGACCTTTGAAACACAAGCTGGCCATAAGTTGGGTACTGCTCACAGAAAGTTGACTTTCTTCTGATCTCTCTTAGCCTTTCTCTTGAAACCCTCCATTGAAGATTTCAGCTAGTGGCAAGGATTATTCCACAGTTTCCTACCGCATCTACCTTCCCTACGTAAAAATAAACTTCCAAAGACAGAGGCATCTATGCATGTTGACTCAGAGCTGTGACAGAGCTAATCCTATGTACAATTACCCTTCCTGGCTGCCTAAGGTGTCCAAAAACAAACTTCATTTTATGCAAAAATACATTGCAGTTATGTCGCATTCCTTCTCAGTGGCCTTAGGTTTAAATGATTCAAGTTCAGGAAGAGAGATGAAGGAAAGAAAGTTCTGCTTGTCTAACACAGACTTAGTTTCGAGAAAAACTCAATTTATTTTTGAATGCAGAGGCTTTTTCACTGAAACAATCTGTTGGCTTCGCTTCCATGTGATAAAACGACGTTGAACTGAAAATGGGACTGTATAACAAGGTTGTACTGTCCTGGAAAATGTATTTTGAAATCAGACTGACGTTTTTGCTGAAAGTAGTTACCTTTTGCAAGGTCATGGGACTTCAGCAAAGGTAAAAGCAATACATAATTCTATTGTAGACTCAAACTAGGGTTTGATTTATCAGACTGATGAGAATGTGTTAAATCTTTGAAATCAACCCCCTCACAGTACTTGAAATGAAAGGAAAAAAAGGTATTGCAATGGATTATATCCCAAATGAAAAGAAAGGCAGCAAAATAACTTATCTAAGGGATATTTCTTTTAAAGAATGGGTCAGTTTCTCACAGACATTTCTGCATCCCTGTCCAACTACTGTTCATTTTCCTTTGGATTCCAATTGTGTTTCAAAGGCAAAATATGATCTTTCCCTCATCCATTCACTCATGCATTTATCCAATGCTTAAGGAGTGCCTGCTATATGAGAGGCACCATCCTAGCACTGGGCCTGCTGTCACTGAGCTCACTGTCTTGCGGAGGGACACAGGTCTTAAAGGCTAAAAAACAAACATATAATTTCAGATGGTGATCAGTGTAATAAATGACATGTAAAAAAGGCCTGGGTTCGAGTGGAGGGCACTTAGATGGCATGGTCAGGGCAGCCTTTCTGAGGACTGAAATGAATGAGGAGCAGCCAGGGCTGGGGGCCGGCAGGGGGGAGACTGGGGAAGGGGGCGAGGGGAAGCCTGGGAAGAGCACTGGAGGTGGGAGAAGCAGCACAAAGTCCTTAAAGCAAGAGAAAACATGGTTTAAAATCAACTTTATCTTCCCACACTTTTCAAACTCCTAACTTTCCTCCCAACTCCCCACTGTCTCCAGTAAAAATGACTCTAACCTCTCCCCTGAATTCCAGACCCTTAGCTCCAACCACCCACTCAACCTCTGCGCTTGTGTGACTACTAGGGATCATAGATTCCACATGGCTGGAATATAACCCTTGATCTCCCCCAGACACCCCAATATGCTCTTCCCACAGTTTCCCCCAATTCTTCCAGTTGTTCAGGCCATAAGTTCTTGGAGTTCTCTCTTCTTCTCATACCCGTCATCCAACCCATCAGCAAATATTGTCGACCTTTGACATTATTCCAGTACTTACCATGCTACCATCCTGTTCTGATCCACTTCCACTTCTTGCCTGGATTATGCAGCAGGCTTCTCACTGACCTCCTGCCTCCAGCCTGGAGATCTGTTTTTCATAACAGAGCCAGAGTGATCCCTTTAATCATAGAATAGATCCTAGCGCTACCCTGCCAAAAACCTTCCTGAAGTTTTCCATCTCAAAATAAAATTCAAAAGGCTTGCTGTTCAAGAGCCCAGCATGATCTGGCTCGGTTACCTCTTGAGCATTATCTCCTTCCACTCACCCCCCACCTCCCGCCCCCCACTGATTCCATTCTAGCCACACCAGCCCCTTTGCTGCTATGCGAACATATCAGGCATATCCTTGCCTCAGGGCCTTTGCGCCTACTGTTCCAGAAGCCTGGAGTGCTTTTCTTCCGGACACCCACATGGCCTCTCCCTCATTAGAGTCTATGCTCAAATGTCACCTAACCAAAGTGGCTTTCCTAACCACCCTAAACACTCCAACCCTTCACATAAATATATCCTCTATCTTCTTATCCTACTTTTGTTTTCTTCACAACAACTTACATATTACTTTTTTTTTCTTTTTTAAACTAATCTGGAAGCCCCTTTAAGGCAGAAACTATCTCTTGTTTTCTGCTGTCCCCTAGAGCCCGAATGAATGAAGGAACACATGAACGTCACCACCTCATATCTCGAGAGCCTGAAGCCACTGTAATCATTCAATTCAAAAGCGTTTACTGAGTTTCATGTTTTGGATACTATGAGAGATATTAAGTTGTGTAAAGAAGTTGTAATTCCAACCTTTTAAAAGATTAATAATTGAGAGTAAAGAATAGATCATATTAAACTACTGATTCATCTCAGACTATCATTTAATAATATGAGTGGCATGAGCAATGTGTTTTATAGGATTTCCAAGAAAAAGCAATGTGGACTGGAGTATTTCAGGAAAACTTCATGGGGTTGGAATAGAGGCAGAAAGAAGTGAAACACAGGCTTAACAGTGGGATCATGGCGTAGGGGCAAGGATAACAATTGTTTACTGAGAGAAAGAAGACCACCTTGTTGGTATAGAAAGCTCTCAGTGGACAAGAGGAGGTAGACCCGGAAAGGGGAGCAAAATTCTGATTGAAGTGTTTCTGTGGGCTGTAGGAAGCCACTTATGGTTTCTGGGTCAGATCACCACCTCAAAAAGCTAGATTCTGAGGAAACTGTTCAGAGGGACGTTGATAGTCTGGAAGGAAGAAAGGATGGAGGCTGTTAGGCCAAGAGACCAGGGTGTTGGTCAGGGGCACAGTCAGAGTGTGAGGTGATGGGCCTCGGACCAAGGTGGTACAGAGGGAAGAGAGAGGAGCCCGAGCTTTCAGGTAACTCATTCTCTGCTGAATCCAAATCTCTAGAGTCAGGACACTAGCATGAGTAACTCATACATTTTTAAGTTTCACAGTTGATGCTGATGTGCACTTCTGGGTAAAGACCACAAGCTAGTCTTAAAACCTCCATTTAGTGATGAGACAACACAGATTCAGATGAGGCTAATGATCGTGCATCCTGTCGGGCAGGCCTGAAAACAGATCCCAGGTCTCTTGACTCTCAGTACGAGGCTATAAGGGTCTCAATAAATAATAAAAGGGCAGAAGCCAAACTTGAAGAAACAATTACTCAACCATTCCATTGAACTAAGAGATATCAATCACTCTTCCATTTGTAATCAAGAATCATGAAGAATCAGAACATTCATCTGTTCATTGACCTTTTATGTGCTTGGCATTGCTCTACATGTGTGGATAAACAAAGAGCCAGCCAATTACAGTGTAATGTCATAAGTCACCTGATAGGCCAAGCACAGTTTGTACTGGGAATGTCAGTTAGCCTAACCCAGGCCCAGACCTCAGTGGAGGCTTCATAGAGAAATCAGAGGCTCAGCAGAGCTCTGAAGATCATTGGAATTAGGTGAAATTTGGGCGAGGGTTATAGAAGAAAGAACTAGAGAAAATTTGAATGGGAGAAAAATGATTCAAGCATAGAAAACCACATGTGCAAAGAGCTCTTTCACCCCACCATTGATTTCAGTGCCTTAAACATTGCACATTTGTTGACAATGGCCGTGATTTGGGCCCTCATGCAATTTAACAATCTTACCTTTTTCTTCAACAGACTATACATGCAAAGCATACTCTTTATACCTCTAATATACTTTATCATAATTTACCTGTTAAGAGACTCATTTTTGTAGAACCATGAGCCCTAAAATAGAGGAGCCCAAGCTTCCTCACCATTGCATCCCCCCACCGTGCCTTGGGTAACAGGTAGCACAGAGTGAGTGCTCAATAAATGTTTAGGTTTAGACTCTTGCTTTGCACCTTCAATGCAGATGCCTTAGGGGGTACTTGTATTCTTGTGATTTAAATGTAGCTGTAATAGACCTTCACCCTGTTCAGAACACATTTGCAAATTTATAACAGATTAAGTTTCACTTTTGCTGTTTAAAGATAAACAGGAAGCTGCACTTTTTCTGCAGCAGGGGTCCTTGACTGAAAGCTTTCCTTGGTTCAATAGTCTTCTATTGTTATGAATAGAACATCGACATAATTAACATAAGAATCCCTTAGAGGCCAATTTTAAATGAAACCACATTTAATTTCAGGTAATTCTTTTATTCCACAAGATGATGCTAACTTTCCAACTGAGTATGTGAAATATGTCAAGTCTCTGAACAATAAACCCATCTAAAATAAGATGGAATAGTCTATAACCCCCCAAAGTATAAAATTATGTCCATTAGTTGGCCAAAACAAAGAGAAAAAGAAAGGTAAATCCAAAGAATCAAAGTACCCATTAAACAAAATAAAACACAAGTTTTGATAATGAGTTCTGAATTTCCTGGTTTGTAAGCAAAGTGGCAATGTGTTCTTGGAAAATAGTGTTTTGCTAAAAGAAACTCCTAAGTCAATACTAATCTTTAATTTCTAGTATTTTGCTGGTAGCCTAAGTAATTTATTTCAGTCCTAAAGTCCTCTGTTTCCCAAATCCATGGTGTGAGGGAGATAGGATAAGTGTGCCCAGAGCCTCCACATAACAGATAATCAGTACATATTGCTATGGACTCCCCTCACATAGTGTCCCCTTCAAATCCATAAGTTGAAGCCCTAACTTCCAATATGATGTTATTTGGAGATGGAGCCTTTGGGAGACAATTAGGTTTAGATGAGGTTATGAGGGTGGGGTGCCCTATGATAGAATTAAGAAGAGACACCACTGAGCTTGCTCTTGCCTGGCAAGCAGGTAGCTTTCTGCAAGCCAGAGAGAAAGCTCTCACCAGACCTGGCCATGCTGACACCCTGATCTTAGACATCTCAGCTTCCACACCGTGAGAAATAGTTTCTGTTGTTGGAGCCACCCAGACAGTGGTATTTTGTTATGTCAGGCTAAGACACATATGTGCTGAATGAAGCAATGAATGGCCATTGATTTGACAATTGTCTAGGTGCCAAATGCGTGATCAATAACTTTGGCATCATAAAGGATGAATGGTATGTAGGCAGTTGTTCTCATCTAGAGTTCTAAATGAGCTTCACTTTGTCTACTTAGTGACCTCACCTTTCTCAGTTCCATGCTTCCCATGCTACTAGGCCATCTCACACGTGGCATGAGCCATATTTGCGAAAAGTGGCCAGGGCTACAGACAGATACTCTCTTCTCCAAAAACACACTGTTTCTGTGTTTTTTTAGGTGACCATTATATGGGGGAGGGCTCCTCTTATAGAGCCATCTTGAAGTTGGTTCTAAATATCAATGTTTCTTAATATTCCACAAGTACAAGTACAAGGCAGTGGCTGCATTTTTCTTTCTTCTTTTTTTAAAGAGATCTCTACATTGCATCTCCTGTAAATATAGAGCTTTATTTATAGGATACAGATTTTTTTAGAAGTCAGAATAACATATATCTTTTGAGTATATTTTTAAACTAAGAACTGCTCCGGTATAGATAATTTAGATTTAAGAGCCTAGTTATGCTAGTTTAACATAATAACAATACATTATAAAACATATTCAGGAAGATAAATGATTATGTCCTTCCTTGCCCTTGATAACTAACATGAACTTTACAATAAACATGACGTAGCAAGTTTTAACTTTTATTCCAGTCTCTATTTTTCTCTTTCTCACAAAATTCAAAGTAAAAACAAAAAATGAAAAAACAAAGCCAAACACACACACACACACAAATATTCAATATAATGAAAACAAATACTAAGAGTCTTATCACTTAATATTTCTAATACACACCACTTAACTGGAATAATGCTTCTTTATGGACACTTCTGGAAATGTGAGCTTGAGGAAAAGAGAAAAAGAAAAGATCACTTTCTATCTCCAATCTTGTCCTGATTAAACACTGCTAGGAGCTTTACCTTAACCTATACATTTTCTCCTCAGATATAGAAGGCTGTTGGAAAACTGTTTCTTTCAGTTCTCATTCCCTAATGACACCATTTGTATTTCCTGGAGAGAACATTATTGAAATATTCTCCAGTAATAAGGGTTATTAATATCCCCACTCTCTTGTCCCCAGCTGGGTCTAAGTGCATGAACGTCTCTGGTGTACTCTTCTTGAGTACAGCCATCTAAGTGTTCAGAATTTCTGATGAAAAAATTTTTTTTCTTTATTAATATCTACTTCAGATGTTATCTTTCTTATCTTCAGGCCATTTCCTTGTCTACATGGAGATTTAGAATAATTTTCTTCCTCCATTACATTTTGTTCCTTGAAGGTAATTTTATAATCAGAGTGCATGTTCCTTTCTCTTTCTGAGGCTTCCTTCTTTCAGGCAAAATATATTAAGTCTCTCTATTCTAATCCTCTGGATCTTGTGTTATGCCACTTGTCTCTTGTATATTCTCAGTGTAAAGATGAGAAAGGAGCATTATATTCTAAGTTGCAAAGCCAAGGATAAAGACCAAAGTAGTTATAGTTTTTCTCATCCTAACCTGTATCCAATTTCTAAAAGTCTCTTAATGTATGAATAAAGATTTAGAAAATTAGAAACCTAGATGATATTAATACAATAAATATTATAAAAAATGGACCATTGAAATTTTATGTATGTGACTTAAACCTTCCTATAAAAGTAGCAAAAATCACTACCTTTGACTTATACTTGCTATCATTATAAATGTTTATTTGCCCTGTTACATGGTGTAACAGAGCCTGTAAATGTCTTATAAGTCTTGTGTTACCCAAGAGAGATTTTCAATTTTAACTTTTTTATTTTACTACTTGTGCTTTTATTTACTTTTCTTCAAAGTCTACATCTGTTTTTATAATGTCATCACACTTTGATTTGAAATTGTAGCATTTAATCTTCTTTAACATCTTCCTGCAAATATATTTAATATGGCTTCATAAAAATTCAATTAACATATTATTATTAAAGAAGAAAAATAGACAAAAAAGCAGGTTTTAATAGGTCAGTTTAGATTATAGACTTTGTAAAAGTGTGTTCTCAGGCTGGAATAATTCTTAAACGTCATTTAATCGTTTATTAATTTTCAATGGTCCATAAGCTTGGTTTTCCTTGTTGTCTAACACACTTGATTTTCTAAAAGTATTTGTGCCCAGAAAGATTTTTTTTGTAAATACAGACAATATTCTTTTAAAATTTTATGGAAAGGCAAAAGATCTAGAATATTTAAAACACTTTTGAAAATGAAAAATAAGAATCACTCTACCCGATTTTTTTTTTTAATAGATCTTTATTGGAGTATAATTGCTTCACAGTACTGTGTTATTTTCTGTTGTACAACAAAGTGAATCAGCCATATGCATACATATATCCCCATATCTCCTCCCTCTTGAGCCTCCCTCCTACCCTCCCTATCCCACCCCTCTAGGTCGTAGCAAAACACCAAGCTGATCTCTCTGTGCTATGCTGCTGCTTCCCACTAGCTAACTATTTTACATTTGGTAGTGTATATATGTCGATGCTACTCTCACTTTGCCCCAGCTTCCCCCTTCCCCACCCACCCAGTGTCCTCAAGTCCATTCTCTATGTCTACGTCTTTATTTCTGCACTCCCACTAGGTTCATCAGTACCATTTCTTTTTTTAAATTCCATATGTATGCGTTAGCATAAGGTATTTGTTTTTCTCTTCCTGACTTACTTCACTCTGTATGACAGACTCTAGATCCATCCACCTCACTACAAGTAACTCAGTTTCATTTCTTTTTATGGCTGAGTAATATTCCATTGTATATATGTGCCACATCTTCTTTATCCATTCATCTGTCAATGGACATTTAGGTTGCTTCCATGTCCTGGGTATTGTAAATATAGTGCTGCAATGAACATTGTGGTACATCTGTTTTTTTGAATTATGGTTTTCTCAGGGTATATATGCCGAGTAATGGGATTGCTGGGTCATGTGGTAGTTCTATTTTTAGTTGTTTAAGGAACTTCCATAATATTTTCCATAGTGGTTGTATCAATTTACATTCCCACCAACAGTGCAGGAGGTCTACCCAATACTAAGTCCTACCATATACCTACAGTAATCATGACAGTGTACCATCAGAACAGGAATAGACACATAGATCAATGGAACAGAATTGAGAACCCAGGAATAGAGCCACGCAAATACACCCAATTGGTTTTTGACAAAGGTACCAAAGCAATTCAATAGAGCAATTAAACATCCATAGGCAAAAAAATATATATATATCCTCAGCCTAAAACTCGCCGCTTATACCAAAATTAACTCAAGATGAGCATGGACTTAAAGGTAAAATGTAAAGCTAAATAACTTTTAGAAAAAATTTTAAAATATAAGGGAAAATCTTTGGGACCTAGAGCTAAGTAAAGAGTTCTTAGACTTGGCTCCAAACAGATGATTTATAAAGGGAAAGATCAACAGATTAGACTCTATCAATAAAAAGCTACAAAGTGGGAGGAAATATTTGCAAACTATATATCCAACAAAGGACTATTATCTAGAATATATAAAGAACTCTCAAAATTTAACAAACATCTAACAATTCAATTAGAAAATGAGATAAAGACACAAAGAGCCATTTCACCCAAGCAGGTAGATAGATCACAAATGAGCACATTAAAAAATGTACAATACCATTAGGAAAATGGAAATTATAACCCCAATAAGCTATCAAAATGGCTAAAATTTAAAATAATGACAACACTAAAGGCTGGTAAAGGCGGAGAAACTGGATGACTTATCTATTGCTGCTGGGAATGTAAAATGCTAGAGCCATTCTGGAAAAGTTTGGTAGTAATTTCTTTTAAAAACATGCTATAGGGGCTTCCCTGGTGGCGCAGTGGTTGAGAGTCCGCCTGCCGATGCAGGGGACACAGGTTCATGCCCCGGTCTGGGAAGATCCCACATGCCGCGGAGCGGCTGGGCCTGTGAGCCATGGCCACTGAGCCTGTGCGTCCGGAGCCTGTGCTCCGCAACGGGAGAGGCCGCAACAGTGAGAGGCCCACGTACCGCAAAAAATAAATAAATAAATAAAATAAAATAAAATAAAAACACATTATATAAAAAAATAAATTAAATCAAATTAAAAATAGAAATATAATGTTGGACACGTGAAACATGTTATAATATATACAATGTTATACATATAAATTTAAATAATGTTACTTCAATAAAATTTTTAATTAAAATCAATTAATTTAAAAAAACATGCAAATACCATATAACTCAGTGATTGCACTCCTGGGCATTTATCTCAGAGAGCTGAAAACTTACATTCATTCACACAGCAGCCTTATTTGTAATAGCCAAAAACTGGAAACTACCCAGGTGTCCTTTAACAGATGACGGTTAAACAAACTGTGGAATATCCATACCATGGAAATACTACTCAACAATAAAAAGGAACAAACTATCAATACATTTGGCAACCTGGATGAGTATCCAAAAATTACGCTGGGTGAAAAAAAGCCAATTACAAAAGGCTACATATTTCATGATTCCATTTATATAACATTCCTGAATCGGCAAAATTATAGAAATGGATGATTGATTACTGGCTGCCAGATGTTAAGGAGTTTGTGGGAGAGAAGTAGGTGTGAGTATAAAGGACAACATGAGGGATCTTTATGGTGTTGGGAATGTACTGAATCTTGACTGTATCAGCGTCAAAATCCTGGGTGTGATGTTGTACTAGACAGTTTTGCAAGACGAGACATCACCGCTGGGGAGAAAATGGGGAAAGGGCACACAGTAAGTCCCTATTATTTCTTACAACTGCATGTGAGTCTACAGTTATCTCAAAATTAAAAGTTTAATTTTAAAATATAATTGTGTTTTTCAGTAAATTGTAAAGATAAATTCAATGAAATGAGAATGACACTCGTGCAGATGTTTCTTTTCCTTCTTTGGTTTTTCTCCATCAGGTTTGCGAGGAGCGATAGCTTTTGCCTTGGCTATTCGGAACACAGAATCTCAGCCCAAGCAAATGATGTTTACCACTACTCTGCTCCTCGTGTTCTTCACAGTCTGGGTATTCGGAGGAGGAACAACCCCCATGCTGACTTGGCTTCAGATCAGGTGAGTGACACTGCTTAACAAAGGAAATCATTATGAGGCATGGCTGCACTGTTTCTGATGTTGCTGACTGGTCAAGAGTACAATGGCATGTCTGTACACTAACTTTCCCTGGGGTCAAGTTGACCTTCATTCACAAGGTGAAACAGTATGACCTATCACCAACAGAACTGACTTTTCCAAAAGTTCTAGAAATCTCAGGATGATGTTTATAGTCTACAGTCCCTAGAAATGAATTTCTTTATGAATTTTTCCATTCAATCATATTTACTGAGTATAATGTGGTAATCTATGGAGTTCACAAAAATGAGTGAGACATGAGTCTTGTCCTCAAGATACTTATGATACAGTAGAATTTATAGAGAAAAATCTATAATACCAAGAAGAAAATGAATTTGCTTTGTTTTTAACTTGTCACAGCACTTAGGATAGAATTAGAGACACAGGAAATGCTTAAATGTATTTGATTATTCAACCATATGTTTGGCCAGAGGGATGCTATAGACACAGATTAGACAATTTCTTAAAGGAAAATCAGGTCAAGACTTCAGTTAGGGGCCATCCAGTAAGCCGTGCTTGGAAGATGATTGCTATTAACCCAAAGTATGCAGGTAGTAGAAGATTTGATGAAAAATGAATAGCTTGTACCAATTGTGAAAAAGTAAAATGTTGTTGTCTTTGTTTCTTTGATCTGGGTCCTCATTTTCACATCCCAGAATGTAACAGTGCTTTCATAAGTCACATTTTACTTTCCAAAGCCATACATCTTGATGACCATGCAGCCCCTCCCTGGTCCCCGCCCATTCTCTGTGAGGCAAATCTATACCCACCATCTCTGACAAGAAAAGATCCATCTGACTGGGAGGGGATTTCCAAGAAGATTTTTTTTCAGGCAAGGACTCTGTTATTCCAGCACCAATGTAGTGCTTGGCACGTTGTAGAATGGAATAAATAATTGCTCCATGAAAAATTGAATGAATATAACCACGCATGTAAATTCCTTTTGTTAAGGCTTTACTGACAAATTTCTATCCATCTGACAAATAGAAGCAGAAGCGGAACTCATGAGTTTAGGGTAAGAAAGCTTATGTCTAAACTGGGCCAAGTGGTTACGCATTAAATGCAATTCAAGGAAAAAAGGACCTCTTCAAGTATTGTGAATATTGCTAAAACATAAAAGGGCTTTGAGCAAAGGTTGAAACGGAGAATGTTTTGAAATACTTGGTGAACTATTTTCTAGGCATATAAATGTGACCTTCAGTTTCTTTCACGGTGGTAGCTGCTTATAGGCTCCTCTGGATGAGCACAAATATTTTATTAAACGCTATGGTGTTGAGTCTCCTGTAAACTGATAGTAAGATAATGGTGTGTTCAGGTTTCGGGAAAATAAATTCAGTAGGTGGATCCATGCGTGGAACAATTAGGACTTGGAAAGCAGAAGTTAGAGGATACCAATCCTCACAAGATAAATGTATTGAATGCTCTATCAGGTAAATTAGAATATTCAGAACATAAAGTGGTGCTTTATTTCAGAACATAAAGTGGCAACATTTTCTTAAAGTAATTCAAATATAACTTATTTTCTACTATTGTCTTTCTTTACTCTGAAGGATTTGTCCCAAATCAATACATGTTTTACCCTAAAATGTTTACCTAACTCTACTGTAGTGTTTTCCAAAGGTATCCACTGACTTCAGATAGATGTTACAGCTCATGCAGTCTCTTGATATCCAGATCAGTAGGGACAGGGTAATAGAAAATGGGGCCTTAGGCAGGTTAGAACGTTTATCAGGTTATAGGACAGGGACTAATAAAGAAGGATAGTAATGTCAACTATAACGTCCACAGGTGAGGGGCCTGGAGGTCATCTTAGGCCAGTGCTATTATGGCCTGCTGGGAGGCACAGCGTGGAGTTCCCAGGTCATGGAGATGCCCCAGTGCGAATTGGCTCCAAATGGCCCAACTGGTTCAATGCCAGACTTGTCCACCAGCCAGGAGGGGAGAAGAGTAAAAGCAGGACTGTGATATATTTAAGGAAATGAGCTGACAGGGCTCTGGTCCAGCAGGCCAGGTGGAAATCCCAGCTGGGAGCTAGAGTGTTAATCTGAAATCAGGGCATAAACCCAGTCAGAGAGACAGAGACCCAGTCATTAGGAAATCAGAGGGGATAACTGAGCTTTATAGGTATGTGTGTATCTAGGAAGTCAACCCAGGTAGACAGGATACAGGGCAGCAAGACCAAGTTAAGACAAAAGGCTCTCAATCTTTAATGAACATCAGAACCAACTGGAGGGCTCATTAAACGCCCACATTGCTGGGCCCCTGCCCCAGAGTTTCTGATCAAGTAGGTCTGGTTCAGGGCCTAAGTATTTGCATTTTAACCACACTCCAGGCAATGCTGATGCTGCTTGCTCTAGGACCACATTTTGAGAATCACTGGTTTAGACTTATAACCCCACATAGAGATGGGGCTAATATTAAATACTGTCAGATCTGGCTGGGGTTGCCCAGGGCCCCACACCTGAGCCTCAAGTTTAAAAATTTTAGCACCTATGCTGGAGGGAAGCAGGGGCTAACTTGAAGAGAAAAATTCATTGTGCATTGATCAACGAGAAGGAACTAGAGCACAATAGAATAAACATAAAAGAATAGGATCATAAGTTAGTGTGTGTTCAAACACACACACAAGCACGACATAAATTTGGTTTGACCATGTTATAGTGATACCAGCATATGCTCCACTTCCACTGTGGTTTGTAATGCTATCAAAGAAATCCTTCATTTCATTATCGCTTTTAAATGGTAGTTGTCCATCATTTTTTTTTTGCGGTACGCGGGCCTCTCACTGTTGTGGTCTCTCCCGTTGCGGCACACAGGCTCCGGATGCGCAGGCTCAGCGGCCATGGCTCACGGGCCCAGCCGCTCCATGGCATGTGGGATCTTCCTGGACCGGGACACGAACCCATGTCCCCTGCATCGGCAGGCAGACTCCCAACCACTGAGCCACCAGGGAAGCCCCCTTTTTTGATTGTTTTAAATTTCTACATTTTTTTTCCTCTTAAGTTATTAGGTATGTACTTGAGTTTATTTATTTATTTTTTAATCCCTATAAAATTTGCCATTCAGCTGAAAACTACCACAGTAAGATGCAGATTAAACGTTTTATGTAAGGTAAAAATTGATAATATTAATATGAATTACACTTTAATAGAAAAACGTTAAAACAGCAATGACTTCGTGCTTAAAGAGACTCAGCATGATCTTAACATATGAAACAAATTCTCCATTGGTTAAGTTTTATCCTAAGCACATTCAAATTTCTTGTCCTAAAGCTGTTGTTTTTTTAATAATAACAAATATTTTTAATGCAGCATTTGAAATAAATCACGAACCTTTGTTTCTTAAAATTCTAGAGAAAAAGAAAAGACTCCCCCCAGTATTATTTTGGAGGTTTTCATGTAAAAGAAAGCAGAATGGTTTCTCGATTAGAATCCAGATCTCCTCCCTTCTGTGAATTACATTAATACTGGTGGTGAGGAAAACCCAGCTCCCAGTCTCCGAGGACTAGCTCTGCTTTTAGCCAAGAAACAAGAGATCAAAGGTGTCAGGCTTTGCCCTACAGAGGCCAGTAAACAGTATTGTCCACCAAATAATTACACATGCCTACAAATACACCTCAGGAACCAGTGAGGCAGAGCTCTCCGGCAGTGGTAAGTAATCTGGGATGGTAACCCCATCCTTAGTTTAGGGTAGGGTGTCACATGGAGTTAACAGAACTCGTGAGAATGGAGCCCATACCACAGTGCAAACCTTTCCTGGCTTCTCCCAGATAGGAATGCTGGACCCATCTCTTCGAAATACCTCAACCACAGTGCAGAAAGCCTTGCACACAAGAGCAATTCAGAACTTGTATTCCAGACAATATGAGAAAGTGCCCCCCAGCAAGATGACTTCTACAGTTTCCAGATTTTTGCTTCGAACATCTCAAAGAGTAACAACTGGCTTTTATTGACTATTTACTCTGTGCCAGATAGTTAGAAAATAAAGTGCCAGGCATAAGACCTCCCTGTGACTCAGCCTCTAATCTATAAAACGGGGACGATAGCAGTAGCTACCTCCTAGGGTGGGTGAGGCCTTGCAAAGTGGCCCAGGGTCACCCCACTGTCCGGCTACAGAGTCAGACTACAAGGGCAGGCAGCCTGAGCCCAGGGCCTGCACTCCCAACTGGTTCATTCTTCTGCTGCCCCAAATAAATGAGCTAATTCCTGAAGCCTGCAAACTACCTTGATTAACAAATTCTCTGGGGAAAAAGAGATGTACTTTTATAAGCAAGACAGGCCAGTTAAAAACAAACACAGGAAATCTTCATCCCTCACGAGTGATGGGGTTGACCTGCTAGTGCCGCACAGAAGTTTCTTGCTGCAGATTTTTTTCCTTGACCTAGAAAAGTTAAAGGTAAACAAGGCCAGCCCTGATCTCAGGTAGCCAAGCAGGGACGTTTGCCTTCCTCAATTATAGGAATTTGGAATTAGAAGAATGTGTTATCCTCAGGCTCATTTCCCAACCCCATTTGGGATCCCAAGTCAGCCTGCTGTCAGCCCCTTCCTCAGATCAAACAAAAAATCACACATACTGCCCTGTGTCCATTGCAGAGTGAATAACTTTTAACTAGTGCAACATCTCCACTACCATTATTTTAGTTAAATATTTAAAACTTATTTTGGGTTTATGGCCCATCCTATTTTATGTCATCCTAGAATGATTCCTTTATCATATATACCCACTGGCTACAAAGTTTATAACAGCCACCATGGGAATGCAAACAGTGGTAAGGAGAGAACTGTCTTTAGTAATATTTTTTAATCTTAACAGTAGAGTTAAATACACCTGCTTACATACAGACTTCCTTTATTGCTGAGGTGAGGCAATGTCAATTTTATATAATGGAAGAATACATATAATCAAGTTCCCTTCATATCCAACTGTGTTCTGCCTGGTTTTCTTTCTAGCATCCAAAGTCTCATGCATGCTTAACAATTTACTTCACTGGTGTATTAACATAGTAGATCAGTGCACACATTCTGGAGGCAGACGGTATGGGGCCCAACCATGCCTCCCTCTCTTACTAGCTGTGGGACCTTGAGCAAGAAATTCAACCTCTCTATGGTTCAGTTTTCTTATTTGTAAACTTGGAACAATAATAATACCTACCTCTTTAGATTTTTATATGGATTAAGTATTGCATGTATAAATTTAGGGCACAGAGTAAGCGCTCAATAAATGTTGCTGTAACACTACCAAAAAGACCACCTATGAGCCTTTTCTTATCCAAACACTCTTCTTCTGCCTATGGAATATATATACACACACACATACATACACATAAAGTGTTATTAATTAATTGTATTTATGAAAGCATGGTTTACATGGGGAATAGAAAGAAATAGCCTCTGAGGAGCTTAGTTCATTTTTTGTAATGATTAGATTCATCAGTTTTACAGGCAGCTCCTATTTCTGCATTCAAAATGATAAACCTCTTAAGGAAAAATGCTCACAAAAAGCGTTATATTCATCCAACAGCTCAGAAAGATTCTTTCTAGAACATGCTTTATTTCCTTCTGAACATGATAATCTTTGCTTAGGATCTCCTCAGATATTTCATTTGCACCGCTTCATCAGTGTGTATCAATTCATTATTTTGCATTGACTGTGTACCAATTTGTACATTTTGTCTCAATTTTTATTCATTGGCAGGTCCGAGAAATACCCTTTGTCAAGAAACATGGAAAACCAGTTTACTCATTTGAATGTAAACTTGTACTTAATATCCCCTACCTCTGACCCCCATTTAAAATTATGTTCTACTTTCCATAGGCTCTTCTAAAAAATGTTTCAAAACTCCAAATATTTATTGCTTAAATCCATCTAGCTTGACATATTTTATTAAAGACATTGTATAACTCTAGTAACCTATTGTTAACCTAAATATATCCTAGGTTTTTAACAAGCAGGGATTAGCAGCTCCTAAATTTGCCTCCAATGCCATCTGGGTTCTTTAATATGCTTTCTTTCTATGTACTGAATCTTGCCGGTTTCAGAGATAATAGTCTTTATGTTCATAACTGCCAGCTATCCTCCACTAGGCGTGTTCTTATTTATCTTCTCCAACATGCTCTTGAGAACGTCGATGTTAATAAGCTTCACCCATTTATTAAGTTTACCAAACAGTGAACATTCTGCTCTATCAAAGAGAATTTATTAGCTCGCTACCATAAAGTATGATCAAATATAGGTGCCTTACTTTAAGTAATAGATGTATCTTTACTTTGGGTAATAGGTGTAGTCTGAAAAAAAAATATTTTAAATGCAATAGATGGAACTTGTGATCCAAAAGACTATGGAGGGGTTCCAGTTCTGATCAAGATGGTGTAAGCACACTTACTCCCCTCTGTCTCTTCCAACGAATGCAATTAAAATCCCTGGCCAGAATGAATGTAGCAGTCATCTAAGGACTCTTAAAAGAAAGTGGTAGCAGATAGATTGGGGAAGGAAACCAGAATTCAGAGTACTATTAAAACAGTGATGAATTTCCCTTTTTTTTTTTCCTCTCTGGAATCTCTTGACCTGAACTCAAAGGCAGTTTAAAAGCCAGAACTGCACAACAAGGAAGAACTGCAAAAGAAATTATCTGTTTTGGACATAAGGAACAGGACAGAGGACTGTTGTGGGGCAAAAGAGTCGGGGAAATCCCCTGTTTTGTTTGTTATTATCATTTACTCCATTCTCATCCCAATACCAGGCAAACCTAAGGCAGCAGTGGTAATGATGGCAGCAACAATTGGGTGGACCCCAAATTCCCAACCAGAGGAACTGAGGTCCAGAGGCCTTGGGAAGAAGTCCCACTGCATTTTTTTCTCTCTTAATCTTATCATTGCTTGAGCTTGGAAACAGGCCCAATATTATGGAAAAATCATGGGAAACATGTAGCAGTGTAGGGAAACGAAAGCCCTGGGCTTTGGGAAGCCAGAAAACGTGGAAGACATTGTGGAGTAGAGGGAGCACAAGAAAGTGATCCGATAAAATTGTGTATAAACTTTTGGGCTCGCTTCCAAGCTATGTAAGCCTAAACAGCACACCAAAGTGTGAGACATGAGCTACAAGACAGAGCATCACTCAGGTCCCAGACTATATACTGGATGGCACAGGACATATACTGGATGCAGGACATGTGTGGATCATAGATCAAAATGTAAAATATAAAACTTCTAAAAGGAAACATAAGAGAATAATCTTCATGACCGTAAATTAGGCAAAGGAGTCTTAAATATTGTACCAAAAGCATCATGTACAAAAGAAAAAAATGATAAACTGGACTTCATCAAAATGAATATTTTTCGATTTGCAAAAGACACTGTTAAGAGAATGAAAATACAAGCTACATACTCACACTTAAAGAGAATGCATTGCTGGTGGGAATGCAAAATGGTATGGCCAATCTGTAAATCACTTTAGCAGTTTCTTATAAAGTTCAACATACAATTATTATAGGACTCAACATTCCCTCTTCTAGACATTTAGCCTAGAGAGCAAAATGGGGATAACAGGATCTGTCTCTGAAGATTAAATGTGTGAACATTAAATAAGAAAATACATGTTAAAGTCCATTAAGCAGAACTAAGCACTCATTAGTAACCTTATTTTACTCACAGCTTTTATTAGAAATGTCAGATAAATTTTAATAGTATTTTCAGCATATATTGAGATAATCACATAGTTTTTTCCTCTACGTTATTGATGTGATGAAATATATTGATAGATATCCTGGTATTGATTTTTTCCTACAGTTCTGCTATCTATAACAATAACTGAGGTTAGTCTATACTTTTCTTTTTCTTTTGAGGGGTTGAGGGGGCTGTCTTAATTGGGTTTAAATAGTGTTAAGGATGTACTAAATTCATAGCATGAGCTAAAGACTTTTCTATTTTTTCATGGCCTGAAATAGCATAGCATAGAAATGATCAGATTTTTAAAGGCTAGTTAGAAGTCAGCTGTAAAACCATCTGGTTCCTGGAGTTCTTTTAATGGTGGGTTTTTAGTCACCCTTCTAGTGTCTCCTATGGTAATTGGTGTATTCAAATGTAAAATTGTCATTTCTTTAAACTCAAAAATGGTCAAGTATTGTCAATTTCATATAGTTCAACTAAAAAGGATATCCATATACAATTTACCTAGTTTTATCCACTGTTAATAATATGCCTGTTTTGCTTTCTTGCCTTTATATATAAATATATATCACATATATACATATATATATATCACATATATTAAATGTGTTTTTATTTATTTTTTTCTTTTTCACTGAATCATTTCAATGTAAAAACAGACATACACTTCTTATCTAAATACTAAAGGATACAACTTTGAAAAACAAGGACATTCTATTAGGTAACCAAAATACCATTACTGTGTCTAAAAATATTAAAAACAATTAATAATTTTATCAGTACATACACAAATTTCCCCAGTTATTGCAAAAAAAATTATGTATAGATGTTTCTTAATTCATGATCAAATCAAGATTATGTATTATATTTGGCCAATGTTGGGTTTTTTTTAGTCTCTTTAAACCAGTTTCTCTCGTTTTCTTCCCCATGACATTGATTTTTAGAAGAAACCAGGTCAGTTGTTTTGCACACTATTCCACATTCTGGACTTGTTTGTTTCCTCCCAGCATCCATTAATATGTTCTTCTCTCTGCTATATTTCCTGTAAACTAGAAATTAGGTCAAGGCTCGAAATTCAGGTTGAACCTTTTAGACAAGTATATTCATTGGCAAATGCACAAGTCTTTCTTACTCGTTAGGGGTATGTTTCAAGTACAACTGTTGGACTGTACTATTCCACACGGTACCTGGTAGCCCCATGTCTTTTGACCATGTGGATGTGGCTAGTCCGAACTGAGACTTACCCTGCTGTGTAGTGAACTGTGTCCTCTCAAAATTCACATATTGAAGCCCTAATCCCCAGTGTGAGTATACTTGGAGACAGGGCTTTTAGGAGGTAATGAAGGTTAAATGATATCATGAGGGTAGGGTCCTAGCTGACAGGGCTGGTGGACTTGTAAGAAGAGAGATCGAGATCAATCGCTGTCTCTCTGCATACATGCTCCATGGAATGCAATGAGGACACAGGGAGAAGGTGGCTGTCTGCAAACCAGGACGAATGCCCTCAGTAGAACTTAGCCATTCTGGGACCTTGATCGTAGACTTCTAGCCTCTAGAACTGTGACGAAATTAAATGTCTGTTGTTTAAGCCAAAAAGAAAAGAATATTCATTGGTAATGCTTTATGCTTAATAATGTGTATTTCAAAAAAAAATTAATAATGTGTATTTCATATCAACAGGCACGTAAGGTCAAGTTGTCCCACTCTCGGTGATGCTAAGTTTGTTCATATGGTTACAGCGCTAACCCCCATTGTAAAAGTATAGTTTTACCTTTGGAATTAGTTTTTAACCTATGGGGCAATACTTGAGCACTGTGTGAATCTCCTGTCTCCAATCTCTCTGTAAGCCACTGTTTTTAGCATCCATTGATGATCCTTTTCTGATTCAGTGATTACATTTGAGATGATTCAGTTCTGACTTCCTTTGATAGGTAATTTTTTGACAATTTCTTAGTTTACCAAATGATCACAGTTTTGATCACCTTTTTAAAAATTTATTCCTAATTTATCAAATTATGAGAATGTTATCAGTAATAATTCTACTTTTAAAATGTAAGATTTTCGGGACTTCCCTGGTGGTCCAGTGGTTAAGACTTTGCCTTCCAATGCAGGGGGTGTGGGTTCGATCCCTGGTCAGGGAGCTAGGATCCCACATGCCTCGCAGCCAAAAAACCAAAACATAAAACAGAAGCAATATTGTAACAAATTCAATAAAGACTTTAAAAAAATGGTCCACATCAAAAAAGATTTTTTAAATAACAAAATACAAGTTTTCTTTGTGATCAAGTACATGACTGATTTGGGTGTATATTCCATGGACATGAAAAGAAGTATATTTGCTATTTTTAAGAAAAAAGTTATGCACATATGTATTGAGTTTCTTGGTTATGTTACTCAAATTCCCTATATCCTTATCTATATTTTTACTAGATGTCAGATTCTGAAAGAGGTACATTAAATTTCCCACTATATTTTTTTTTTGTAATCAAGGTTTTGCATTCTAATTTTATACAGTCTTTCACATATTTCTGATGTGTTGTGTGTAGTACACCATTTTATGATAGGGAATCTTCAAATTGTCTGGTATGTCTTTCTCATCCCAGAAATGAAACTTAAAATGGTTGTATCCTTCTTATATGTTCATGCCCCTCTTCTATCCTCTAGTTCTCATAATGTGGAATCTTAAAAAGTAATACAGCAAAGTCATTTTCATTAGCACTAGACAGTGGGGACTCCCTATTTCCTCCATTTCATTCTGGCTATAAGTAAGCAGTGAGCTAGTAGATTTCAGTGTTTTGATCAACATCATTTCATTCCCTGAAGTCCTTAACTTCTCTTCAGAAAATAAAGTCTTATTTTTTTTAATCTATTATAATCTTTTACCTGCTAGTATGCACTTTAAACCTTATGGTTTAAAATGTGTAAAATCCAAAGAATTACAATAAAGCTCCCATTTAGCATCTACCCTGGAGATCAATTGCAAGCCAAAATATGGGATTTTAACTGGAGTTTTTAAAAATAAGTGTTGAATTCTATCACACAGAGTCACTTGGAAGAAATTGCTTAAGACAGGGAATTGCCCATTAGAGGCAAAATATGCTTTCATGCAGATTTCATTGTATTCGGTACAAGGAATGTTTGGAAGAGTCTTAGCTGTTGTTTTCTTTTCTTTTTCTTCTTTTTCTTAATGGGCAGAGTGTTCTATGCTTCCCAGTGCTAGATCTGTAGTGCAGAGTATAACTGGCCAGTTATGAAGCAACACTCATGTTTGGAGATGAGGGTGAAAAGCATCTCAACAGTTGACTTCTCAGTGGCACTGGCTGCTTATTTCTTATTTTCTGCAGGATTCAAAACGTACCTCAAAGGTCACTGCATGTCCCCCTGAGGTTCTTTGTCGCTCTTTCTCCTTGGGCACAGCACCCACACATGAGTCCCCACCAAGCAAATGATCATCTTTGTTTGGAAAGTTCCAGCTAAAATGCTGGGAATGGGTTTGGTTCAGTCCATTCTGGGGCCACCACAGCCTGGGTTTCCTCACCTGCCCCTCTGCGTGGCCCTCCTGGGGCTCTGCCAGGGAGTGCAGCTGCCTGCCTGCAGCCTCTGTCCATGTGGGTTGCAGTTTATTCTGGTCTAGCCAGCAAAATAATCCCACCCTTCTCTTTTTTTTAAATTTTACTGTCGCCATGGATCTACTCATTTTTATACAGCACTCTTAGCATTTCAAAGGGATTCTCAGAGAAAGGGGAGAAAATACAAATGTTTGAAACAGTAATCTTAATTCTATTTTTCATGAGCCATTACCAGGCATTTAAGCAGGTGTTTAAATTTTATGAATATAAACTAATATATGCTTATTATATAAAATTAGAAAACTAAAAAATTATTTTAAAAAATGAAATTCATCTGAAGTCCTTCTATACAGAGATAATTACTAACAGTAGTACATTTTTCTATAGACTTTTTTATGGAAATCAATTTTTTTAAAACAAAACTCAGATCTGTTATTTTTTTACTTAAAATATAGCATGATAACTTTCCAATTTTATTAGCTATCCTTTGAAATTATGTTTTCAAGGACTGAATAACAAAATCATATGAATATGCCAAAATTATTTATCTACATCGGCATTAGATTAGACTAGATTTATTTTAAACTGTTATAAATGATGTAATTATTTCATACATACTTGCATAAAACTTTTAGTGTCTCTGATTTGTTTTAGAATAAAAATGAAATTAAGGAGTCAAGGGTAGAATATTTTCTACAGCTCAAAATATATTTTGCCAAATTGTTTCTAGTAAGGTCAGGTTAATTTAAACACGAACAATGTAATCTATTCTCTCCTTGGTGACTTTCCAACCTGTTTCTTATAGTCCAGGATTACTGCATGTTTTGAGGATGCCTAACAGTTTTCTAAAATTTTATCCTGATTCCAGAAGCTCATTTCTTCTAGGTCTTCAGGAAGATGTTCCTTTTTCTTCATTCTATAAAACATCTTGGTAAGCTCTGTGTGATTTTTCTTGCCTCCAGTAGTATTTGAATATGGAGAAAGATTTCCAGACCTGGTATTTGCCAACAGACAGGTATGTGGATTGCCCCAGGCTCCCCTAAACAGCCATCTGGTTGTTCATCACATTATTTTCTGGGAGCCATAGCAAGCAAGTCAATTTGCAACATCTGTAACCTAGGCTCTAGGATCAAGCAAATAGTCCTCTTTGAAGCTATGACCTATGTGTAGAATTTTCTGTCATCCTCACTTCTCAGTCTTGAGGCCCTCTGAACCAATGCTACACACTCTGCTCCTGGCATCTCCGCACCTGCACCCTTGGCTACCACTTTACTAATGGGACACTTATACCCCTGGAATGCAATGTGCCATTGCAAATGCTGACCTCTGTCCCCCATCCTTTCCTTCACTCATTCACAGTCATTCAGCAAATATCTATTGAGCTTCTATTCTGTGCCAGCCACCAGATAAAGCATAGAATACAAGAAACCACAGTCCCTGCCTTTGTGAGGGTGACACAACACCCCCAACTGCCACCTTGTATCCCACCCTATGACTTTCTTCTCTAGGTGGTTTGGTTGATACAAGTTCTCTAGGTTGGGGCAGATAGTGGGGCGAAGAACATAGTGTGTTTCAGCTGTCTTGCAGACAGGCAAGGATGCTGTATTCCATGAAGTGGGGTAGGGGTAGGGATAGGCCACTGGTTGCTCTTCTCAAAATAGCTTATGATTATTATTTTTTTCAACATCTTTATTGGAATATGATTGCTTTATAATGTTGTGTTAGTTTCTGCTGTGTAACAAAGTGAATCAGCTATATGTATACATAGATGCCTATATCCCTTCCCTCTTGTGTCTCCCTCCCACCCTCCCTATCCCACCCCTCTCAGTGGTCACAAAGCACCGAGCTGATCTCCCTGTGCTATGCGGCTACTTCCCACTAGTTATCTATTTTATATTTGGTAGTGTATACATATCCATGCCACTGTCTCACTTTGTCCCAGCTTACCCTTCCCCCTCCCTGTGTCTTCAAGTCCATTCTCTGCATCTGAATCTTTATTCCTGTTCTGCCCCTAGGTTCATAAGAACCATATATATATTTTTTAGATTCCATATATGCGTGTTAGCATACGGTATTTGTCTTTCTCTTTCTGACTTACTTCACTCTGTATGACAGACTCTATGTCCATTCACCTCACTACAATTAACTCAATTTCATTTCTTTTTATGGCTGAGTAATATTCCATTGTGTATATGTACCACATCTTCTTTATCCATTCATCTGATGATGGACACTTAGGTTGCTTCCATTTCCTGGGTATTGTAAATAGAGCTGCAATGAACATTTTGGTACATGACTCTTTTTGAATTATGGTTTTCTCAGGGTATATGCCCAGTAGTGGGATTGCTGGGTCATATGGTAGTTATATTTGTAGTTTTTTAAGGAACTTCCATACTGTTCTCCATAGTGGCTGTACCAATTCACATTCCGACCAGCAGTGCAAGAGTGTTCCCTTTTCTCCACACCCTCTCCAGAATTTATTGTTTGTAGATTTTTTGATGATGACTATTTTGACTGGTGTGAGGTGATACCTCATTGTAGTTTTGATTTGCATTTCTCTGATGATTAGTGATGTTGAGCATCCTTTCATGTGTTTGTTGGCAACCTGTATATCTTCTTTGGAGAAAAGTCTATTTAGGTCTTCTACTCATTTTTGGATTGGGTTGATTATTTTTTTGATATTGAGCCACATGAGCTGCTTGTATATTTTGGAGATTAATCCTTTGTCTGTTGATTCGTTTGCGAATATTTTCTCCTATTCTGAGGGTTGTATTTTTGTCTTGTTTATGGTTTCCTTTGCTGTGCAAAAGCTGTGAAGTTTCATTAGGTCCCAGTTGTTTATTTTGTTTTTATTTCCATTTCTCTATGTGGTGGGTCAAAAAGGACCTTGCTGTGATTTATGTCATAGAGTATTCTGCCTATGTTTTCCTCTAAGAGTTTGACAGTGTCTGACCTTACATTCAGGTTTTTAATCCATTTTGAGTTTATTTTTGTGTATGGTCTGAGGGAGTGTTCTAATTTCATTCTTTAACATGTAGCTGTCCAGTTTTCCCAGCACCAGTTATTGAAGAGGCTGTCTTTTCTCCATTGTATATTCTTGCCTACTTTATCAAAGATAAAGTGACCATATGTGCATGGGTTTATCTCTGGGCTTTCTATCCTGTTCCATTGATCTATATTTCTGTTTTCGTGTCAGTACCATACTGTCTTGATTACTGTAGCTTTGTAGTATAGTCTGAAGTCAGGGAGCCTGATTCCGCCAGCTCTATTTTTCTCCCTCAAGATTGCTTTGGCTATTTGGGGTCTTTTGTGTTTCCATACAAATTGTGAAATTTTTTGTCCTAGTTCTGTGAAAAATGCCATTGGTAGCTTTATAAGGATTGCATTCAATCTGTAGATTGCTTTGGGTAATATAGTCCTTTTCACAGTGTTGATTCTCCCTATCCAAGAACATGGTATACCTCTCCATTTGTTTGTATCATCTTTAATTTCTTTCATCAGTGTCTTATAGTTTTTTGCATACAGGTCTTTTTTCTCCTTAGGTAGGTTTATTCATAGGTATTTTATTCTTTTTGTTGCAGTGGTAAATGGGAATGTTTCCTTAATTTCTCTTTCAGATTTTTCATCATTAGTGTATAGGAATGCAAGAGATTTCTATGCATTAATTTTGTATCCTGCTTCTTTACCAAATTCATTGATTAGCTCTAGTAGTTTTCTGGTGGCATCTTTAGGATTCTCTATGTATGGTATCATGTCATCTGCAAACAGTGACAGCTTTACTTCTTCTTTTCTGATTTGGATTCCTTTTATTTCTTTTTCTTCTCTGATTGCTCTGGCTAAAACTTCCAAAACTTTGTGGAATAATAGTCGTGAGAGTGGACAACCTTGTCTTGTTCCTGATCTTAGAGGAAATGGTTTCTGTTGAGAATGACATTGGCTGTGGTTTTGTCATATATGGCCTTTATTATGTTGAGGTAGGTTCCCTCTATGCCCATTTTCTGGAGAGTTTTTAGCATAAATGTGTGCTGAATTTTGTGGAAAGCTTCTTCTGCATCTTTTGAGATTATCATATGGTTTTTATCCTTCAGTCTGTTAATATGGTGTATCACATTGATTGATTTGCATATATTGAAGAATCCTTGCATTCCTGGGATAAACTCCACTTGATCATGGTGTATGAACCATTTAATGTGATGTTGGATTCTGTTTGCTAGTATTTTGCTGAGAATTTTTGCATCTATGTTCATCAGTGTTATCAGCCTGTTGTTTTCTTTTTTTGTGACATCTTTGTCTGGTTTTGGTATCAAGGTGATGGTGGCCTAGTAGAATGAGTTTAGGAGTGTTCCTCCCTCAGCTATATTTTAGAAGAGTTTGAGAAGGATAGGTGTTAGCTCTTACCTAAATGTTTGATAGAATTCGCCTATGAAGCCATCTGGTCCTGGGCTTTTGTTTGTTGGAAGATTTTTAATCACAGTTTCAATTTCAGTGCTTGTGATTGGTCTGTTTATATTTTCTATTTATTCCTGGTTCAGGCTTGGAAGGTTGTGCTTTTCAAAGAATTTGTCCATTTCTTCCAGGTCGTCCACTTTATTGGCATAGAGTTGCTTGTAGTAATGTCTCCTGATCGTTTGTATTTCTGCAGTGTCAGTTGTTACTTCTCCTTTTACATTTCTGATTCTGTGGATTTGAGTCTTCTCCTTTTTTCCTTGATGTCTCTGGCTAATGTTTTATCAATTTTGTTTATCTTCTCAAAGAACCAGATTTTAGTTTTATTGTTCTTTGCTGTTGTTTCCTTCATTTCTTTTTCCTTTATTTCTGATCTGATCTTTATGGTTTCTTTCCTTCTGCTAACTTTGGGGTATTTTTGTTCTTCTTTCTCTAATTGCTTTAGGTGTAAGGTTAGGTTGTTTATTTGAAATGTTTCCTGTTTCTTGAGGTAGGGTTGTATTGCTATAAAATTCCCTCTTAGAACTGCTTTTGCTGTATCCCATAGGTTTTGGGTGGTCATGTTTTCACTGTCATTTGTTTCTAGGTTTTTTTTGATTTCCTCTTTGATTTCTTCAGTGACCTCTTGGTTATTTAGTAGTGTATTGTTTAGCCTCCATGTGTTTATATTTTTTACAGTTTTTTTTCTCTGTAATTGATGTCTAGTCTCAGAGCATTGTGATCAGAGAAGGTACTTCATATGATTTCAATTTTCTTAAATTTACCAAGGCTTGATTTGTGACCTAACATATGATCTATCCTGGAGAATGTTCCATGAGCACTTGAGAAGAAAGTGTACTCTGTTGTTTCTGGATGGAATGTCCTATAAGTATCAATTAAGTCCATCTTATTTAATGTGTCATTTATAGCTTGTGTTTCCTTATTTATTTTCATTTTGGATGATCTGTCCATTGGTGAAAGTAGGGTGTTAAAGTCTCCTACTATGATTGTGTGACTGTTGATTTCCCCTTTTATGGCAGATAACATATGCCTTATATATTGAGGTGCTCCTATGTTGGGTGCATAAATATTTACAATTGTTATATCTTCTTCTTGGATTGATCCCTTGATCATTATGTAGTGTCCTGCTTTGTCTCTTGTAATAGTCTTTATTTTGAAGTCTATTTTGTCTGATATAAGAATTGTTACACCAGGGCTTCCCTGGTGGCGCAGTGGTTGGGAGTCCGCCTGCCGATGCGGGGGACACGGGTTCGTGCCCCGGTCTGGGAGGATCCTGCGTGCCATGGAGCAGCTGGGCCCGTGAGCCATGGTCGCTGAGCCTGCGCGTCCGGAGCCTGTGCTCCGCAGTGGGAGAGACCACAGTGGTGAGAGGCCCACGTACCACAAAAAAAAAAAAAAAAAACCAGATTGTTACTCCAGCTTTCTTTTGATTTTCATTTGCATGGAATATCTTTATCCATCTCCCCACTTTCAGTCTGTATGTGTCCCTAGGTCTGAAGTGGGTCTCTTGTAGACAGCATATATACAGATCTTGTTTTTGTATCCATTCAGCCAGTCTGTGTCTTTTGGTTGGAGCATTAAATCCATTTACATTTAAGGTAGTTATAGATATGTATGTTCCTGTTACCATTTTCTTAATTATTTTGAGTTTGCTTTTGTAGGTCTTTTTCTTCTCTTGTGTTTCCTGCCTAAAGAAGTTCCTTTAGTATTTGTTGTAAAGCTGGTTTGGTGGTGCTGAATTCTCTTAACTTTTGCTTGTCTGTAAAAGTTTTAATTTCTCCATTGAATCTGCATGGTATCCTTGCTGGGTAGAGTAATCTTGGTTTTAGGTTTTTCCCTTTCATCACTTTAAGTATGTCCTCCCACCCCCTTCTGGCTTGCAGAGTTTCTGCTGAAAGATCAGCTGTTAACCTTATGGGGATTCCTTTGTATGTTATTTGTTGCTTTTCCCTTGCTGCTTTTAATATTTTTTCTTTGTATTTAATTTTTGATAGTTTGGTTAATATGTGTCTTGGTGTGTTTCTCCTTAGATTTATCCTGTATGGGACTCTCTGGACTTGACTATTTCCTTTCCCATGTTAGGGAAGTTTTCAACTATAATCTCTTCAAATATTTTCTCAGTCCCTTTCTTTTTCTCTTGTTCTTTGGGACCCCTATAATTTGAATGTTCATGCGTTTAATGTTGTCCCAGAGGTCTCTGAGACTGTCTTCAATTCTTTTCATTCTTTTTTCTTTATTCTGCTCTGTGGTAGTTATTTCCACTATTGTATCTTCCAGGTCACTTATCTGTTCTTGTACCTCAGTTATTCTGCTATTGCTTCCTTCTGGAGAATTTTTAATTTCATTTATTGTGTTTTTCATCATTGTTTGTTTGCTCTTTAGTTCTTCTAGGTCCTTGTTAAATGTTTCTTGTTCTTTCTCCATTCTATTGCCAAAATTTTGGATCATGTTTACTATCATTACTCTGAATTCTTTTTCAGGTAGACTGCCTATTTCCTCTTCATTTGTTTGGTCTGATGGGTTTTACCTTGCTCCTTCATCTGCTGTGTGTATCTCTGTCTTCTCATTTTGTTTAACTTACTGTGTTTGGGGTCTTCTTTTTGCAGGCCGCAGGTTCATAGTTCCCATTGGTTTTGGTGTTTGCCCCCAGTGGGTAAGGTTGGTTCAGTGCGTTGTGTAGGCTTCCTGTGGAGGGGACTGGTGCCTGTGTTCTCGTGGGTGGGACTAGATCTTGTCTTTCTGGTGGGCAGAGCTGCATCCTGTGGTGTGCTTTGGGGTGTCTGTGAACTTAGTATGATTTTAGGCATCCTCTCTGCTAATGGATGGGGTAGTGTTCCTGTCTTGCTAGTTGTTTGGCATGGGGCGTCCAGATGAAGGAGAGATGGAGATCTCTGGGTGAGCTCTCTCTGATTGATGTTATGTGGGGCCGGGAGATCTCTGGTAGTCCAATGTCTTGAACTTGGCTCTCCCACCTCAGAGATTCAGGCCTGACACCAGGCCAGAGCACCAAGACCCTGTCAGCCACACAGATCAGAAGAAAAGGGAGAAAAAAAGAAAGAAAAAAAAATTTTTTTAATAATAAATTAATTTTTTTTAATTTTTAAAATAAAAGAATAAAAAAAGAAGAGAGCAGCCAAACCAATAAACAAATCCACCAATGATAACAAGTGCTAAAAACTAAACTAAGATAAACATAAAACTCAGAAGGAAATCAGTCACAGACTGCAAAACCCAAGTCTACATTTGCTCCCAAAGTCCACCACCTCCATTTTGGGATGATTCATTGTCTATTCAGGTATTCCGCAGATGCAGGGTACATCAAGGGGATTTAATCCACTGCTTCCAAGGCTGCAGGGAGAAATTTTCCTTTCTCTTCTTTGTTCACACAGCGCCTGGGGTTCAGCTTTGGATGTGGCCCCGCCTCTGCATGTAGGTCACCCTTAGGCCTCTTTTGGGAAATCTGAGATCTTCTGCCAGTGTTCAGTAGGTGTTCTGTAGGAGTTGTTCCACATGTAGATGTAGTTTTGATGT
Source organism: Pseudorca crassidens (assembly GCF_039906515.1). Lineage (NCBI taxonomy): Eukaryota > Metazoa > Chordata > Mammalia > Artiodactyla > Delphinidae > Pseudorca > Pseudorca crassidens. Next base: position 28,291,391 of record NC_090300.1, read on the forward strand.
ATTTGTGGGTAGGAAGGTGATCTCCACGTCTTACCCCTCCACCGTATTGAAGGTCCCTCCTCCAGCTTATGATTACTGAAAACTCCTGTGAGATTCTAGCACTAGCCTGCCCGTTATTTTAGGTTTTCAATGGTATTGGAGTTGTTTGCCTTTTCTGGGCCTTCAAAAGCATTTTAGTAGGAAATCAGGAGGGGTACCATTAGGGACTGCTAACGTGAAACCATTTTAAACAGAAGTCACACAAGGCATTTGCAAATTTCGACTTGCTCTGTTTCCTTTATTCAAGGTAAACTTTGAGGCAATCATTTTCGCAGAAATTTTTTGTTGGCAACACAACAAAAGTAGCACAAAAGTATAGGAATAAATATATTTTGTAAAGCTACTGATGATTATTGATAGTATAGTTTTGATTTTTTTGTTTTACTTAATATTTTTGCCTCCAATCCTGAACACAAACATCTGGCTGTGATTTTGTTTTTTTCTGTCACTGAGCCAAATCCTGTCTAACTCAGTAGGATACTAAGGTGAAATGAAAATCTGGCCTGTGTTTACATCCTACAGTTAACTGCTCTTTGGATTTTTCAGTGTGTCTCATAACTTCTAATACATGCTATAAAAATAAATAGCAACATCGTAATTTCGTCTTCTGCCAAGTGTATTTGTGATAGGTGGGGCTTGGGGGGGGGGATACAGAGGTAGTTTCAAGCATGTGACGCACATCAAATGGAAATGGGGAAAAGGCAGAATGTTGCTGATGGCAGCATTCTCTACCTTAGACCGTGAGACTTCCCTTTGTCTCCTAGCTTTTAGCATCATGCTTGGCACTCAGAAGGCACTCAGGGCCTTTGAGGGCTGTGCAGAGATACTCCTAAAGTTCCCTAACCCATGAACAACTCCACTCTGCTAGACAAGCTCATTCGTACCTTCTCTCCTGCCCACAAGCCCCCATCACCTCTTCCCCAGCTTTCTCTTTCCTTTGATGATCTTCTCGATTCACTAAGAAAACAGAAGCAATCAGAAGATCATTTTCACAAGCTCCCCCTTTATCTACCTACTTCCCTGTATCAACGCCCTTAAACTCCACCTTGTTGTATTACAAGGGGCAAACTAATCTTGCTCCAATTAAGGCTCATCCTCCTGTTCGTGTGTTACTCTCATCCTCTCTCACTTACCGGAAGACATCACTCCAGCATTTATCTCTCTTCTCTCTCATATCATCATTTGCCCCCATCTGCCCCCTTCCCTGAATAATTTAAAAACCTAGTGTTATCACTCTCATCTTAAGTAAAAACAGAAAACCTTTCCTGCTCACACATCCCCCTCCAGCTATAACCTCATTCTTTGCTGTCCTTTATAGCAAAATCCCTCAAAAGCGTTTTCAAATCACAGTATCTACAAATCCTCTCCTCCCGATCTCTCTTGAATGTACTCTGATATTGCAGTGGCCCGCATCATTCTGCCAAACTGTCCTTACCACTCTTTTTTCTTTTCTTTTTTTGGCTGCGGGGCTTGCAGTAGTTCCCTGACCAGGGATCGAACCTGGGTCCCCTGCAGTGGAAATGCGGAGTCCTGGACCACTGGACCACCAGGGAAGTCCCTGTTCTTACCAGTCTTGATGCTCCCCTGCATGTTGCTAAATCCAATGGTCAAGCCTCACTTTTCATTTTATTGGACGATCAACAACATTTAACTCAATTGATCCTCCTTTTTACTTGAAACCTCCTTCTTCACTTGGATTCTAGGACATACTCCCTCTAATTTTCCTAATACCTACTGTGCCACTACTTAGCTAGTCAGTTTTTGCAGCAGGGACAGTAGCCCAAATATCTCAGTGATCTGCAACCACAAAGATGTTTGCTGATGTTTGATGTTTGTTGTGCAAGTTATGTAAAGGCTAGGAGTCACCTACCTGTCTGACTCTACTGGGCTCTACTTAGCTGCAGCTCGGCTGGGCTTCACTCCTCTTGGCTGCCGGTTGGCTGGAGCTCTGCCATCTGTTTTCTCATCCTAAAACCCAGGCTAAGGAGCAGCCTTATCTGGAACATGCTTCTCTCCCACGACAGGAGAAAGGGCTGAAACTTCCAAAGTCTCTAAAAGCTTCCACTTGGACGTAGTGTGTATCATGTTTACTCACATTCCACTGGGCAAAGTAAATCTGTGGGTCACATCATGTATAAGAAAGGGATAACACACATGAAGCTTGCCCCTCCCCTTAAGCCCCTGAGACGAGGTTCATTGAGACCGTTGACAGGCTTGATGAATGTCCCCAGAGGATTGAGAGACCCAGTGTCAGACCTGCTGCCTGACTCACCTGGAGAAATCTGAAGAGCCAGGAGCTGGCTGAAACAGCCTGCAACAGAGTGAGAGCCACAGTTTAGGAAGCTGATGTGTTTCCACTGAGAACGCATCTAAGGAGCATGTTTCCTGTTGACGGATCATGTGGTATAATAGGCTGATCCTGTTGTGTTGAGTTGTCGTAGACCTGGCCCTAGAATGTCACCCGGAGAGGCCAGAGATCACAGCGGAAGAAAGCCAGGGCTATACAGCTGGTTGTTCAGGGGCCAAAGGAGGGGTGGATGAAACGCACAAACCATGTAGGAAACCACAGGTTAGAGAGCCCTCTGGGCTTCCTGAAGAGCCCTCACAAATGCCCACACCGGTCAACTTCCAACATGTGTCACAGCCAAAGGAAATGGCACCTTAGTTGTGCCAGACAAATGAAACCTTTCTTGCCTATTTACTTCTCCTCCTTCTCCTGTCCCCTAACCTTGGAGAAGACAAGCTAGCAAGTAGGAGTGGAGTGGGAAACATCAGGAGGATCAAAAGAAAGATGGATCCTTGCAGCAGGCCCAAGCTGGTGAAGGGAACTCACTTGGAATGAAACTCAGATTCTGATATTATTACATGTGACTGAACATAGTTATTACCTGAGACTATTTCTGTGATTACAAGTGACCAGAGGACTCTTTTTTAAATTATTTTATTTCTTTTTGAATAGGAAATGCATATATAAAGTACAAAATTTGAAAGATACAAAAGAGTAAATAATGAAAAGTAAGTCTGCCCCACCCATATGTATAACATACTAGACACACTCTCTTTATAGTGTATTTTCTTCAAGTAGAGTTGATTTACAACATTGTGTTAATTTCTGCTGTACAGCAAAGTGCTTCATATATATACATTCTTTTTCACATTCTTTTCCATTATAGTTTATCACAGGATATTGAATATAGTTCCCTGTGCTATACAGTAGGACCTTGTTGTCTATCTATCCAATATACACTAGTTTGCATCTGCTAATCCCAACTCCCAATCCATCCCTCCCCCACCCTCCTGCCTTGGCAACCACAAGTCTGTTCTCTATGTCTGTGAGTCTGTTTCATAGATAAGTTCATTTGTGTTGTATTTTAGATTCCACATATAAGTGATATCATATGGTATTTGTCTTTCTTTTTCTGACTTACTTCGCTTAGTATAATAATCTCTAGGGCCATCCATGTTGCTACAAATGGCAATTTTCATTCTTTTTATGGCTGAGTACTATTCCACTGTGTGTGTGTGTGTGTGTGTGTGTGTGTGTGTGTGTGTGTATATATATATATATATATATTGTACCACATTTTCTTTATCCATTCATGGGTCAATGGACATTTAGGTTGATTCCATGTCTTGGCTATTGTCAATAGTGCTGCTATGAACATAGGGGTGCATGTATCTTTTTGAATTATAGTTTTGTCTGGATATATGCCCAGGAGTGGGATTGCTGGATCATATGGCAACACCATTTTTAGTTTCCTGAGGAACCTTCATACTGTTTTCTGTAGTGGCTGCACCAATTTACATTCCCACCAGCAGTGTAGGAGGGTTCCCTTTTCTCCACACCCTCTCCAGCATTTGTTATTTGTAGACTTTTTAATGATGGCCATTCTGCCCAGAGTGAGGTGACACCTCATTGTTTTGATCAGAGGACCATTTTTTAAACTATCTGAGAGTAATAAAAAGTCATAGGACCAGCCCCACAGAAGGAGTCTGTAGAAGCAGAGGTGTGTGTGTGTGTGTGTGTGTGTGTGTGTGTGTGTGTGTGTGTGTTGGGTGGAGGGGAGAGAGGCCTGAGAAAGCTGTTTTCTTTCTTGCTGCATGAGCCACATTCGCTCCAAGGGCTCTTGACCCCTGGGCTCGTTGCTTCCACCGGCCTGGGTTTTCTCCATACTAAGAAGTTACATCACGACTTCATGGTGTCTTCACTGACATCTTTGATCATGAGGCTCCAGGAGGCCAGAACCTTAGTTTACAATTGGCTGCCCTCACACTTGACCCCGTTTACGTAAAGGAAATCTAGGCATCTGGCCAATTCAGGACCAAAGAATTTTGCAGTGGGGGTGTTGAACTTCATTTCCTTTTTCATTTATAAACACAGTTGGAGCTGATTCCAACGTGTTTTTAGGAAGTCAGTAAAAACATTTAGGTGTAACTACTACTGTTTTATGAAATTTCAGCTATTGTTTTCATCTTGCCTGTGCTTAAATCCAGAAATACAAAGCTTGGTGTGGCCGTGGGGGAGTGGAGAGGCGTTATGTCATTACAGCACCTACTTCAGGTTCAGGAAACTCTGAACCCACCATCCGTTTCCTACTTTACTAAGCAAAGGAACGCAGTCGAGTGTGTGACCAAGGGTAACATGATTCAGGTTAAGAACTGGGTCTGTGGAATTTGTTTCCTGGCCAAGAGAACTACAATTCAATTGCTGCTAGAGTTAAGTGGAAAATATATACTTTTGCCTTCATTAGAGCTATTGTTACTTCTAAAGACTTGTTGAGAACAGAAGCTCAAACTCAAACATGATAGCATGGATTCTAGTTATTGGAAACGAAGAGAGCCCTTGGGAATATTGCCTTCCACTCCCAGTTCTACCCATGCTCCATGTCTGACCTTGGATATCACACCTCAGTCCTTACACTTGAAAGAGAGACTATCGCTCATTAGCACTCAACACTGGGCAAATTAAAAAACGCTCATTTAGACACAGGTTTGACTAATGTCATCTTATCCTTATGTGGATTTATTGATCTAGTTCTTCACTTCTTAAAATGGTACCCTTCACAGAAGCATCTTGGGATACAGGCAGCACATTAAAACAGTAATTAAAATAGAGAAAACACTGCAAAGCAGCAATGAAAAGAGCAGCAAATAAGGTTACATCTTAAAACACTATTATGCTTAAAACCTGAACACCATGCTCCCCTCATCAGTATAGGAGGCACCTACGCAAGCAGTGCACAGGAGACTTGGGGTGGCTTTGAGAAATCATACATGGGAAGCACATGATGATAAAATTATCCTAAATCTTGCTTCAAAATGTAATTTTCCATCCCTCCCCACCTCTGCCCTACTCTGTTCACCTAGAGGGTGGCTTGCTGTACACTGTGCTTTCACGTGTCTGTTCAGCCAGAAAGGGTTACAGAGGGTTCAGAAACTCCTTTCTTTCCCAGAGGCTGTAACCGGAGTCCTCAGTCATACTTTACACGGCTTAAAGGGCCGTTGATGATGCTTAAGTACTGGAAACAAAGGATTATAACCTCAGAGAACATTCTACCAACTGAAATAGGAAAAGCCTTGTCCTTCACCACCAGCTCCTACCTCACCGGGTCCCACAAACCCACCCAGTTTCCTTACACGACCCCGCGGGCCCTCGCAGCCCGTCACACACCTAACCCAGCCGACTAACTGGCCTCACCCAGCCTGTTTCGCTTTCCCCTGTTAATGAAGGATACTTGAAAGACGTGGCTTTTAGAAGTTAGGATTTGCGTGGGTAGCAAGCAGTTTACAAAAGCTGATCACGCCGCCATTGTCTGGCTGTTAGGCATGTGAGAGCTCGGTGAACATTCCGAACTGGGGAGTTGAAAGTACGTTATCTCCGTTATGTTGAACCAGGGCGCCAAGATGCTGTTCTCCAACAACACACTGAGTCCTTTCAGAAACTGCTCTGTAGGAAGTCCAACTTGCTGTTTGTGTGAAATTGTCACTGCATGTCCATTTTGGTTCATATGGTACTGAAAAGGCAGCGTTCCACCGTGCCAGCGCCTGCCTCTGCAGCCCTGGCTCCGGTTCCACCTCCCACCTTCTCTCACTCTAGCGGGGCCAAACCTCTCAGGATGCTCAATTCAGTGAACAGAATTCCCAGTAACAGCATCTTTAAATCTATAGTTCTGGACCAAGCTCTGTAGAATACCAACCCACAAAAGTTATGCCAGGCTTAATTTAAAGTGTCTTCTGTATGAACATATTTAAACAGTTTCCATTTTGCCAGCAAAGCTCCTTTGGGGGATGTACCGTTCAAGTAGTTTTCTACCACAAAGCCCTCTGTGATCATTCTGGGAGTTCTCATCAAAGAGAGAAAGAGCATCTCGATGTTCAGTGAAGACCCTGCCTTGGGAAGCAGAGGCTTGCTGAGGCCCTTGGCGAACCCCTCCAGGTTCCTAGGGCTCATTTCATAAAGAACTTCATGTACCCATTGGGATGTGTCCCCACTCTGTCAACAATAAACAGTAGGGAAGTCTCCCAGAATTCAAACCACATTAGCATGGTGGCGATTAAAGAGATCATTAGACTGCCTTAAAGGACCTTTTGATTTCACAGGAAACGAAGTCGCTGTGTTCTCAGAGCTTGTAAAATCCTTAGGTGGGTCTCCCCTGCCGAGGAAAGCGGCAAACCAAGGTCAAACACACTCTCCACTAGCATCAGCCTGTGTTCCCCTTGTTTCCTGCACCATTCACTCCATCTTAACGGTCCCTTTCCTGCTCTAAGCACAGTTTGAATGTGGCTTAAGTGAGCATGAAGACAAAGCAACTTGCATTGGCTAATTCTGCTGCCCTGGGAAGCCCGTAAGGTCAGGGGCAGGCTGAATTTGGCACCAGGGTAGCTTCTGAACTCCTGAACCCACAGAGCCACTGTGGGCTTACCTTTAAAGCCCAGACATAGGTGCCAGAGCTTTAGAAGAGCCACCTCTGCCCCTAGCAGGACTGGCTTCTGCTTCGTCCTTGTGGCCACAGCTGCCCCTGAACTGTCTCCTCTCCTCAGAGCCAGGGTCCCTGCATTCTCTGCCCCACCCTCTCCTTTTCATTCACCTGGTATTTATTGGGGGCTCTGGGTGGGTGACACAGAGGAATGGCATGGTCCCAAAAGGTGGCCCCTTACTAGGGGGACAGATTACACATGAATGCCACATGACTCCACAAACCAGGAAGTGACAGGTAACCTACTGCGAGGTCCTTCCTCTATCCTCTGCTCCTGAACCCCCAGAGCTCAGGCTGCCTTTCTCGCCTTAATTCTTCTTCCTACTCCACTTTCCACCTGGTGCTGATTGTGGTGACTTCTCATCTGTGAACCTTTCCTGATCCCACGGAGAACTGACCCTGTGCCTCCACTGGACTCTCAAAGTACAGCGAGCTTAACCAGAGGCAGTGCGAGGCTGTGGCTAGCTAGGAAGATTGGCTCGGAGGCCCAACTACCAAGGTACTAAATCTTAGGTCTCTTTAGCTGTGTGACTTGAAGCAAGTCTTTCTGTGCCTCTGTTTTCTCATCTGCAAAATGGGACAACAGCACCTACTGCACAGGGTTATTGTGAGGGATTAACTAAGTAAACAGAAAAGGCTCCAAACAGTGCCCTGCAAGTAATAAGTTCCTATAATTGTTGTGCATTATTACTGCTGTCACTCGTGTTAGGCTGTGTTATTCCCTAGGATATAGACACTGCTCATTTAACTTTATATCCCCACCCCTTGCAGCTGTGAGTAGCACAGAGTGGGCAATCACACAAGGTTAACACTGTACAAATTGAACAACTGCATAAATGACTGAATCAACAAGCAAAAAGACCTTAGCAAGGACAAAGGAAGCAGCATCTTGTAGCAATAGCCCTGGGCTTGGAACGGGGAAGCCTGAGTTCAGCCAGCGGCAGTGTGACCTTCCTCAGTCAAATGAGCCCCTGAGTCCTCCAGCAACCGCGTTGCTGAAGAAAGGCGGTGGGTTGTGGCTCTGAAGACTGGGGTCCACTCCCTGATCAGAGGTTCAAGATCCGTGTGGCTCCAACAATCTCAACTTTGGTTTCCTCAGCTGCCAAAGGCAGGTGCTGGATGGACCAAAGGGCCCCAAACCCTGTGGGTCATTCCAGACTAAGGGCTTGTAAGATAGTGTTCTTACTCTTCCCTGGGAGACTAATTCCGCTGTCTCGAGTGGGGCTGGGGATCTGCATTTTTAAAAACTCCCCAGGTTTTAAATCTCATGTGTTTGTGAATCTCAGACACATGTTTCTGAACAACTAAGCTAGACGATTTCTCAGGCTGGAAGGCAGAGATGGCTTTCGGGCTGTACCCTGGAGTGTACTTCTTTTGCAGAATTCCACCACACTCCCTCCCAGCCCCTACCTCGCGTGTGCATGCGCATGCGTACACACACACACACACACACACACACACATGCGCACCAGGGGGACACTTGGTAGAATCCGTTTCCACCCTGCTCCAGAAACACAGAAACTTGGGCACTGCCAAATCCCACATAAACCTCTGCTCTGTGAAGGGAGTGCAGAGTTGCTGCTCTGAAGCCACCATTCTGCAGAGACTGGGCCTCCTGCCCCCGGCCCCTCCCCACAGCGCACACCTGACGAGCAATGGGCTGAATTACCACCTGCGACTGATCCATGCGAGTTCTAAACCGTATGGACCTGTTTAATTGTTTTGCTTGTATAAGCACATTTTGCTTCATCCATTTGTCAAGCTGAAGGAAGGTTCTTTTATAAAAGGGGGTTTTGTCCCAGCCTGGCCTTTCCTTTCCTCATCTGCATTATGCTTGTGTCATATTTTCCCTGGAGGGCAGGAAAACAATTTAGTGAAAATGAAGGATCCATTGATTTACTATTGAAAAAAGAAATGCCAAGCTAACAGTTCCCCTCTATGATTTTCTACTGACCATAAGAGGGAACCCAGCCGTTTAACTTAAAGACAGTGTGTTTCCTGGTGCACCTGGCTCTTACATCCTTCTGTACTGTTCATGCTGTTATGTTTATGGCCTTGCTCTTGATTGAAATTATTTCTTGAACACTCTTAAGAGCTATTTTTCTTCCCTGGACAGAAAAGATGTTTCTAGTAAGTAAAACCCTTTCATTTTTTCCTCCTCCAATTTGGTGACTAGGGGGTGGGGAATCTTTCTTTCCCTGAGACCGTATCAGTGGGATCATAACACGCCTCCCATCATTTAGCCACAGATCTCCCTGTGTACAGAATTTAACTTGACCTACTTTTCTGCCTGTTGAGCTGCCTCGGGCCTCGAATGTTCTTCTAATAGAGATCAGCTGTTTTTCTGGGTTAAAGTCTTAGATCTTTAGCTCAATACAGTATCCCAAGTCCTCAAAGGAAGCAGGTTGCACGAACCATCTGAAGGTGCTGAATATGACAGGACCCGCACTGGGCATCCCCTTCCTCTAGCCACCCTATGTCCACTGATTACCATCCTGAAATCTGAGCCTGAGGCCGAGGACCAGGGTAGCTCTGGAAGTGACCTGTTTCATTCTGAAGGCAGGGGGCCTCACAAGTGAATGTGGGAAGGAACTGGAATTCGAAATCAGGAAAATGTGATTGCTATAAGGGACACTGTGTCTTTGGACGCATGATGTCACCTCTGGGGGCTTCAGTGTCCCTTCCAGTGCTAACAGTCTGCAATTCCTTCATTCAGTTTTATTGAGCATCTGCTAAGCGGCAGCCTCTGTGGCTGGAGCAATAGTGGGGAACCGAGTCAGACCCAGTCCTGCCATCAGGAAGCTCCGAGTCTGGTGGGAGGAACAAGCGGAATCAAGTGTGAGATGATAATACTCTGATTAGAGCTGTACACAAAGGGCACACAAGACTGAAACATAACCGGAGGATCTAGCTAGGTGCCTGGCTATACATAATCCAGGGAGTGGAGGAAGGCCTTTGGAAGGGAGTGACTTCTGAGTGAACCCATAAAAGGTGAGTTAACTAGGAGGAAGGTGGCTCAGGCAGACCCATGCAGACAGAGCAGCAATGCTACCACAGACTCGGCCAAGCATCCCAGCTAAGGAAGCTCATTTCCCCGTGACAAGCATTTGCCTTCTCTCTTTTTGATCTGTTAGGAAACCCACCAGCTGACCTCTGCATTGCAGCTGGTCAGCCAGAAAGCACTGATGCCTAATTAGTCACAAATTACTGTCCATGAAGAGGAAATATTTTATTTTGCTATATTAGACAAGAGTCGGGGCAACTGTACTTCTCACTGTTGCCTCTCCCATCCGCGCCATGAAGAAAGCAAGGGAGAGGCCCTTGCTTCTGCTCTGATTTTCACAAATCATCTGACCAAATTGCAAGGGGCTCGACGGAACAGGACAGTAACTCACCTCTCATTTGCTGATGGACCGAACAAGGTCTGACTGAGGCTGTTTGCATTTATAGCACTTTCCACCTGAAGGCCTCAAGATGTTTTGTGAGCATGACAGGTAACAGGGTGTCACGTGAACGCTAAGTGCTCTCATATTAAATGTTCACAGGCCAGGGTCTGGCTCTCTAGTCACCTGGGGTGGGAGAGGGGCATGCCCGGGATGGGGTAATGAGCTGAGCCTGTCAGCTAAGACCAGACCCTGTGCCCACCAGTCTCTCACCACAGACACCGAGTGTGAGCCTCATGCAGACTTGAACCTACTTCTCCCCATGGAGGAGGGAGCCCCCCATGGCCCCTGTGTCTGAAGAGGTGCTGTGAGGGCTGATTGACAGGAGCTTGGAGCACGAGAAGGGCAAAGAGAGACTAGAGGTAAAGCAGGAAAGGCCTGCCTTGAGGATGAGGGAGGGTAAGGAAAAAGGGCCTAGGGGGTTGATTACAGTGACATAAAGGCTGGCACAATCATCTTAAAGGTTTAGCGTCAGGGTCTGTGACTTCTCTTTCTACACAATTCCTTCCGGTCCTATCTCCGGCCCCACTATGTCCCTCGAGGGAGGAAAGGATGTAACATGTGTGGAGCAATCCTGTTTTGTATATAATTATGGTAGTCCTCCAGGTGTATTAGTGGTTTGACTAAGCGGAGTAGAGAGATGGATTCTCGTGTGCCATTTCAGACTGAGTGGCACTCAAGCTGGGGCCCTTTGGGAGAGATCTAAGTGGGGCTTTCTGTCACCCCTTAGATCCTGCCACTCTACTGGCTGCTCTGAAATCTGCCCTAGGCTTTCATGTCCCTGGTCCTCTCATTCCAAAGCCCTTATCCCCTGGAAAGCTTGATTTCATTGATTAATTACTTAAAGATAATTTACTGAAAGTCTAAGGTGTCAGGCAATGTGTTAGACTCAAAGTGAAGACATTTTCCCTTGCTTTGACTTCTGAATTTCCCAAATTTTCTGTAATGAGTCTGCAAAGTTTTTTGGACAGTAGGATTTGCTGTAGAATTATAATTGAAAATGGATATGTAAGCTAAGCAGTTATTAGATACATAAGCAAATTATTACTTTTTTTAAAAAATTACTTGAAACTCTTACTTTAAAACCTTGACTTTACTGTCTTCTTCATCAAGAAAATACAAGGTTATTGGACTCCAACTTTCTCATTATCTACAATGCCTTTCCTCCAACTCAGAGAATCAGGTGCATTGGGTTTATAATGGGAAAAAAAAAACAAAAAACTTCTTTAAAAAGCAAAGACACAGTCATGCCTTCTGTCCTCAAGATGCTTACAAGATAGTCAGGAATAAAGACACTGAAGTAGAGAATGGACTTGAGGACATGGGGAGGGAGAAGGGTGAGCTGGGATGAAGTGAGAGCGTGGCATGGACGCATATACACTACCAAATGTAAAACAGATAGCTAGTGGGAAGCAGCCACATAGCACAGGGAGGTCAGCTCAATGCTTTGTGTCCACCTAGAGGGATGGGATAGGGAGGGTGGGAGGGAGACACAAGAGGGAGGGGATATGGGGATATATGTATACATATAGCTGATTCACTTTGTTATACAGCAGAAACTAACACAACACTGTAAAGCAATTATACTCCAATAAAGATGTTTAAAAAAAAAGGTAGGAGAGAAAAGACATCCCCAAATAGAATTTTTTATAATGCAAAATATATGAAATATTATATTAAACATAAGACAAGGTTGAGAGGGATAAATATTTTAAAAGGTATCTTGATAAGGTCTAAGGGATGCCAGTAGGAGGTGTTTATTCCAGCTGAAGGTTGGGAAAGCTTGATGATGAAGAAGCACAGGAGCCATGCCTGAAAGAAAACAGGGTCCAGAGCCGTAGTCAAGGGCAATATTGGGTGACCACAAAAGGGGTTAACATGAACGGTAGGAGAGAGGTCAGAAGAGGCTCATGGGATGGACCACATGAAGCCCAGGAGACATAAAGAGATGGGTGTAAGGCTGAGAGAGCTGGGTGTGGAGAGGTCATGGAGGGTGCTGGGGACCAGACTGAGGGAGATGATTCTACCATCAGAGGCATTGAGATGATAAGGACTCTACCCATATCCAACTGGTCCAGCAGCAGAGGTTATGGATTGGGGTGGGGAGAGATGGAAGGTTATGGAACTGAATCCAAATGAGATGAGATGAATACCTGACCTAGGGGAGTAGCTGTGGGGATAGGGAGAAGGGGCAGGCACAAGAGGCATTTTCAAGACAGAACCAGTAGATTCTGGAGAAATAAGGATTTTTCTTCCAACCTGTGCCCTCAGATTGGATGGGGCCAGCAAGAGGAGGCCAAGGTGGTTAGTAGTTGCAATAGAACACTGGAAAGGAAAATTACAGCACAACACAGAGGCTGGAAAGGAAAAATTACAGGATGTTCTTCCATGAGAACTTCTCCAGTTCAGAGGTGCTAGAGGAGATGCCAGCATAATGAAAGCTAAACATAGGATTTCCAAATAAGCAAGAAAGGTAACCTATAAAACTTCTCTTTCACTTTCCTTTCTTGCCTCTCTCTCTCTTTTAAGTCATCAGTCACTAAATATCTATAAAGCAGTCACATTATTCAAAGAAACGCAACTTAACACCTAGTTCCTGTTCTCAGATGACTCTCAATATATTTGCAGAGATAGAACCACATCCACATGTCAACATAGCATCATATACTATAGTTCATGATAAAGGCCACCTTGAAAAAGATGCTGGAACTTGAAGCAAACTTGAAACATTACATAAATTAGAAGAAACTAAGTATGTGCGTGTTGGGGAGAGGAATGCATGTATCATAGTGTAGTGCTACTATGTGCCATATGCTTTTTATCTTATTATTGTGCCCATTTTTTTAAATTGGAGTACAGTTGCTTTACAATATTGTATTAGTTTATACTGTACAGCAAAGTGAATCAGCTATACGTATACATATATCCCCTCTTTTTTGGACTTCCTCCTCATTTAGCTCACCACAGAGCATTGAGTAGAGTGCCCTGTGCTATACAGTAGGTTCTCATTAGTTATCTATTTTATACATAGTATCAATAGTGTATATATGTCATTCCCAATCTCCTAATTCATCCCACCACCCCCCCTTTCCCCCTTGGTATCCATACATTTGTTCTCTATCTCTAAGTCTGTGTCTCTATTTCTGCTTTGTAAATAAGATATCTATACCAATTTTTTCAGATTCCAGATATATGAGCTAATATACGATATTTGTTTTTCTTTTTCTGACTTACTTCACTCTGTATGACAGTCTCTAGATCCATCCACGTCTCTACAAATGACCCAATTTCGTTCCTTTTTATGGCCGAGTAATATCCCATTGTATATATGTACCACATCTCCTTTATCCATTCATCTGTTGGTGGACGTTTATGTTGCTTCCATGACCTGGCTATTGTAAATAGTGCCACAGTGAACATTGGGGTGCATGTGTCTTTCTGAATTACGGTTTTCTCAGGGTATATGCCCTGTAGTGGATTGCTGGGTCAGATGGTAGTTCTATTTTTAGTTTTTCAAGGAACCTCCATACTGTTCTCCATAGTGGCTGTATCAATATACATTCCCACCAACAGTGCAAGAGGGTTCCCTTTTCTCCACACCCTCTCCAGCATTTACTGTTTGCAGATTTTTTGATGATGGCCATTCTGACCTGTGTGAGGTGATACCTCATTGTAGTTTTGATTTGCGTTTCTCTAATGATTAGCGATGTTGAGCATCCTTTCATGTGTGTGCTGGCCATCCGCATGTCTTCTGGCAGAGCCAGGAGAGCCTGCCCCGAAGGCCCTCTGCAGCACATCGCCCTCTAGTGAGGCAGAGATCAGGTAGGAAGACACCTAAATGAAAACCTGATGTGCAAAGATAAGGAAGACACAGGCTATCTAAACTTCAAAACCATTGAAACACTAAAGGTTTGGTATGCAACTCCCCACTTACTTTACTTTATGGGTGGTTTTAATCAAGGTTTCTGAGAAACTGCTGCTGCTGCCAAGAATCTGCACATTTCCTCAAGATGTGGGGCAGGGTAGGACAAGATAGAAACACACGAGTAAACAGAGTATAAATGAATTGCTTTCTGGAGTGTGTATGAGAGTCAGACAGGTTTAATCCTTGTGTGGTTCTATATGCCTGCCTCCTGGGCTTCATAGGGTTAAGAGACACCAACCTTTTATAATATCAGCAGATCTTGATTAATCTGGCAAATGCTATAAATCAAGGGGCCGTGTGACATTGGACACTAAATGTATTGGACGTTATTATAAAAAGAGAAATTGGATAATTTCTACTCATTCCTATCTGAAAATGAAAAACCGCCAGGGTAATGAATCTCCTTGATCTGCTGAAATGCCTATCAGTTATAAAGTACTTTTCCATCAAAGAGGTAAGCAGAGTCAAAACACACAATACAAATTATTCACCACAGTATTTTTGAATACAAGTAAATAAATCTCCATGATGCTTGTGCTATAATCCCCCCACCCCCCAAAAAAGACCAAGTGACCCTCTCGTTTAAAAAAGCCATAAAGTCAAAACCAAGAGGTGCTCTTGTTGCCCTGACACATTTGAGTAAAGGGAGGAAACCTCTGCCGTCATTACGGGAGCTGTCCACCTTTCCAGGGAATCAAGAGCAGACTTATCAAGACGGAATCCTATGATCAAGTCCAGTTAGACGTGCATGAAAAGGAATGCTGTCTCAAGGGTTTTATTTAAAGTCTCCTTTTCATTGTTAAGTTCAAAGAAATTACCAGGGCTGTACCTTCATTCCCAAGGGAGTTGGTTGATGCTGTCGCTCCAATCAGATTATGTCCTAGATGCCGATTTCCAGCCGTAGTCAAAAAGGCGAGAGTGCCTTCAGATGAGATAAAATGTGGGCAAGACCAGCCAGCTGGCCTCCATCTCAAGGAATAAAAGCCCTTCAAATACTGATTCCTGGGCAGCCTGCTCATTGTAATAACATCTTTCTTTGTGAAGTTCTTCAAAACCTGGACCCAATCTGTCTCCCTTTCTGTATGAATTATGGATGGGATTGTAATGAAGGAGCCCTCCAGAAATTAATGTTTTAATTCTTATTCTTCCTTGATATGATAAATATACCCTCTACCTATTAGTGAGACTAGTCTAAGTAGGGTCACTGGGATGGTAAACAATCATCTAGCTGCAGACTCTGCAGGAGCCAGGACCGTAGCTCATTCCCACCACATCCCTAGGACCTGAGAGGGTGTGACACATGGTAGGTCCTCAGTGCCATATTAATCGTAAACGAATCAATTTTTTCATACACTCAACAAATATTTATGGGCAAAGCACAATTCTGGGCACTTGAAATAAGTCAGCTATCGAAAAAAGACAAAAATGCCTGCCCTCAGGGAGCTTTCCTTCTGGCAAGAGGAAGTAAACCATAAGCAATTAGCACAATAAATAGGTAAATTATACAGTATATTAGAAGGCAGTGACTGCTATAGAGAAAAATAGAGCAGAGTAAGGGAAACTGGAGGACTGGATACAGGGGATGGGGTTGGATTGCAGTGTGAGTTAGGGTGGTCCAGGTAGGTCTAACGAGAAGGTCTCTCTTGAGCAAACACTTGAAGGAGGGAAAGGAGGAAGAGAGCTCTGGCAAAGGGAGCCGCTCATGCAGACTGTAGGTGAGAGCGAGCCTGACACATTGGGGCAGTGTCTACGGGCCAGTGTGGGTGAAGAATTAGAGTTAGAAGGAGACCCTGGAGAAAAAATGGGGGCAGGAAGGTCGTACGGGGCCTTACAAGCCATTGTAAGGACTTTGCCTTTTACTTTGAAAGAACGAGGAGTCACTGGCGGATTTTACAAAGAAGAGGGATATATCTGACTGGTGTTTCAAAGGAACCTCTCATCCTGAGAATACACTGTAGGGAGGCAAAGGTGGAGGCTGGGATTCAAGTTAGGAGGGAGTTGAAAGAATCTAAGCAAATCAGCAAATAATACATGGTTTTGTGTGTCGTGGCGATGGTACGAACAAGGTTAGAGTGTAGAGCAGGGTGTGCGACCAGTTCCCCGGAGGACTTCTCAGGGCTGTGATATTTGGATCAGAGGAATGGGGTTTTGAGAAGGGAGGGAGGTGGCAGCAGGTGAGACGGGAAAGGTTTTGTGGCATCGGATTGTGAAAGGCCTTGAATCCCAAGGTTGTTACTTGTTTTGAGACCAGGAAAATACCCAACTACGTAGCTTACACTGATAGGGTTACACCCATAGGGTCTTCTTTGTCTCACATATTAAGAAATCCGAGGATCTGTCCAGAACTAGTGCAGAAAATCGATGATGACAATGGTGACTCAGGCTCTTTCCATCGTCTCTGTCGTGTTAGTTTGTTGCAGTCGTAAGAGGCTGCCACAGATTTGTGTCCTCAGAAGGAAGAGGGGGGAAGAGAGCGTGTATAGCACATGAGTCTGTCACCTCCTTTATTGAACCAGGAGAGCAGATCCCCTAGAAGCCCCATCCAACAGCTTCTGCTTATGGATCTTTGGCCCAACTGGGTCACATGACCATCCCTACCTGGAAGACGGTTGAGCAGAAGGGCGGGTAGACCAGGTGCGTCCATGACTAACAGCACTGCCACGAGCTCTTCATGCAGCTGATGCAAGTGAAGAGGATGCTTTCCCAGAAGGCCATGTGCAGCTGCACGTCCTCCGCACCCCTTGTAAGCAGGTTCAGTGAAAGGAGAGTTGCCTAGAAGCACCCACTCCCTGCCTTGGCTGTCGTTGCCCTGCCCCCTCCACAGGGGCCCAGGTGGGCCAGCTGGGGCTTCCAGGTCCTGCCTTTCCTGTGTGTCTGTGAGCATCACTGACTCAGCCGTGGGTTGGGCTCCTATGCTGCCTTTGGGGTCTGCCTCTCAGTAGAGAAGAGGGATGTATGCGTGTATATAACACTCAAAATTTCCCTAAGCCTGCAGAGCTCGCTTGTGTTTTGTCGGAAGAGGCTTCTGTCCTGTCAGCCTAAGTGATGTAGCAGGAAGGCGCCCGTGTGAGGGCACCCGTGGCTGTGTGGGACTGAGCCACGTTATGAGTCTGCAAAGCTTGATCTCAACGGCCGCAACCAGCTCTCCCCGAACCCAGGGGACTGCTGCCTATCTCTCCTCACCCTCTTTCCAAATCTATTCTCCTAGAGGCTCTGATGAAGTCACTAGCCCTGGAGTATAAATGACTCATAAGACAGAAAATAGCCCCTCCCCTAAGTGTGTCCTTATTTTCGTAACTGCCAAGCCCCTGTGGCTCAGACCTAAGTGTGGCATGAATAGGGCATCAGAGCATCTGGTTTCTATTTCTAGCTCTGCCAGTCACTGCCCAGTCCAACAGTATATCTTGCGGGCTTCAGTTGCCTCATCTGTAAAATAACAGATTTGGAGGAGATGACCTCTAAGGCCAATACAGCCAAGTAATGAACCCAGGACACCGTGACTCTGGCCTCCGCTGGGCCTTAGTGGCCATCGTGGATGCAGGCTTTGTCCTACAACTCTCTGACGACCAGGACCACAGATACTCTGCTTCTCCCTCTTCAGGGGAGATCTCCAGCCAGGTGTGCAAGCCCTTTCTCCCAGACCTCTGTCTGACTTCCTCTGAAAGTAAGTATCTTGGTGTGGACAGCCATGGAGAGGAGCTGCCTCTTAGTGTCATCCACTAGACCATCCACCTGTTGAGGGCAGGGATGTGTCTGGGTCACCATGGTACCGCAGCATCCAACCCAGTGCTGACACACAGGAGGCATTCAACAAATGTTGTAAAGATGAACTGCCCTAATTGTGGTTAGAAAGTTAGCAGGGATAGACCTCTTCCTCCACTCCTCTCCGTGCAGATAGACTCAGTGCAGCTTTGAATTCTACCTTTACCTGCCTTCTCTCCTCTCTTCCTAATACAAGTCAATGCCTGCTTTACATACAGCCTTATTAGGGAGTCCCAAGTTGACCCCTTACCCCAAACATCATCCAGACATCCTCCCAGCCTATACAGCTGCCCGAGTCACCACTTGAATCGGTCCCCTAATTTAAAGGTATTATTCCTTTGACTGTCCCATTAATAATAACAATAAATACCTCTAACAGCTTTTCAAGTTTTCCAAGTGTCCTCATTTATTCTACCCCGCTCTCTTGGGAGAGGTAGTTTCTCAAACCGACATCAAGCCGTGACTTCTAAGAGATGAGCTGACAGCCAGCTGAGAGACCCTGGGAGGAAGGTGCCTCAGGAGACATGTGGAGAGAAATATCAGCGTTAAGTACCAGTAGCCGGGCAGGGAACGAAGATAAAAGGTGGAATATCAGGAGCTAAGACACATTTCACCAACATCACACCATTGCTTTGTGCCAATTAAGCACGAAATGCTGGGCTCAGCTGTAGTAACTATTTCCAGCCCTAAGTTTTCTAAAACCATCATTTTCTACCCACCCCTCCCTCCATCCCCATCATCATGACATAACACTTGTCCTTGTCCAACTACGTGACCTCCTATCGTAAGTGGCCTCAACTCCTATTTTGTAAAAGGATAGGGTGTGGGTAAGAAGTACCTTACTTGATCATTATTAGAGACCATTTACTCGACACAAGATGCCCTGATGCAACAGGAAGAAGATCCAAGAATAGATTTCAATACCTAAAAAGTAGCCTAAATTTGTAAATAATAACAATAATAGTTTTAAATATGCGGCAACATTTGGTGGTTTCTTTTCTTAGAGTATGAGGCCACATAAGGAGGTATGGGTAACTTCAATAACCTTATGTGCACGAGTGTGTTACACAAGCATAACTTTTGCCATTATTTCCGTGGATATTTCCTGGACATTTAACCCACTTCATGCTTTAGCCTGGTCCATGGTAAGCAAATGTATATTCCCCAGGAATCTCATCAGTGTGGATTGTCAATCAGTATATGAAGACATTGCTTCTCAAATCTCTTTTACTTCATTTTTATGGATTTAAAAACAAACAAACAAACAAAAAGCTTCGACCTTGCTTCAACAGTCATCATGTTTTGTAGTTACTAGTAGACTGTAGTGGCTGAAAGCATGGGCTCTGGGGCCAGCTGCCTGGGTTTGAATCCAGCTCTGCCACTTGCACGTTCCATAGCATCTCCCTTTTCTGTTTCTAAACTGGGGACTATAATAGAAACCACCTCAGAGGGTCATTGTGAGGTCATTAACTGAATTGAATTGTGGACAGTGTATACAGTACTTTAAACAGTGCCTGGTACATAATCAGTGCCCTATAAGTGTTAGCTTTTATAATTATGAACAGTCATCCATTGTTACACTTAACAGTTTCCATTTCTAGTGCCGTTTTCCAACATGGCATTGCTTATTATCTAAATTATTAGCTTCTTTCAAACAGGTTGTCCGTGTAAGGGTAATCATAAAATTTCTATTTGACCTTGAACAAAATTAGCTTCTTGTGTGTTCTGCATGTATGTGTGTATTTGAAAAATATTAAGAATATGAGCCTACATTGAGATAAAAGAATTTATTTAAGGATGAACAAGAGGAAAAAGGTTGGGGGAAGGGGAAGGCAAGAAAACTGCTGCTACATTTCCCAGAAATGAAGAATCAGTGAACTCCCAGCTGAATGTTTTAAGAAAGGAAACTGATAGGTTTCCACAAGATGCTTCTTATAAACCCAGATCAGCTTGGAAATTTCCGGTGGCTTAATTGTGAGGGACCAAAATGGTTCCACACTAGTGACTGAATTTAAAAGAGTTGATTAAAATACTTTTTTAGTAGTTCATATCCTTGAAAGTAAAGTCCCGGCTATGACCTGAGCCAGTAACAGCCAGTAAACAGCTAATTACATTATAAAGTGTGTTTTTAAATTGTTAATTATAATAAAAGAAGCAACAACCCAACAATAATTTGCCAGTCCGTGCATCTGTGAAGTTTAAATGGGAAAATTGCCTCTTGTCTCAGCAAGGATGTAATTGATTCTTGGGCACTTAACAATATAATACCAGTTGCTGCCTGTTCTTCTTTCTTCCTTCAAAGAACTGACGCTATTATGTCACTGATATAAATGGAATCTTGAAGGTGCGTCAAAAATTCTCTGCCTTGGGGCTTCCCTGGTAGCGCAGTGGTTGAGAGTCCGCCTGCCGATGCAGGGGACACGGGTTCGTGCCCTGGTCCGGGAAGTTCCCACATGCCGCAGAGCGGCTGGGCCCGTGAGCCATGGCCGCTGAGCCTGCGCGTCCGGAGCCTGTGCTCCACAGCGGGAGAGGCCACAACAGTGAGAGACCCGCGTACCGCAAAAACTAAAAACTAAAAAATAATAATAATAATAATAATTCTCTGCCTTTTGAGAAGAAGAAAATAAAAAAGCCAATGTGGCTCTTTAGTTCAGAACACGGGCATATTCAAGTGGACATCCCAGGGTCAAGGTTAGAGTTCAGCCCAGCTGGAGGTTTTCACTCTTTTCCAAGGGGTGAGGTGGATCCCATTTTGTCCTGTTAGCAGTGGTCATTGTGAACCTCTAAAACGTTTTAAAGTAACATTTTAAAAGACTGCCAAATGAGAGAGCAAAGAGGCTTTGTCAGAGCCCATCGGCTCTCATGTCAACCAAAGCTAACTGAAAAAAAACTCAGGGTTCTTAAAACTCAATTTCATTAGTGGAGACGGACCCAAAAAAAATATGCATTGAAGATAACTAGCAAAATACTAGTCTTACTCCCCACGCCCACACTCAGCTTCTCATATTGTGTTATTCCTGCTCAGTATTAAGTATCCAAAGGGCAGAAAAGGAATAATTTCAAAGAATCAACATCAAAGTGCAATCTGTGCTTCCTTCCCAACCAGAACATTGTTTTAATTTCCACTTTTTATTTCCATTTTTAACTGAATTAGCCGCTGTTGGTAGTGGATACATTTTAATCCTTCATAATAGGCCATGCATGTATATTTTTTAAACTGCTTAAGAAACATCTTGTCAATGTGATAATCACTTTTTCTTCATAGTAATGCCTAGATTATTCCTAACACAATATCTTGGCCTGATAGGATAATTATGTATAGTTAAAATAAAAACTAATCCCCATTGGGCCCTACATCAAAAAGTATATATCCAAAGATTACAAACACATCTGTGTTATTTTAAACTTTCTCAGTCTGTGAAATCTACAGCCATCTGCCTGTATAATAGGATTGACCACATAGCACATGCTTTCTAGCTGAATTCTATTTCTAGCTGAATAAGTCAGAAGGAGTACACCAGATCTCTCTCCCTGGCATACACCTTGAAGGGAACATGGATCACAGAGAACCATATCATTGCCTGCCATGTAAGAAGAACAACCAGTGGTATTAAGCACTGATTATAGACCTCATGATATCAAGTACTTTATGGTTACTAACTCATTTAAATCCACAAAGAATCTATGTTGGTACTTTTATTATCCCCATTTTACAGACCAAGAAAGTAAGTCACAGATAACTTAGGCCTAAGTTCACATAGCTAGTAAGTGGCAAAGCTGGAATTCAAATCCAGAGCCTAAAGAATGTTTTTAACCACTTTACTATAACTTCTGCATGTA
Source organism: Pseudorca crassidens (assembly GCF_039906515.1). NCBI lineage: Eukaryota > Metazoa > Chordata > Mammalia > Artiodactyla > Delphinidae > Pseudorca > Pseudorca crassidens. Next base: position 28,313,377 of record NC_090300.1, read on the forward strand.
CCACCTGTGTTCCATTTTATTGTTGTTTTTGTTCTGAGATTTTTATTGTTGGGGGAGATAACTTTTTATCTTGAAAACAAATACAATGCACAGATCTCTTTTTTCCTGAACCATCTGAGAGTAAGTCGTTCACCTGATACATCTTACCTTGAAATATATTAGCGTGTAATTCCAATAAACCAGATATTCTCCTACACAACCACAACACAACCACCAAGGTCAGGAATTTAACATTCAAAACATTTCCTCCATCTAATTCTCACATCCCATTCACATTTTACCAGTTTACCACTAACGTCCCTTAAAGCAAAATCATGTGTTACATTTATTTGTCACATTTCATTGGTCTCATTTAATCTGGAACAGTTCCTCAATCTTTTAACTTTCATGACCTTGATACCTTTGAAGATTACAGGCCAGATCTTTTGTAGAGATCCTTCCTTTTGTGGGTATCTGATATTTCCTCATGATTAGATTCAGATTTTCATCTTTAGCGGGAATATCACAGAAGTGATGCTGAGTTCCTCTCATTGCATGCTATCGGGGGCTCATGATTTGGACTTATCACATTGCATTTTACCCTCCATAATTAACAAGTATTTTTGTGTGGGGGGGGTATTTTGAAGCTATGTAAATATTCCAGTTCTTATCAATTTTCAAGTCATTCATTTCTTTATGAATACCAGCATAGACTTGTGCTTTTCTACTTATTCAGTGGATTATAATGTATTACTATTTTTTATTTTGATATTCCAGTTGTCTTCAGTTTGCCTATTGGGAGCGCCTTCAACCTGTCTGCTTCGTCTTTTTTAATTTTCCTATCATTTTTAGAGCACTTCCTTGCGAATTGGCACAATAAGATATTCCAGGCTCATCTTGTACCTTCCCTGCTCCAGCCCTGGCATCAACCATTTCTCCCAGGATCCCTGGTTTCTTTTAATGAAGAACGGTATTTAGAAACCAAGATGTGGTGTTGGTGTGCTCATTGCTGCTTCAAAGCTGGCCCTCTAGGTAGAAAGAATTAGGCATTATGTGTATACGTGAAGAAAGAGAGATTTACATATACGTTCGTTTCTATTCTGGTGTGGCTACATACACCTTTATATATGAGTTCATACCAATGCCTTCAAAACTAGTCTAATACCGTTCTAGTTTCTCCCTTTCCATATTTCCATCTCTGACAGCAAGAAACCTAACAGCCTGTGCTCTTAACCATTCTACTCTATTGTCTGCCCCCCGGGGTTCAAGGAAAAGGAAGAAAACTGCACTGAAACTTGGGACTGAGTCCCGGGCCTCCTCTTCAATAGCTGTGTGATCTTGAACAAGTCACTTAACTGTTCCGGTTTGCCATTCTTCATCTGTAAAATAGCTGTGACCATAATACCTGTTTCAGGAGGACACACAGGATGGAGGTCAGAGTAAAAGGCCTGTGGCCAGACTGGCTCTGACACCCACTGGCTGTGTGAACTTGAAAAAGTGACGCAACTTCTCTGAGCCTTGTTACTTCATTTTTAAAATGTAAATAATGCTACCACCAAGCTCCCAAGTGGTTGTGATATTTAATTGTATGCAAAACTATTTGGCAGAGTGCCTGGTAGATAGAAACAATTAATAAATAATTATTCCCTTCACCTTTCCCCTCACCACAATGTTAAGTAATAATAATAATAACAAAAATAATACAACTATAATTATACCTATATAGAGTTAAAAAATGGGCAACGAAGTTAAAATGATCACGTAATTTCTTAAGTATGGTCTAGTGAGATAACCTTCTAAAAGAGCAATTGAGTATAATAAGTTGCATTTTTATGGCATTTTCACCCTCTCTGAATATTTCCAAGGTGCGATAGAACTCGGAGGAAGAGATGACTGCTCCAGCAATAAAGGATGCATTTAAGACAATTTTACCATAGAGTTTTAACTCTGTGTAATAATAAATAATGATGGCTTTGGGTTGATTGAATGCATATAATACTAGGAAATTTGCAAACTCATTGCTAATCCTTACAACATCCCTGCAAGGAAGGTCCATTTCATAGATTAGAAAACTGCAGTTAGGACAACTTAAATGTCTTCCCAAGGCTGCACAGCCAGTAAATGACTGGGTCCAGATTGGATCCAATGTGTGAGGGGCTCCAGACCCACCTTCTGTTCAGCCCACTGTCACATTACTCGTCAAGAGAAATATGCCCAGGACGTGACCCCATCCAGTTGATTTGTGGAACTCTGACCATGCCCCACTTGGCCAAAGAGGCAAATTAAAATTGCTAACAATGAGCTCAGAACACCACCTCCAGTTCCCAGCATTCCACATTCCCCTTGTTCCGGAAATTCAAGAGCACAGTGACTAAAGTTTTTTGGCATCTTGTTGCCAGAGTATTTCTGTAACACAACCAGAAGAGTTGGCATCTGCTCAGGGACTAAAAAGGCTGCCATTGAGAATGAAATAAATTCAGCACCATTGACCTGTTCTTTTTCCTTATGTAGTTTGTTTTTCACAGGATCTTGTGTCTCTGGGGGTTTCCCTGTATCCTTTGTTGTACTTTCCCTGTCCATTTTTCTGATCCCCAGCTAGACTGAGTTCTGGGGATGCAAGGAGAGTGTTTTGGTCATCTTTATCTCATTCGTGCTAAAACAAGGTAGGCCTTTCATAAATATATGTTGGCTGGTTGGAGAGATGGTACTGGTCATCTTTATCCTTAATGATGTCAACAGCAGGGAGGTACATGCAATGTGAGAGGAAGGTAAGGAAAGAGCCTAGTTAGAGGCGGGTAGATCTATTATAAATTTTCTCAGAAAGTAAATATTTTAAAGAGACACAAATTTTTAAACTTCTTTTCAAGGGTGCCCTAGAGAAGCATAGAGGTACAAAGCATGGAGTCCAGAGCAAGGCTGCCTGGTTGAATCTTAGCTCTGATACTTCCTCGCTGTGTGACCTCATGCAAGTTACTTAAGCTCTCTGTGCCCTACCTGAAAAATGAATGAGTTCATATCTGTAAAGTGCTTAGAACAGTGCCTGGCACATAGTAAGTGCTATAGAAGTATGAGATTTTGTTGTCATCTTGTGCCTTTGTTGCTTTGGCAAGAAGAGATTAAGACCCTGATAGGGTAATAAAAAGAAAATACAGTACCCAAAGCCACATGAACTAAGAAAATGAGTTCTTTGTCCAAAGCATTCTACAAATTAAATTACCATAAACTGGTAATTTACACATGTGGTCTCAGGGGAAAGGGACAAGGAAATGAAAATGAAGCTACAAGAAGGTGAGAAGATTCTAGAATATTTCCCTTCATCATTAACATAGTATGTTATAAACAAAACCAGCAAAATCGTCATGTATAAAAGCAGGTGTTAGTGCACAGTGGACACACAGCCCTGCAAACGAGGACAGTCGATCAGAAGGCAGCTCCACGCCTTCTCCCTGCATCACCCGGGTTGCTGGATGTTGGAAGAAACTCACACAATCAAGCCTCTGTTTTCACTTTAAATTCATGATCTCAAGACTCAAATTGGCACTCAATATTCCTCAGCAAGCTTGCTAGGTTTCTCTAGAAGGTTCATTTTCCCCCTCTCTTAGACATCTAACTCATTCCTTCTCCAGCCTTCACAAGCCTCCCACGGCCCCTCCTCCACGCTGCCCATCAGCTGATGACCTTGTTTCACGCTTCACTGAGAAAACAGCCGCCAGCAGGCACACACCCTCTCACCCTCCACTACCAAACCTGCCACCCCAACTTCACTTGCTCCCATCTTCTTCTCCCGATACAGTCAAGACCATTTTCCTTTAGAAGCACATGCCTTGGACTAACTGAGCTGGCCATGCTTCAGCTCCAGGAACTGCCATGGGTCCCCTGCTAATGAACTCAAGGAAGAAGAACAGAAAAAAATAATAAGAGCCAACATTAAGTATTTACCACGTGCTAAGATTTTTTACACATATTAACTTTCTTGACTCTCCACAGCAAGCCTACAACGTGGATGGTGTTATTGTCCCCACGTTACACATAAGAAAACAAAGGCACAGAGCGGTTAAGCAATCTGCCCTAGGTCACGATACCAGTAAAGTGATGAACCCAGGCGTCCGGCTCCAGAGACTGAATTCTTAAACCAGTACAGCCTCACCATGAAGCATGGGTAGCAGAAGTGGGAAGAAGAGGCAATAAATCATGAATTTTTATGTCAACCTTTTTGTGCTCAGAACAGACCCTCCTGCTGGGTCTGCTTCCTTCTTGAGGGTATTGAGTAGGAATTAACCAAATAGAATGCCATGGTAGAGGAGCACAAGAAATGCATGTAATGAAGCTCCTTGCACTGGAGAGTAAGGCTACAGAATCCTGATACTCCTTCCTCTGAGAGTCTCCCATTGTCCCAGCCTCTGTGACCATCACACAAAGCAAAGATGTGCTCTTTCCAAAGCTAGAGTCCCTCTGGGCCTTGGAAGCTACTCTTTCACAGGTCAATGGCTGTGTGGTAAGAGTCCTTAGGAGGGGCATCTTAGTCTGCTCAGGCTGCCAGAACAAAATACAAGAGACTGGGTTGCTTAAACCATAGAAATTTATTTCTCACAGTTCTGGAGGCTGAGAATTCCAAGATCAAGGTCCCAGCAGATTCAGTTCCAATTGAGGACCTTATTCCTGCCTTGCAGATGACTGTCTTCTGACTATGTCCTCACATGGCCTTTCTTCAGTGTGTGCAGGTAGAGAGAGAGACCTTTATCTCTCTTCCTCTTCTTATAAGGCCACTAATCCTATGGGATTAGGACCTCACCCTTATGTCCTTATTTAAACCTGAATTACCTCCTAAAAGCCTTATCTTCAAATACAATCGCATGGGGGTTAGGGCTTCAATATGAATTTTAGGGGATCCAATTCAGTGCATGGCAAGGAGAATTTCAGAGCCTTCTGCTACAGTTGCTACTGCCCTGAGAGCACAGAAACAGGGTCACGCAGCTTGGAAGGAGCCTCCTAACCCAGTAGAAGGCTTGCCCCTTCTCCTATCTAAAGCAACCTCTCCCCTGAGCTCTGGATTCTATCCTCTCTCACTTCTCAGATCTTCCCTCCTTCAGTCCTCCTCTCCCTTTTTCCTGTACCATCAATATCTCCCTTTAGACTGGAAGGCTAATATCAGCATCCCAAATGTTCTCCTATACCCCATTCGCCTGTCCTCCTCCAGTAATGCTACAAGAGTCAAGGAGTAAACTTAAGCAAGATGTCATTTAGACTCTTTTTTCAGGCTAGCTTCTATGAAGAAATGGCTTGATCATCAACTGTAGTGGGTATCTGATATACACATTTTTTATTTATAAAATATTATAAAATATAAAATTAAATGTGTGCATGCACACATATATTTACATACCAACATACATAAACACATGTAGCTATATACAAGTATATACACATACACAGATATGTACAGATTTACACACATATACTCCTCCACACAAAAAGATATTCACATATACACAGACATATATACAGATATACACATATACACACATATATAAAAGCATATACAACTTTACCCACATAAGCACATATACACGTACACATACAAACACACACATGTAGTCTTGAAGAGGTTGTGAAGAGGAAAGGAGAAATTGGAATGCAATTATAAAAACAAATGGTGTAAAGGCCAAAAAGAAAGGAAAGATCAGACTGAATCTCTGCCTTTCCGCTGAATGCTGACTATTCCATTTTCAGCACATTTTTCAAGAGTCTGCTATGTGTCTGGCCCTGGATGAGGCACTGGCCCTTGCCTTTAAATCGTGCATTTAAAGTGACAGTGTGCTTAATGGGATTCTTAAAGGGGCCAATAGGCTCCTTTCCAGGAAGAGCTGCAATATATTCTCACCAAGAGAATACATCTTTACAATAAACACACACTCAGTTAATAATACAGGTCTCTGTATTTTAGTACCTTCAACTTGGCTTTCTAAACTAGAGCAAGAAAGTGGTACCATGAGACCAGCTACTTCAAGGAGCCCCAGGCAGGAAAATGGTTAAACTAGTCAAGGTTAGACTGTTGATTATCCAATTGTGTCATCTTTGCTCATTCCCAAGTCACACAGAGGTCTGGTGACAGGTGAAGTGTTCTTCAGAAAGTTATGGTTCTCTCTGAAGTGGGAGTCTGCAAGCAGGTGCAAGTAGGGTGAGTCCTGCTTCCTTATAATCAGCTGCCTTGGGAAAGGCACCTCCCAACTCTTCTTGTACATTCTGTAGGCCTTCTTAACATCATGAATCTTTTCAAACTTCCTGAAGTGTCAGAGGCATTTCCCCCTCAAAGCTTATCTTTGCAATGGTTCATGGACGACAGACAGGTCTTCTGAAAAGCATGAACCTCTGGTCTTTCGCCGGCCATCTTCTACCTGACTAAGCTGCATACTTCCAGGCAACCGAGGAGAGGCTTTGCGTGACATGCAGTGGCTGTGACTGACCACAAACCCTGTTACCCGCGTCCCATCTCTCTCTTTACAATAACACCTCGGTGGGGTAGGAGAAAATAATTGGAAGTCCTTCCCATGAGATTCAGAGGCCTTTTCTGAAGGTGCAAGTCTGTAAACTGATGCTGAGGACATCAGTCCCTCTGTTAAACTCCAGTAGATCTTAAGGACACTATCTTTCACCAGTAGTTAAAAAAAAAAAAAAAAAGCTCAGGGTTGCTCCACCAATGTCTAGTTTAATCGTTTTCCATTGTCAATTCAGCACTACAAATATTGGGCATCCATTTCATGGAAGACACTGTGAGAAGAGATCAAATAAGACAGACCTAGAACCTGCCCTCATGTTATTTAGGGTCTGGGGTGGGAGAGGGAGAGAGGGTCATTTAAGAAAAGGCTGGTTGGGACTTCCCTGCAGTCCAGTGGTTAGGACTCGGCGCTCTCACTACTGAGGGCCCGGGTTCGATCCCTGGTTGGGGAACTAAGATCCCACAAGCCACGCGGCACGGCCAAATGAAAAGAAAAGGCTGGTTGTATGAAGTGCCGCCACTGAGGAACAACTAGGAGTGATAGGGTCACAGAGGAGGGAAGAATAAATTCCAACTGAGGCTTCCTGTAAAAGGTGGTATCTGAATCAGAGAATGAAGAGATTGCCGGAAGTCAGAGCAAGGGGAAGTGGTGGGACTTCCTGATGAAGGGAACGTGCACGTCAACACAGAAAGGGAATACACGGCATGGGTCTGGAGAAAGCGAGGAGTCAGGTATGAAAGAAAACAGAGGGGGTGTGGCCTGGTTCAGTGCATCCAATTTAAGGAAGGTTCGGCTCGTAGGGCCTAGGGCTTGGATATTGTGCTATAGGAGAGGGGAGCCACTGGAAGGTCCTAGTATTGCCTACACTTTAGGAAGATAGCTTGGAATCTGAGAAGGGGACTGCCAGAGAGAAAGCATGGCCTTGTCCCCTGTCCTTCTCAATAGCAGTGAGACTAGAGCCAGAGTCCAGAGGACACAATGAGGGAGAGCATGCTGGGGACATCAGGCTCCATGGCAGTGTTGACTGGAAAAGAAATGCACAACGTGAGAGCTGTGAGTTAAAGTTTTATTGGGGACAAAATGAAGACTATAGCCAGAGAGATGGCATCTCAGAGAGCTCTGAGGAACTGCTCCAAAGAAGTGGTGGGGAGATCAGTGTATATGTGATTTTGGTGAAGGGGGATAAATGCGATCGCACAAAAATGTGCGACCAAGCGCACATTTTTGGCAGAAGGTTGCTTCTAATCTCGTGAAGGTTACTGCTAGTCACAAGGAGCAGACGTCACCGTGAAGGATTTTAATGCTTTTCTAGATATGAGGAGATGCAGGAATTTGAGCTCATAAATTCTTCTCCTGAAAATATCTAAGTACCCGAAGGCTTGTTCTGCCAGTTTTTTCCCAGAGCACAGAGGGCCTCATTCCTGATCTCTACCCTGAACTCCTTTCAGGGGGTGTTGAAGGTCAGCAGCTGCAGCGGCTCATACTTTAACCCTGGTAGAGGCAGATGTCAAGTGCCAATTTGTAGTTGGCAGCCACCGGCAAGGCCTGGTGACCAGTGGCAGACCAGGAGGCGTAAAGTGAGGACCTTGGATTTTGCGAGTCCCCAGAGAAGCCCATCTGGCAGATGTCTGTCTGTGCCCTTGGAAGGGGGCCGTGTCTCTCCCGGCTACAGATGTGGAATTCGAAGAGGTCACCGATTTATGCTCACCCTCTTGGACCTACGTGGGGCTTCCCTGATGGGCTGGATCTGTTCTAAATAGAGAGGGTTCGATCAGCACCTCAGCGGAACGTAACACTTTACCGGCTTGCTGGCCGCCAGTCGCTAAAAATGGGTACCGGCGTGCCTCCTGCCCCGTGCTCTGCCATCACTGATAGAATTCCCCAACGGGCTGATGGGGACACAGGTTGAGGGAGCACACAACATCAGTAGGTAATGAAAAATTACAACCCACTTAAGGGGACTCTGTAGACAGAGGGAGAAAGACAAGGCTGAGCAGTAAAGCTGGCAACTTCATTTACATTAGAACTAACGGAAGAGAGAGAGAGGACATTAATAACAGTAATTAGAGCAAGATCTAATTAGAGCACAGAAAGACTTTCTGGAAACAAGAATGATATTTCTGAATTTTAAAAGTTCAGTAGACAAATTGAAAAAAAATGAATGCTCACTGCTGAGAATAGAATTCATGTTCTGGGAGATCAAGTTAAAGAAATATCTCAAGACACAGAGAACTAGTCCCCAAAGTATAAGTCATGTGGAATGAGAAAAGAGCCCTAGAAGACACATCCAGAGGACCTACCGTGTTAACATATGAAGTAACGTGTGCAGAACAATGAGCCAATAATGGAAGAAAATATTCCCTAAACTGAAGAAATACTTGGTCCTTCAGACTGAAAGCTCCACTGAGTCCTAGAGAAGACGAATTAAGAGGGGAAAGCAACAACAATAAAAACCTGAGACATACTCTAGTGAAATTTCTACCTTTCAAAGATAAGGAGGAAATATTACAGACCTTCGGACAGAAAGAACAGGTCACTTCCTCATCACCTGAAATACTAGAATCTAAAGAACACTGAAATAACACCTGTATAGAGAAAGAAAGATTATTATTATTATTATTATTATTTTTTTTTTTTTTTTTGCGGTACGCGGGCCCCTCACTGTTGTGGCCTCTCCCGTTGCGGAGCACAGGCTCCGGACGCGCAGGCTCAGCGGCCATGGCTCACGGGCCCAGCCGCTCCATGGCATGTGGGATCTTCCCGGACCGGGGCACGAACCCGTGTCCGCAGCATCGGCAGGCGGACTCTCAACCACTGTGCCACCAGGGAAGCCCCAAGAAAGAAAGATTATTAATAAAAGCAGATTCTGATCCTAAAATCTTATCCAGCCTAAGTACCATTCACCTGAGGGAAAGGAAAGAATATCATAGTCCCCATCCTTGAACAACATGGAGGTTAGGGGTGCTGACCTTCAGTGCAGTTGAAAATCTTCCTATAACTTGTAGTCTACCTTCCGTATTCAAGGTTCTTCCATATACGCAATTCTGCATCAGGGATTCAACCAAACACGGATGAATTATATAGTACTGTAGTATTTACTACTGAAAGAAAAAAATCTGCATGTAAGTAGACCCATGCAGTTCAAACCCATGTTGTTCAAGGGTCTACTGTATAATGTAAATCAACAACAAATGCTTACCCAAAACAAGTATAATTACCTGCAAATTAAGAAACGTTCTTTGGCATAATAGGCAAGTCCTAGCAAAAATGTGACATTATCTAGAGCGTAACAAAAAAGTATACATTTCATACCAAAGAGTACAGGACGCAGCTAAAACTGTATTCAAAAGGAAAATGTAAAGCTTTAAATGCTTTTAGTATATTAGAAAAATTAAAATGAAAGTAAAGAGAGACTGAAGAGGGCTTCCCTGGTGGCTCAGTGGTTGAGAGTCCGCCTGCCGATGCAGGGGACACGGGTTCGTGCCCCGGTCCGGGAAGATCCCACATGCCGTGGAGCGGCTGGGCCCGTGAGCCATGGCCGCTGAGCCTGCGCGTCCGGAGCCTGTGCTCCGCGGAGGGAGAGGCCACAGCAGTGAGAGGCCCGCGTACCGCAAAAAAAAAAAAGAAAGAAAGAAAGACTGAAGATAAATAAACTGTACCTATTCAACTTAAGAAATTAGAAGAGCGATAGCAAAGTGCAGAAGAAGACAATTCTGGCAGCAATGCCCTGAGATAAGGGTGGAGATAATTCTGCAGCAAAGTGATGAAAGCCTAAAATACCGAAGCAGCAGGATCAGAAAGAAGAGCTGGATTGAGAAGCTGTTCTGGAATGAAATGATCCTGGCATTTGGAAGCAGAAAATAGGAAGTAAAAGGAGTCAAAGAGGAGTGAGAGTTGGAGATTGGGTCATCAGGTGAAGGTGATACTATTAGTAAGACAGAAAATGGAGAAGGAAGAATAAGTTGGAGAGGGAAGACATGAAGTTCAATTTCAAATACATAGCGTTTGAGGTGCCTGTGATGGGCAAGGCACTTTATGAGGCGCTGTACTCACCATAAGTCTGAATATGCCCCTGCTCACCCAGATGCCTCTGTCACCAGTCCAGGGATGCAGTTAGCATATAAAGGTGATAAATAATCAAAAATATATATGTTTAATATAGACTGATTCCAGAAATGCCCAGCCAAGCTCTGGAGTGAGAGAGAAGAGAGCTCCGTCCTCTCCAGCCCTCTCTGCTACAGTTCAGAGGGCTCATCCTAGGGGACTGGGGATGGAGGGTGGGGACAGAGAGAAACAAGCAAGGTCAGCATTTCCTCATTATTATTCCTCAAGGCCTCTTTACTCAGCTCTAACGTCCTACTTAGGGAACAAGTGAGCTGCTCAAGAGACTTCTTCCTAAAGTAATTAAACACAACTTCACAGTTGTAACTCAATGACTATTAATACAGCTTTAGTACTTCAGCTCAATTTATGTTTTCTTTGTCCTTCTTTCCTTCTGCCCCTGCAGTCCAGAACCCTAACAACACATCACTGAGAAATCTAGATCTTGGGAATCAAATCAAAGAATCACTGGTCAAGATCTCTTAATATTCAGATAACTCTTTCAAACAAAACTGGTAACAAACGTTCTGGATTCCATCCAAGTCAATCTTCCCGCATAGCTTCTAGAAAAGCAGCAAGTCGATGATGATATTTGCTTGGGGGAAAATAAAGAGTCAGGCAGTTAAGCATCCAGGAAAGACTCTTCTGTTCTGTGCCTCTACTTAGGCCAGCTTGATTTTTCTCTTTGATGGAGAAGGATAGGTTCAGGCAAAGTATATTTGCTTAATTCTCTACCACTGATTTGTGCCACGTTAATTTAGTCTTTTGGTGAGGTTTAACCTGTGAATGAAATGGAAACATTGAATATTGGCAGCTGACTTTATTTTTGCTGTTTATTTTTTTTATTGGAGTATAGTTGCTTACAATGTTGTGTTAGTTTCTGCTGTACAGCAAAGTGAATCAGCTATACGTATACATATATCCCCTCTTTCCTTCCCATTTAGGTCACCACAGATCATTGAGTAGAGTTCCCTGTGCTATACAGTAGGTTCTCATTAGTTATCTGTTTTATACATAGTAGTGTATATATGTCAGTCCGACTCTCCCAATTCGTCACACCCTACCCTTCACCCCTTGGTAACCGTAAGTTTGTTCTCTACATCCGTGACTCTATTTCTGCTTTGCAGATAAGTTCATCTGTACCATTTTTCTGGATTCCACATAGAAGAGATATCATACGATATTTGTTTTTCTCTTTCTGACTTCCTTCTGCATGACAATCTCTAAGTCCATCCATGTCTCTGCAAATGGCACTATTTCTTTCCTTTTTATGGCTGAGTGATATTGCACTGTATATAGGTACCACACCTTCTTTATCCATTCCTCTGTCGATGGACATTTAGGTTGCTTCCATGTCCTGGCTGTTGTGAATAGTGCTTTGGCAGCTGATTTTAATCAAACCTTTCTGGTCCTTCGTTTGAGGCTGTGCTTTGTTGCTGAGAGGCTAAGTCACTATTCTGGACTCCCAGAGATGCTTAAAACATGGAGAACTCAGTTTGGTCCTCCAGCCATGAACCTGTATCTGAGAATATCTGTGCAGTATCCCAAGAAGTGTTCTTCCATGTTCAGGCCATGGAAGGTCAGATAATTATTTTTACCCACCACTTTTCAGTCAGAAGAAATAGCAGGATATCACACTATTTACAGTTGAAGTCTCTAAAGTTTGTCTTTGAGTTAAGAACATTAATGGGCACAGTGGCCTGACCTCACATCCAAATGAGCCTGATTCATGCCCAAGGAAAATAAAGGCACAGATACCCAAAGGAGTTCTGAGAACCACTGACATGTCACTAGAGAAAAATGGTATTCCTGAGCCCAGAATTAACTTGCCTCATTTGTAGGAAACTGTCAAAATACATCTGGGCAGGCATTCTCTTTTCTTTTTCTTTTCCTTTTTTTTTTGTGTGTGTGTGTGCAGCTCTTTTGTAAAGTCAGTCCTCATTTCTCCTGGCTGGTGATGCTTATCAGCAGCCCAAATAAAATGATGGCAAAATGGCCTGATTCTTCATCTTTTTCTAAGTTGCACCTGTCTCTGTAGAGTTACTAGTAGTACAAATTTGGAAATTCAGGCGGAGTCTTCTTTCCCCTCTATGTGCCAAGATTATTTTTCTCATATAGTAATGGTGTTTTTGTCTCTTTGCTGAAAATTTAATAATGCTCCAGAGAAGGGGTCTTTGGTAAGAAGCTTTCAGATTTGGAGGTATAAAACATTTCATCGGGAGAACTTCACATGTCTTAGAAAAAATCCAGAAATCTGAAAGATACCGTTCAAGGCAGTTTCACTTAGGGTCATTTGTTGAAGAATTGACTGCCATTGTGCTAATCTGTTCATGTCTTTGTGCTTTCTTTGATGACATTTTACACATCAATAGGATACAGTGCCGTTATTCTCATTGGCATCATTCCTGAACAAGCTTTACTAACATGATTAGCCATGTCATCCCATTTATCATTGAGCACCCTGATTCTGTCCTAAAGCAAGACCTGGGACCTTTAACTTTGGTTCTCTGATACCCAAAATGTGGTCCAAAGGCAGATAGCATCCATATCACCTGAGAGCTTGTTAGAAATAGAGAATCTCAGGCCCCCCACACACCTACTATTATGGACTAAATTGTGTCACCACCCCAAATTCATATTTTGAAGCTCTAACCCTCAATGTGACTGTATTTGGAGATAGGGCCTATTAGGAGGTAATAAAGGTTAAATGAGGTTGTAAGGGTGGGGCCCTGATCTAATCAAATTAGTGTCCTTATAAGAAGAGACACCAGAGAGCTTGTGTTCTTTCTTGCCATACACACAAAGAAGAGGTCATGTGAGAACATAGTGAGAAGGCAGCTATCTGCAATCCAGGAAGAGAGATCTTACTAGTAACCAAATCAGTCACTACTTTTATCTGGGGCATCCCAGACTCCAAAACTGTAAGAAATAAATGTCTGTAGTTTAAGCCACCCAGTCTATGGCATTTTGTCATGGCAGCCCAAGCTGACTAAAACCCCTCTGAATCAGATTCTTCATCCTAATAATATCTTCAGATGATGAGTATGCATATTAAATTATGAGAAAGACACTGCTTAGTTAACCTTGATCAAGATGTTATTTAAGCCCATTCCCTGTTCTGTCTTTTTCCTATGGAAAGAACTTGAGTCACGGACTGGGATGGACTTTGAAATGAGCCTTAGGCTTGGTTAGGCCCTGACTCTTTGATTCTAAAGACTCCTGCCAGCCTCAATTTGCCACGTAATCTCTGAAATGAAGAGAATCCTGGTTCTCTGGTTAAGAGGGAAGAGGTGCTCCTTGAAAAACCCTACACATCTGTGAGCACAGAAAGCTACAGTCCTTTTTCAGGAGGACCCTATAAGAGAGTCAGGAGGGATTGTATGGTGCAAAATTGAACCAATAGCACAATTCTTTAGATTATACCAGAGGCTTCCCATCCTACAGGTACATTTATTTTTATGTGGCATCAGTCTGCTTTTCAGTCTATTTGGGGGGTCCATCACGTTTACAGGGCTATGTTGTTTGGAATCACATTTACTCCCTTTCAGAAATCTGAATATTTTTCCATTATAGAAGGTAATCAATAAATACTTGTTTCTTCCTTCTTTCTCCTTGGTATCAGTAATATTTGATGAGATAGGATGCATGACCAGAAGAACATTATCATTGGACAAATGTGTCTTTCTCAAAAAGAACATTACAAATAGGAATTGGCATCTCAAGTGACAAATGAGCAAGAGATACATGTTACTACAGGATGGTACCAGAAAAATCCAGACCCAATTCTGGAGTGGGAGGAAAGAAGGGCTCCACCCTCTCCAAGACTCTCTTCTACCACAGTAGTGGGAGCATCCTTGGGCAGATGTGCCACGTGTTTTTGTATGGCTCATGAGCTAATAATGATTTTTATATTTTTAAATGGTTGAAGAAACATTTCTTAAAGAATAATATTTCTTGACGTGAAAATTATTGGAAACTAAAATTTCAGAGTTAGCAATAAAGTATTGGAACACAGCCACACTTATTCGTTTATATATTGTCTATGAGCGGGTTCATGCTTCAATGATAGAGTTGAGTAGTTGCAACAGAGTATGGCCTAAATCACTACTGGCCTCTTACAGAAAGCATTTGCTGACTGCAGTTCTAGGGGAATTGGAGTGGAGGTCAAGGGACAAAACCTAAGTTGTTTCTAGATAGGTTTTTGGACAGTCGGTGATAATCTATGGTGAACATGATTATGCTTTTAGATTAGGTTTTATTTGAAATGTCAGTTGGGCATTTGAAATAAAATCAATTCCCGGGAGTAGGCTTTTGGTGCCAAACAGTATTATGACTTTTACATATTGCCTAATTGTTCTACAAAAGAGCTGTAGCAATTTCTAATACCACTGACTGTTTAGCCATGTCTTTCCTGAGTGTTATGAAGTATGCCTTCCTAAAGCCAGAGATGTACCTAATTGAGCCTATCATTTTTTTCCCTTCACATTAATAAAGTTCAGGATAATGTGCCAAACCTTCCCTAAATTTTCCATTCTTTCTTTGTCATCACTGTTCTGATTTCTTGGTCAGTATTAACAGCAAAATAGAAATCCCTCTTGTTACTTTCCTTTTCTTCTGAGTAATGATAATGAAATTGTCAGCAGGGAAAACCAAGAAATAATCAGATGCCTTATAGTTAAAAAAAACCTTAAACTTCCAACAGATATCTGGAGGACTGAAGATCTAGCTGTAGGAGCTCTTCTCTGTACGGGTCTGTATACAATACTAAGAGGGTATGTCAAGGCCTTTACCTGGCCTTGAAGTTTGTGTAATACTCCCAGGATATAATCCTTCCACTTCTCTTTCATCCATGCAGAAACACTCTTCATCTCATTTTTCCACTAAGATTTGTTT
The DNA here is from genome assembly GCF_039906515.1 of Pseudorca crassidens. NCBI lineage: Eukaryota > Metazoa > Chordata > Mammalia > Artiodactyla > Delphinidae > Pseudorca > Pseudorca crassidens. The sequence continues at coordinate 28,328,847 of NC_090300.1, forward strand.
ATTTTCACTTAATTATATGCTTTAAACACACACACACAGTGCCATTCCTCTATTTATAATGTTTCTTTTGAGCCAGACCTATTTTTCCATTAGTCTTAGTCTAGTCATGCATCTTCCTCAACAAAGATTATTAATACCAAAAGGAAAGAAGGAAGAAGAGAGTATTTATTGAGCACCTAATGTTTCCTAGTAAATACATTGGGTATTTTGTCTTCATCTCTGAATATGATGTTAATTCTGCAGAGCAGGTTCTATTATCCTCTTTTTATAGATGAATAAACTAGAATTTATAGAAGGGATGTTTCTTGTCCATGGTCACACAGCTAAAAGGAGTGGGGCCAAAATTCAAACCTGGGTCATCCTGGTTCTAAAACCATTAGGCATCCTAGCACATCCCTTTGCCTAAAGTGTGATACACATGCATGCAGGAGTATTTTAAGAGGTACAATGACGAACTTTAAATTTTTTTAAGTTACACATTTGTGTTTAATCCCTAGTACAATAGGAAAAATATTCATCACCATTTACTATCTAGATAAATATGCTTTTGTTTTTTATATTTTAAAACATTTTATAAATAATTTTCAGAAAAATAAAGGATACCATATGCTACCGCACATACATGGAATCTAAAAAAATGGTACTGATGAACATAGTGGCAGGGCAGTAATAAAGATACAGACGTAGAGAATGGACTTAAGGGCACACTGGGGGAAGGGGAAGCTGGGACGAAGTGAGAGAGTAGCATTGACATATATACACTACCAAATGTAAAATGGATGGCTAGTGAGTAGCTGCTGCATAGCACAGGGAGGTCAGCTCGATGCTTTGTGACAACCTAGAGGGGTGGGATAGGAAGGGTAGAAGGGAGGCTTAAGATGGAGAGGATATGGGGATATACGTATACATATAACTGATTCACTTTGTTGTACAGCAGAAACTAACACAACATTGTAAAGCAATTATACTCCAATAAAGATATTTAAAAAAAGGATAGTGAAAAGCAACTTTATTCAAAATTTTATTAAGAATACAAACACATAAAACACAATTTTTGTTATATATTTTTCCTCCCTTTCTCTCTCTAGGTACATAAATCAGAGAGAGAGAAATCTGAACTGGGCAACATTCTCTTAGTTCAATTAATTGCTTGTCAACTGTCATGCATGCACCTAGAACATATTACAGATTTCAAACATATCACTAAGAGGATCTAGCTTATCATTACTTATGGGTCTTCTTTTTGCATTTGCATTATGAAAATGGAAAATGTAAAGACTTTTTAAAATTTTGATTAATCATAATTTCGTTGAAGAGGCCATATTTTTAATTCCACATTACAAAACATTTCCATTTTAGATTTACAAACAGCAATTAAAATAATAATGTCTATTGAATTGTTTTAATTTTCTTTCATTCATCTTTGTATATATATCTGATTCAGCATTTGTCTACTTACAAATCATATCAAATAATTTTGCCACAAATGCATCATAAAAGATAAAAAAATAATGGATATGTCCTTTTAGAAACATGGGATAATTCAAGTTCTTGTTGCAAAATATTACATGATAAAGTTCTTCCTGTTCAATGACTAAATTGATGAAAATGCCATATTTCCTTTGTGCTCTTAGAATTATATTCGTCATTCATGGATTCTGGAGTTTAAAACAATTCATCTAGGATATTGTTATTGGAAGAATTATGGTCTAAGATTTTGCTAATACAATCAATTTGACCATCATCCTTAGAGAATAGAGTTTTGCTGTCTCTTTGCATTTGTTTTCTCATTTGTCTAATAATTGTGAAATGTCTTCTGTTGTAAATTCTACTCTTTTTATCATTATGGGTGAGAAATGAAAAAATTCTGAATTCTCAATTGTGTCCAAAGAAAACTAAAAGCAGACTACAACTACAAAGAGAGTGTCTTCTATCTTCCCTTACACCTTTTCAACAGGTAATGCAATACTTTAGACAACATAATAAGAAAGCTAAAGGATAATAAAATAATGATGACTCATATCACTAGTGTATCTAGGTGATCCCATCAGTTTTCTTGTTTTCTTCTTAATTTAGTATTTTATAGCATCATTTGGAATAATGAGTGATGAGGACATAATTTGTAGGATGACAGAATAGCAAAATTTTTCAAGATAGGAAAAATAAGATCACTAAGATTTTAAAATATATTTTAGCTTTTTAAAAGGGTCCAGGGGACCTATGTTAGAATTATAAGAGAAAAATTGGTATTATTTTATTTTTTTAATATGTATGATTTCTCCTTGAGCTTTGGAAGACTTATAAGAAAGAAGGAAAATATCATGAAATAGCAATACTTACGAATAGAACTACTGAAAAAATAAACTCAAAAACTAAAATTAGATCCAATGAATGCTGATGGCATACTGAGGGTAAAGGGATATATAAAATACATAGCTAGCATATCAAACCATAATTTCATAGATATTATTGCTTAAGATAGACTAAGCTTGTAAAACATCAATTGAGCAGGACTTCCAAAATGGAAACAGACTTTACATAATTTGTCCAGGCAATCCACTAAACAGATAAACTAATACAAAATAGCAACATCATCATGCCCTGGGGGTGGGAAAGAGGGCTGATCACAATCCAGAATTGGTACAATATAATGTCCAGTTTTTGACAAAATATTATAAAATATGGAAAGAAACAGGATATTGTGACCCTTGTACAGGAAAATAACAACAAGTAAGCAATAAAAGCTGCATTTGAGGGAGCCCAGGTGAAGGAGACAAAGATTTCAAAGCAGCTATTATAAATATGTTCAAACAACTAAAACCATGAAACCATTTTTTAAAAATTAAAGGAAAGTATGATGACCATGACTCATCAAATAGGGAATATTAATAAGGAGATTGAAAAATGGAAATTCTGGAGTTGAAAAGTATACTTGCTGAAATGGAAAATTCACTACAGGGGTTCAACTGAAGATTTGAACTGGAAAAAGAATCAGCAAACTTGAAGATAGGTCATTAGAAATTATACAATCTTAAAACCTAAAGAAAAAAGAATGAGGAAAAATGAATGATCCTCTGAGACACCATTAAGCACACAAACATGCATGTAGTGAGAGTACCAGAAAGAGAGGAAAGAAAGGGACAGAAAAAATATTCAAAGAAATAACAGCTGAAAACTTCCCAGGTATGATGAAAAACATTGATCTACACATTCATGTTCAATGAACTCCAAATTGGAAAAACAAAAAAGAGCCATATCTAGACATATCATAGTCAAAATGTTGAAAGTAAAAGACAGAGAAAATCTTGAAAGCAGCAGAGAAAAATGTCATCACATAGGAGAGAATCTCAATGACATTACAGCTTCTTATCAGAAATGGTAGAGTGCAAACAGCAATGGATAGCATATTTAAAGTGCTTCAAGAAGAAACCTGTTAGCCAAGAACACTATATCTTTCAAAAGTGGGGAAAACATAAAAACATTCCAAGATAAACAAAGACTAAGATAATTTGTAGCCAGCAGACCTGCCTTACAAAAATTACTAAAGGAATTCTCTAAGCTGAAAAGAAGTTAAGGCTAGACTGTAAGTTAATCCATATGAAAAACAAAAAGTGCTGGCAGAGGAAATCATGTATTAAGCATAAAAGACAACATAATTACATATTTATTTTCCTTTCGTCTCTTAATTAAAAGACAACAAGATTAAACAATATAAAATTGAATTATGGGGCCTATAGCATAATAATCATACAAAGGGGAAAGGAAGAAAGGAAGCTACCTATAGTGAGCAAGGAAGTAACATGAGATGATAACTCGAGTCCAAGGGAAGAAATGAAGCATACCAGAAATGGTAAATCAGAAGATTAATAAACAACTTTATAAATATATTTTTCTGCTTTCTTAGTTTCTTAAAAAGACATAAGATTATATAAAGCACCAAGTATAATGCTATATTTTTGTGCTTGTAACATATATAGATGTGATATATATTGTATTAGTAATACACAAGAGGGGAGAGGGAATAGAGTAGAACAAACTTTCTATATCTCACTGGAATTAATTTAGTATAAACCTGACATAGAGTCTGATAAGTTAAAATGTATATTGTAATCCCCAGAGCAACCACTAAGAAAATTACTCAAAAATATTTTAAAAGTTATTAGAGGAATTAAAATGGTACACAGAAAATATCCATTTAATACAAAAGAAAGCAATAAATTAAGAACAGAAGAATAAAAAACACATGAAAGATATAGAAAAAAGTACCAAAATGGCAGAGGTAAATCTGACTATATCAATAATTAAATCTGAATGAACTAAACAATCGAATCAAAAGGCAGAGATTATTGAACTAGATTTTAAAAAGACAAGATCCTACTAGATTCAAAGATACAAATAGGCTAAAAGGCAAAAGATGGAAAAAGATACACTATGGAAAGAGTAACTGTAAGAGAACTGGAGAAGTATACTAATAGCAGACAAAATGGACTGTCTCACACACACACACACACACACACACACACGTTGCTAGAGGACTCCTTTATAATGATAAAAAGGGTCAATTTGTTAGGAAGATATAACAATTATAAACACACGTTCTGAACAATAAGGCCCCAAAATACATGAAGCAAAACTGACAGAATGGAAGAAAGAAAAGTTAATTTAAAGAAATAAGTGTACAAGTGGCTTTCAGTAATGTAAAAAAATCACAAAGGGACTAAGCAAATTACTAGAGTTTGAGAAATACCACCTCACGCCACATTAAGGCTATATTGTTCTCAAATTTCAAGTTCACTCTGCATTGTTATATCCTGACGTCTCAGACAATAAGTATCTTCCACTAATCTTTTCATTTTAATCTTTCCCTCTCCTAAAAGTCCATTCTCACCAAAGGATAAAAAAGATTTTATAATCTCCCCCATCATTGTTCATTTGCTTATTTAAGGTAGGCAACATACAAAGTTGAAACAACCTAAATTTAAAAACTGATCTAAATCTTGTTTCTATTACTTACAACCTAATTGCCTCTGCCAAGTAATCTCTATGGGTCTTGGCATTCTCATCTTTTAAACGATGTGGTAGAATGAGACCATCTGAGGTCTCTTCTGAGCCTGGTGTGAACTGTTTCACCAAGCTTACCATTAGGAGGTCAGCAGGATCCTGATTGCTGAGTTGGTGAGGTCCACCTCACTGCTTCACTGGGTTACAATTTCAGCTTCTAGAAAGACTTCTGCAAACTCTTAGCATTTCTACAGAATTCAGTAGTTTATGCAGATTTAATAAAGCACACTTTGCCTTTGGTTGTAATAAGTGGATTTGGTTCCGAAACACTTTTTTTTAAATTTTTATTTTCTATTGGAGTATAATTGATTTACAACATGGTGTTAGTTTCAGGTGTACAGCAAAGTGATTAAGTTATACATATGCATGTATCTATTGTTTTCCAAATTCTTTTCCCATTTAGGTTATTACAGAATATCGAGCAGAGTTCCCTGTGCTAAACAATACGTCCTTGTTGGTTATCTATTTTAAGTACAGCAGTGTTTATTGTCAATCCGAAACTCCCAGTTCCTCCTGTTTAGGTCCTGTCTGTGGTATGATATGCACTCCTAATATCTGCAGTCAGCACATTTCCCTAGTGAAAAATCTAAGCCAGCCTAGGGCTGAGAGCAGTTTATGGCAAGCCGGGCATGAATATGCAGGTGCCCTAGAGAAACAGTTAAAAACGCAATTTTAACTTTTAAGGCTGGAAACAAAACTCTGTTTAAGATTTGTTTATTATATTCATGAATTCCTTAAGAAATTTCAAGTGCCTACAAAATTCCCAGTTCAAAGTAAGAACTTACTGCAGCTGCATGCTTACAGATGTGGAATATTTTATACTAGCCCGAGTTTAGGCAGAAAACAAGTAGCACGTTCAAACTGACTCATTTAAAGAAAGTTAATAAAGGGAATGTTTACAAAGATATGGGCTGGCCTAAGAAAACCAACCAGGAATAGTGCAGTACCCCAGGACTCGAAGCAGTGGAGAGAAGTAACCACCCAAATGGATAGGGAGAGGAGTATTGACCAGGACCTAGAGAGAGAAGCTATATAGACAAGGCTGCCAATGAGGAGCTGAGGCTTTGGGAGAGGGACACAGACAGCCGTGGTGACCTAGCAAGGAGGGAGCTTAAGGAATAAATACCCTGTCTTCACTCTCCTCCCTCCTTCCAATATCCTGCCGGTGCTTCCCTTTGGCCAAAACCAATCTAACGTCAGAGGGCGAGAGAACACAGTTAATGTTGTTCACAATGGTGAGCATCCCGGAGCCCAGGACAGCGTGGAGAAGGTAGAAGGGCAAATGGAAAAAGTCACACATTTCCCAAATCCAGGGGTAGGGCAGCGAAAACAATTGTGAGGTTATTTTATCCAAGATCAAGACAAGAGTGAAGCAAGAAAGGTACCTAGGATGCAAAATTTAAGAAGGTGCTGAGTCTCAGGATCAGGCTAAGGTTCAGCACTTTCCTGACCTGGAAAGAGGGGTCGCCTAGACCCAGGCCTGATTCACCCAGGGACTTAGAGTTGTTTGCAATACAATTAAGAGAGGGAATGTACTACCTTTTAATCTGTAAGTATAAGAAGAGCTCTTGTTAAAAGATTTTAAAATATCTCTTTAGAGATTTAAAAAATATCTCTTTAGACTTTCCACCCCCCCCACCCCGAGGTCCAGGCAAATAATACACTATTCATACATGAAATGTCCAGAGGCTAGTGTGATTAACGGCCTGGCATTGGCATTGAGCCCTGCATTTTGATTATTTTGTGGGGGTGTGTCATTGATTCCAACTGCACAGTTTTTCACATCTTAACGTTGCTGAAGTCAATCTTGTCTTATAATCAATGACGTCAGAAGTACAATTCGCAGCATTTTTCTTCTTAGAGGTATACAGAGTAATAGTGTGCCGTATAATTGATGGCATCTTTGATTTGATGAAATTCAGTGTAAATACTTCGAGCATGTATCTGGATTTAACACAAACTTAGGGTGTAATAATGGCCATGGTATATCTTCAACCAGGATTTCATGAATGAATGGATGAATAAGTGAGTGAAGGTGGGAATGAATGAGAGAGTCCTCCTGTTCCAGCTGATACGTCCTTTTAGGGCTTGGATAGTGTGGTGTTAGGAAAAATACTAGCTCGTATACAAAAGTTTAAGCTATCATCACGATCTTCTGCAATGATAGGCTAAAAAAGCCTGAATGTTGCATTCACCATGAGCATTCACTTAACTCTCATTGTTTCATTTTCTGCCAAGTTGACACTAATTCTGTGTCCATGCTGGGCACTTTCTGTAGTCTTCACGACAATCTGAAACCGTTTTACAGCAGATTTTCACTCACTCTTCTCATCTTCCTCTTTCTCATCTGCTCTAAGATAACTTCTTCCCAATGGCATTTCATTAATTCTCAATTCACATCCCTGATTTTAAGCCTTTGATTCTGAAATCAAAGTGCAGTTTTCAGTGTAATTCTAGCATTAACCATGAATTCTTTTACTTTAAAGTTTAAAATTTTCATTTCATTTTAACAGTCCTGCATGCAGGCATGCACCTCAGTCTCATGGTTAATAGAAGCTGGTTTGGCCAGAGAAAACATTATTTTTCTAGCGATTTACTTTAATCCCTCTCTGCAAGAAACTAACATTATTTTCTTCTTTTTGATGAGTCATGCAGTAACAGCTTCCTAGCTTAGCCATTACCTCTTCCTGTGAATTTCCCTTTTAAAATTGACATTTACTCATTTATAATGCTATATTGAGACTGGTATTTCTGACTTAACTCTCTTCTGAGGATAAGGAAGAAGTTTTCTCATTAAAAAATTAAATATGTGTATCGGAAGGCTGAGTATTAATTGTTAATAGCATCACATGGCCTTAAAAAGTGTTAACCACCCCAAAGGAGAATAAGATTTCAGTTGTTTGCAGAGATTGTGGATCACAATCTACTTCCAATTTGGGGCTTAAGTAATGATTTGGGCAACCATTATTTACCCCAAAGCTGTTTTAATTTCAATTTTAGTGATTTATTAGTGTTGGTGAAACAATTTTCTATTTTTTCATGGTTTACGTCCACATGGTTAATAATTCTGTACTATCTGCAGGATGTTGGTGATGGATAGCCAAAAGCAACAGATTTACTGGTGCAAAATTATCATAGGACCCAGTTGCAAGTGCTTTTTAATGGCTAACTTAAAGAAATGGGTTATAAATCTTTTTTTTAATTATTATTATTAAAATACATGGTATTACAATGATAACTTACGATCCTCTTCCCCACCTCCATATGCTTTAGATAAAACAGGAATATTACCGAATGCTTATTCTAACACTCCTTAAGCACTCAATATATATTAGTTGCTACTGTTAAGTTTACATTTCCAGGTGCCTTTTCACACTCTGCCGCCCTTACTTCCACGTTCCATGATGCCCTCTCTCAATACCTTGGTGCCCTTTGGGCTTTTGTTCTCACCTCTTCCTGCTCTCAGGGATAAGCCTAATCCAGTCACTTGTACATTGTGTGAATACAAGTCCAAATATGGCCTCTACCAAGTCCTTGCCTTTAGGTCTAATCTTCAACTGGGAATGAAGCACTTTATCTCATGTTAAGGAAGTTCAGACATTAGAAGTTAGAGAAGGTCACGATTTGGGGAGGTAGCCTTCTCAAAACACCTTGTAGATTACCTGCCCTACCAACAGGTAAAGCCAACTTCGGTTGGAGAATTCAGAACCAGCCACTGGAATTATACCTCCTGCAACAGCTGTACTATAGGTAAACATCCATCAATTTTGCAAAGCTTTGTTGTTCTCCTCTTAGGATAATTTCCAGGACATCATTCCACATAAATGTCTCCTGGCCATCATTTACTTTGGCTGGGTCAACTTTTCTCCTGGGTTATTGCTTAAAGAAATTTAATGGTTCCCTAAATGTATGTTTCATGTATTTCCCCCTTATCGTCAAAGTCCATTCTTGATTTTTGTGGGTGATTTCTCATGGGGATAATATGCTCCTTGCATCAAGAGGACACATCTCCATCCAGGCTCCTTCCCACTGAAGTCTGAGCACATCAGAGAACAGCAGTGTGAAGTCTTACTCTGAGACGGCCTCTAGACCAAGGCTACATACCAAGTGTGGTCTTTCCTGGAGAGCAGGGATTAGGCCACAGTTCCACCTTGAGTTCCTTAGAGGCTGGGGTGGTTTGGAGTGAGGGAAGGAGTTGCAATTCTGGTATTGCCATGGGAGGCTATTTGACTGTGAAGGAACCACAACAGTTTCCAAGTTTTAAATTTTCCACTTCTCACTCAGACAGCTGACAGTCTGGGATTTATTTTCAACCACTTTTGGTTTCACACCAACATTTAAAGCAGGCTCCTACAACCTCTTTATATCCGGTAATAAAATGTCTCTCTTTTTTCTCATAAAACGTCTTCAGTTTGACATTGAGAAGACGCCTCACCTGGTAACACACTAGAATTTAAACAAGCTAATCCACTTGAAAGGATGGCTTTTCTTGAAAGGGGATGAGCACTTGGCTCTGATAAATCCCTAATTGCCCAGACGGGGCACCCAGAGTGAAGCCTTAGGGAAGAAAGACCAGATGCCTTGCTAAGTTATTACATCTGTCTTGCCACCAAAGTGTGTCAGTGCGCTTGCAGCTTAGGTCAAAAGAAATTAGTCCGTGTATTCAGTCTCAGTCCCTTTTCTAATTGGCTCTTATCTGTAGCCTGAAATTAGCTTACATCCTGGCAAAACTAAACACTCCAAACTCAAGGGACGTTTTGCCAAACTTAAAGAATAGGATATAGATCTGGTTTGTGTCTGTGACATGTACTTGTTTATTGGTGTTTATTTTTCAAAGAAAATAACGTTTCCAGCATACTTATATGTTCCCAAATGTATTTCTAAATTGTCAGAGATTATAAACACGAGCCCAATGGCTCATCTATGCATCCAGAAAGCACCTCCTCTTCTCAGTGTTTACCCTGTAAATAAGCCTCTGCTGGAACCGGGAGTTACATGGAAAAGGGACTTTAAGGCCAGGTGACGAAGGGTGAAACGTAACTCCCATGCTGGAGACACTCACAGTTAAATCTCTATCCAGAAGGCCTAAGCAGCAAGGATAACATCAACAAGAAACACAACAATAACAGCAGCTACCACTCCTGAGGACTTCTTGGTGAAGTCCTGCTGAGCCCCTTACATCCACCAACTCACAACAACCTCATGGATAGTTACTATTCATATTCCATTTTATGGAAAGGGAAAGCGAGGCACAGCTTCTTGCCTATAGCCACACAGGTAAATGGTGGGACCAGCTTGTCAGGGTGTCTAAGTCCTAATGATTAGGCTATATGCCATGTTAGCTGTTACCTAGTATTTTTAGTAAACTGTATCAGCAAAGAGTTAAAGAGAGATCAGACCCTTCTCTAGTCTGATCAGCGTGACAGTGACCCAAGGAATCTGTTCCACATCCATAATCTCCTAAAAAAACAAAAATCATGCGGGAAGCCACAGGACACCAGGACAGGAATGTCACGTGAACACTTGATCTAGCCATTTTCAATTTAGTGATCAGCCAGGTCCCAGGGGTGGGAAAGTATAATCTAGCAGAGCATACAGGAGACCAACAGATGACAGTGTGTCCATGCACTGGTGGAAACCCAGAGGGACAGCTCTGCTCTCCCTGCAGTATCCCCAGCTCTGCTCTCCCTGCAGTATCCCCAGACTCACCAGTATCTTACTTGTCTATGGAGTTCACAGTCATGTCAAATGCTTCATGTCCCTAAATTATGGAACCTCCCTTTCTCCCTTCACTTCATTGGCAGATATCTTATCACTCCTCAAATTCAATGCCACTGTGCACTCTAAATCCAGTCTTCTGATAGAAGTGTAAACCGTCTACCAGTTACTGACCAAGGGACTGACTATCACACCTCTGACGTGATCCATCATTCTTTGCTTAAACCATCTACCAGTTACTGACCAAGGGACTCACTATCACGCCTCTGACATGATCCATCATTCTTTGCTTAAAAGCAAACAAGAAATGGGGAGGTGGGGTGCTTTTCTTGATTCTGAGCCCACATTGTCTACATTTGGGTAATTCCCATGTGGTACTGTCTGTCTCATGTAACAGATGTTAATCCAAACGGAAATTTTTCTACCTCTATTGCCACAGCCTTCATCCAGAAAATGTTCACCTCTCTTCAAGACTATGATAAATTACTCTCCTGAGCCTCTTTCCTTAGCCTCTCTGTAGCCTTTCTTAAATAAGATGTCCAAACTGTCTTCAAATACAGATTGTGATACACCCTTCTCCAGCTTCTGTGAACATTCCCAGTCCACTGATCTTGGCCTTGAAACACCCATTTTCCCTACCTTATTCCTTGGATTTTCCATTTAGTCTCAACCTCCACTTCAGACAAGCAAATAGCTAAAACTCTTAAGGAGGAGGGGCTACTTTTCTTAAGCTGATACGAATGTAGCGGGCTGACCTTGGAGAAATATGGGAGGAAGTGATAAATTAGGAGACTGGGATTAACATATACACACTACTATATATAAAATAAATAACTAATAAGGACCTACTGTGTACCACAGGGAACTCTACTCAATGTTCTATAATAACCTATATAGGAAAAGAATCTGAAAAAGAATGGATATATATATATATATATATATATATATATATATATATATATATATGATTCACTTTGCTGTACACCTGAAACTAACACAACATTGTAAGTCAACTATACGCCAATAAAAATTTTATAAAAAAAGAAAGAAAGAAAATCCACACATATGCCTCCTGTATATGGTTAATAGCAGGGGTGAACCATTCAGGTGTGCTGAGTTAAAAACTCAGAATCATCTCGGTAGTTTCCTCTCCTTCCCTCCACAGTCAGTCCATCACATACCACCACCACCACCCCCGCCCCTCCATGTACACCTCTCTCAAATCCATCTCTTCTCCACCACCAGTGTCTTAGCTTAGACTCTTGGCTGGACTCTTGCAGTCGTCTACTAAATGACTTCCATGCCTCCAGTTTCTTAATATCACAATTTTGCCACCAGTTGTTTTTCTAGAACATAAATCTAGTTATTTCAACTCCTACTGCCTACAGGAAAACAGAACAAAACAAAAAACACTCTCATAAGCATAGCATTCAAGATCCTTTATAATTTGGCCTCAAATTACTTTCTGATCTCACCCAGAGCAATTCTGCCCACCTCAACATGCATAGCCCTCACAATCTACTCACACAATTATTTACCATGTCCTAAGTCTACTTCATTCTTTTAAATTTCTAGCCCTTTTGCCCATGCTGTGCCCTCAGCCTGGAGTACACTCTCCCAACCTCTCTTTCATTAAATCCTCATGTGGTGTGGGTCCCAGTCTATTGATAGTGATGCTCTGAGTTAGGAATGCCTGAGGCACTCACTCACCCATATTCCTCATAGAGAGACCCCACAGGCATTTCTCCCACTGGGGCCAATGTTTTGGCTGGACCAGCCCTTGTGGTTTTTGTTATGATTGCATGACACACTTCCAAAAACCATCAGGGAACTTCCAGGAACAAGTTTCATTGCTCACAGAGTGAACTCAACACCCCTGAGGCCACACAACAAGGTCATGGGGGCGGGGGGAGAGAGAGAATGGACCTGGGGCTCTGCCTTTACTAGGTCTGAGGGTGGGGTGTCTAGGTTTTCGGGTGCTCACTCTTTATTGGCTAATTTAAAGCATAAGAGTAGGAATTTGAGGATGGGAAAGGAGAACCTGGGTCACGCAAGCAGTCAGTCATCGGGTTACCCAGGGCTTTCTGAAAGAGGGAACTTTATGGGTGGGGCAGCTTAATTCCTAGTCTGGTTGTTATGCTAGGAGCTGTACCATATAGCAGGCAATGTGTTTATAGAAGATGGATGTCTTTAGAAACGGATGCCTCAGCAATCAGATCTTAATGTCAAGCACATACACTATACTCCCTTTTCAGTACCCAGCTCCTCTTCATTTTTGGGTTTTTTGTTTTGTTGTTTTAACTTGATGAAGCTATTTAAATTTTAATACTATTCTAAACTCCAACTTATATTCAATTAGGTAGTTGAATTACACTCTTCAATTTATATTGCAGTGTACAAAGAATGAAAGTTCATTAGCCTGGCTGTGGAATATGGTTTGGGGATGATTTTTTTTTTTTTTTACCCAGCTCCTCTTTGAAATGTGCCCAATCCCTCCAGAACCCATCTTGGTTGGGCGCTTTGTGTGTGTGTTCCAATAATTCTGTGTACAGTGCCTACCTCACTGTACTCGAGTTCTTTGCTTCCAATGTCTGTCTTTGCCGTTAGATCTGGAGTCATTGATGGCAGCAATCCTGTCATTGCTCTTTATAGCTTAGCATCTATCATTTATAGACAATCTACTCTTGGCTTTAACCTATTTACCACTCAATTTGGGGTACATCCGTTTCTTGCTAATCACACCAAGAATATCAGTTAATGTTTCATGAGTGTTTCCTAAGTGGCAGCCAATATTTTACACACTTTATATGTATTAACTCATTTTATCCTTATAATAACCCCTACATTCATATATATATATCCCCATTTACAATTGGGAAAGCTGAGGTTTAGAGAGATTACGTAATTTGTCCCAAAGTTACAAGTGTAGTAAATCATAGAAGTGAGACTTGAACCCATACAGCCTGGCTGCAGGCTCCTAACTCATCTAGCTACCGCGCCGCGCCGGAACTACAAACTGAACTGAGGTGAGTCTTTCCAATTACGTTAGTCCATTTTCTTAATTCCCCAAAATAAATTGAAAATATTTGAGTGATTATATTAGATTGATTTGGGTCATACACAAGCCCCACTACTATTTATTCAAATAATATAAGGTGAAAATGGGGTAAAGTACCGGATTTGGGCCCCTGTGGGATGTTCTCATGGCTACACAATAGTCCGCAAACCTCAGCGGGTGTCTTTCAGACTCCTCCATTGTCCTGCTGTATTTATTGCACTCAATATCCAGTCGCTCTTCCCTTACTGAAAATGTCATTTTTTACATTTAGCCATCAAATACAGTTCTTAGAGGAAATGGTTTCTCCTCCCTCACCACCTGGCCCCTGTCAGCGGGGGGAGGGGGGGCGGCGTCAAAAAGAACCAAACCGAACGTAAGACTATTGGAATTCACACAATGAGACTAAGCCCTGGTAATATTTCACTCCCTTTCCGGAGGTGCTAAGTGATAAGGATCAGAATGGATTTTGTTGGCTTTAATGGGAAAAGCGAGCCTTTTGTTAGTTACTTACCTTGCTTCCCCTCTATGAAAACCCCCAACTTTGGAGCATTCTTTTTGCCGTGGTTGGTTATGGGAGCATCCTGAGACTTTAATATGTCTAATAAAACTCACCAAAGAATGGAGGTGCCATGGAGTTGAGGTGCACGATGGTGCACAGAGTTGTGTTTGGCTCTGAAAACGGCGCTGGCTGCTCGCCGTAAATGAGGAACCCGGAGGGAGGCATTGGAGGGCACAGCTGGGAATATGTGCAAAGCTCGTTTTCATTTTCATCTGAATATCACAGAGGCGGCCTCGACTTGTTTAAAATTAAAAGGTACATCAAAAATGCAAAACATGGTATAAAATTTTAACCAGACTCTTTCATTGCTTTTTACTCCTTTACTGGCTCTTCAATTCTCTATATTTTTAGAGCTTTTCCTGGGCTGTGCAGTTGCTCCTCCACCCAGCCTTGGCTTCCCTTTCTAAAGTTGCACGCACCTTTGTGGTTATTTATCCACCCCCTGTACCTATTCTTTATAGTAAGATACTGTTTCCTTTGCACCTGCCTTCTCTTTGCTCTCTTTCTGCTCAGTTCTACGCTTTCCTTCCTTCCCCTTGCTCTCTAGACACCTTCCTTTCCTTCTTTGTTGCCCTCTTACCTCCCTAGCCTACCAGTAAATTGTAAATGAATTCCAATCTGGGAAGCTTGGCCCTCTGTAAATAGAAATGATGTTTTACTGTGAAACTGGAAATTCCTGCTGTGCACTGGCCACTCCCTATGGCTCAGCTGTAACTGTTAGTTTATACCTGAGGGTTGTCCAATGCAGAACCAGGGACTAGAAGGGTTGAGCAGGGAGCATGGCAGTACTGAGCTCTGGCCCCATTGATTTTTTAAAAAGTACTGATAATAATAAAAATAATAACATGGACAATAGCTGCTAACGTGTCTTGAGAGCTCAGTGGGTACCAGGCCCTAAGCTAACACTTTACAAGTATTTTCTCATTTAATCCTCGCCACAACTATAAGAAGCAGGTTCTGTCATTATCCCCACTGTACTAACAAGGAAACCAAGGCAGTGAGTGATGCAGGTCACACAGTAGTGACAGGCTCTTCACAGCGGGGTTTCACTCACCCCTCAACAACCACAGGGTGATCCTGAGTCCCGGGATTCCAGCCAGGGCTGGCGTATCCTGAAGAGCCCTGGCTAGCCCCACTCGTCTGGCTGGCACCAAAGAGGTGAACACAGGGTGGGCCAGGGACACAGCAGGACAATCACAGACACCCTGGAAGGGGTTCTGTCGGGAAGCAGAGAACAGAGTCGAAGGTGTATGGCTACTTGCCATCCAAGTCAGTGAACACTTTAAGTGATGGGGCATCTGAACCAAGTCAGGGCAACAAAATGCATGGTCCACGGTGGTGATCAGAAAAGGAAGGGCAGGAGAGGGAATTTCAGGATAGGAGGCGGGACATCACAGATGGCCAGTGATGGCCAGCATGGCCCAACCACCAACTAGAGTTTGGAGAGAGGGGATTCAGTCGACGGAAGAGGAACTGATCCAGGCAGGACCAGAGCTCAGGGGCCCAGTTGGGTACTGAGGCTCAGAAACAAGGACAGGTCCATTTGCCAGTCCTGGAACACTGCGTCTAGATCAGATGAGCAGAAAGGGTGGTGCGAGGCTGTGGGAAAGGTGCTGAAGAGCCTTGGATAACACCTAAGGAGGGTGCACGTCATCCCATACACCTGTGATCTCACCTGGGAGCTGCTGTATGTATACACCTGTGGTGCCACATGCCAGGGTTCATTGTGTCTTCTTTCTAATAACCTCTCAAGAACCCACCGTGTGTAAATGATCTCTTATGCATAAAAGTGAGTGGATTCAAGGTTAACCCTTTAGGGGGTTACTTTCACACTCTGACTTGCTTTCTTGAAGAGGAGAGTAAGAGACACAGACGCAGCTGGCATGTTTGCTTAACCCTGGGGATGCTGTGTGAAGGTGCCATGCATGCTGATGCCAGTTTATACATCACAGTGGAGAAAAGGCAGAAAATTGCCCTCAGAGGAGGGGAGTCGGTATGTGGGTGTGCGGGGTGTGGCAGGAGACTACTGTGTTGTCTTGTAAGCCCTTCTGTAATGTTTCAACAGTATTATTTTGTTACGTATCTGTGTGTGTATTATAAACTTGAAAAGAAAAAACATGTACTAAATTTGACTCTCAGGCTATCGGTCCCACACTAAATTAAAAAGTAGGGGGTGACAATCCAAAAATGGACAGAAGACCTAAACTGACATTTCTCCAAAGAAGATATACAGATTGCCAACAAACACATGAAAGGATGCTCAACATCACTAATCATTAGAGAAATGCAAATCAAAACTACAATGAGGTATCACCTCACACCAGTCAGAATGGCCATCATCAAAAAATCTAGAAACAATAAATGCTGGAGAGGGTGTGGAGAAAAGGGAACCCTCTTGCACTGCTGGTGGGAATAAAAATTGATACAGCCACTATGGAGACCAGTATGGAGGTTCCTTGAAAAACTAAAAATAGAACTACCATACGACCCAGCAATCCCAATATCTCAGGCATATTCCCTGAGAAAACCATAATTCAAAAAGAATCATGGGGCTTCCCTGGTGGTGCAGTGGTTGAGAGTCCACCTGCCAATGCAGGGGACACAGGTTCATGCCCCGGTCCAGGAAGATCCCACATGCCGCGGAGCGGCTGGGCGCATGAGCCGTGGCCGCTGAGCCTGCACGTCTGGAACCTGTGCTCCGCAACAGGAGAGGCCACAACTGTGAGAGGCCCGCGTACCGCAAAAAAAAAAAAAAAAAAAGTCATGTACCACAACATTCATTGCAGCTCTATTTACAATAGCCAGGACATGGAAGCAACATAAGTGTCCATCAACAGATGAATGGATAAAGAAGATGTGGCACATATATACAATGGAATATTACTCAGCCATAAAAAGGAATGAAATTGAGTTATTTGCAGTGAGGTGAATGGACCTAGAGTGAAGTAGGTCAGAAAGAGAAAAACAAATACCGTATGCTAACACATATATATGGAATCTAAAAAAAAAAAATGGTTCTGAAGAACCTAGGGGCAGGACAGAAATAAAGACACAGACATAAGAATGGACCTGAGGACATGAGGAGGGGGAAGGGTAAGCTGTGACAAAGTGAGAGAGTGGCATGGACATATATACACTACCAAATGTAAAATAGATAGCTAGTGGGAAGCAGCCACATAGCACAGGGAGATCAGCTCGGTGCTTTGTGACCACCTAGAGGGGTGGGATAGGGAGTGTGGGAAGGAGGGAGACGCAAGAGGGAAGGGATATGGGAACATATGTATATGTATAACTGATTCACTTCGTTATACAGCAGAAACTAACACACCATTGTAAAGCAATTATACTCAAATAAAGATGTTAAAAAAAAAAAACAAGTAGGGGGCAAGCATAGAGACAATATTCTAACATATTGTTGCAGGTAGAAAATCAAGGCAATCTAAATGGCAGATACAAGAATTTCAAAAAGAAAAAGAATAGTAGCCAGGGACCATTTAATATGGGCATAAAGAGGTTCACATACCTCTTGGAAATCATTATAACAAGTGAGTGTTAGATTTTATGGGGCCAGTGGCGATACTGAAACCTCCAGTAAAGTTCCGAGTAGCCCCATCACACTCTGTTTAAGGAAGCAGGGGGCCAGGTAATATATTTTAGCAAGATTGCTATGAAAAGCAGGCAAAATCGTAAGAGAAAGAAGGTGTCATTCTTAGGTGCCTTTCCTTCATAGCACCTCAATTATTATAGCATAGAGAACAAATGTATGGATACCAAGGGGTTAAGGGAGGAAGGGGGAGGTGGGAGGAATTGGGAGATTGGGATTGACACATATACACTATTGATACTATGTATAAAGTAGAGATCTAATGAGAACCTACTGTACAGCACACGGAACTCTACTTAATGCACTTTGGTGACTTAAATGGGAAGGAAATCCAAAAGCGAGGGGATATATGTATATGTATGGCTGATTCACTTTGCTGTACAGTAGAAACTAACACAACATGGTAAAGCAACTATACTCCAATAAAAATTAATTAAAAAAATAAAACCAAAACAATTATAAGAAACTTTTCAGATTTTTCTAATTAAACGTACCTAACCGTTATGCCCTGTGAGCGCAGGGACCACATCTGCTTTGTTCCCCACCGCTGCCCCAGGAGGGAATAACTCATATGCAGTCTCTCTTTCTTCAAGCCTCTTGAGATGTTTCGTCTGCTCTAGGCAAGAGGGCTGCAGGCCTGGCCCCAGGAGCAGACCCTGAGCTTCCCTGAAACGGCAGGAGGGAGGAGATGTATTCTTGCTCCGAGGAAAACAGCCGATCTCTCGGGCCCCTGAGATGATTTTCACCGAGTCCCACATAAAACTGAAGCACTTAATCCACTGCTACCGTTCCTCTGCTCCATCTGGCTTCTAGAATAATTGAAACTAGAAATGTCTGCTATGACTGCTGCTGGGGAGAAAGGCCTCAGTGCTGCCTCAAACTTTAAATGTTGGGTTTCTTGTGAAATTTGATTTCTGTTCTCTCTAGTTTTCTAGACAGAGGACTTAAAAAAAAAAAAAAGGCCCTAAGCAAATGCAGCAGTGGGAACTTCAGGACCCTCAGTTCAATTCACAGCCTGCATGGGTGCCTGTAGCTTCTGGTGTTGGGAAAGGGGTTAGGGCTCAATAATAAAGGCTCCTAGGGGCTCCCAGCATCCGCCAGAGAGCTCAGATCCACCAGAGGCTTGAAGGTGGCCCAGCCCCACGAGAAAGGGGGCCAGGGTGCCTCCAACTGGGACCCCACTATTCATAGAGGTTGGACTCAGGCCACCCATACCCCAAGGTCACTGTCTAGACCCACCTTGAGAGGCTGGGCCTTAACTCCCCTCCATTCTCTCTCCCCAACCCTTTCCTCCTTTCCCTCCCCCTCTCTTCTTGTCTATCCTCCCCCCCTCCCCCCTTCAACTCTCCCAGTCCTCTCCCCCCTGCCCCTCCTTCCTCCCCCCATCCCTACACTGCCCCCTCCCTCCCTTCTCTCTTCTCTTTCCTTCCCCCTCCTCCTTTCTCCTTCCTGACCCCCTTTCCCCCCACCTCCTCGTCCTGTCCTTCTCTCCCTCCAACTTCAACGAAATAGATCAAATAGCTCTTTCTACTCTAAGAAAATCAAAGGTTAGTCCCCAGCAGAGGCCCTTTCTAGTTACCTAAAGGCCAAAAGGTTCAGCACACAATAAATAGTCGCCCATTTCACCCTCTGGGTTAGAGAAAAGGGGCTATTCATGCCCAGAGGACACTAATTTTTGAAGAATCAGAGGTATTTTAAACAAACCACCTCTCCACCAGTGGCTTTCCTTTCACAGGCTAACACATCTGCAGGCCTGGTAGCTTCTAACCTGCCTCCCCTCCCCATATCTAGGGACCAGAACAAGGGCACTGCAGAAGTGTTTACAGGGGCCGGAGTGGAAGGAAAGACGCTAAAGCTCTAGAAATTGTGACGTTCTCGGGAAAGGCTCTGGCGGAGCCCCAGCCAGGTGGCTGAGGCCCTGAGCTGCACCCCCGTGCCGCCCACCACAGGCAGAGGCCCACCCTCCAGAGCTGAGGAAGTTCAAGCTCCAGGCCCTCACACGCTCCGGCCCTTCCAAGGCCCTGGGAAGAGCCCCAGCATTGTGTTCCCATGGTCCTATGTTTTCGTAAGATTTGCAAAAGGAATATATTTTAACCACTGTTGGGTTTGATCACTGTTTCTTTGTGCTACAGTTTCCCCTCCGTCATGCTTCTCGCCTGGTCAGATGGCTCTGGAGTGGCCCTGGGCAGCTGTGGGGTCCGACCAAGGGGAAGCCGAATTGGGAGCGCATTTAGATTGTATTTAGTGGGATGAGGCTGTGTGGTCTGCAGTCACTTCTGTGCAAGGGCAAGTCACTGCTGGCCAGCCTCCTGCAGCGCCGGCTTACAGGCAGCGTGTCACGAGGCTGGATGGAAGATGAACATGTCCTATGGTGACTGGCTTCACAAGTCTGGGGGTAGTGGAGGAAAAACAAGGCTTCAAATGCACTGAGCCAGAAGCTAGTCTGTGGGAAATTCTTCCAGTCATGAGATGTGTACAATTCAAAGTGGAGGATTCTGTTCTCATTGAGGCCCTGTCAAAACGGAAATTCAGGAATACATACATTCAGTGATGCAGCGTATACACTGATAAGCGTACTGGGTATTGTTGACGAGAATTGCATGCAGTGAAATTTATCAGAAATCTTGTCTTTTCGGGGTATAAAACTTTAGCAGTACTGCACACAGCAAGCATGTCTGTAAGGAACCATGTTTTAATGCCTCCCAATTATTAATAATTGTGATGACTCTGCTAGAGGAGAGACTACCTTGTCCTCCTATTCTCTATTTTTTTTTTTTTTTTTTTTTGCGGTACGCGGGCCTCTCACCGCCGTGGCGTCTCCCGTTGCGGAGCACAGGCTCCAGATGCGCAGGCTCAGCGGCCCTGGCTCACGGGCCCAGCCGCTCCGCGGCATGTGGGATCTTCCCGGACGGGGGCACGAACCCGTGTCCCCGTCATCGGCAGGCGGACTCTCAACCACTGAGCCACCAGGGAAGCCCCCTCCTATACTGTCTTATACAAAATCATTATATCATATAAAGAGAGTAACAAAGTATGCAGGCAAAACTTAGGAGGAAAAGGTTATTTTAGAGGTATGTCAGGCAGTAAATTAATTCGAATATTATGTATTTTATAGATGTTGAGATGTCTGTTGCATTTGCCAATTTTAAGATTATAAAATGTGTTATAATTTATTTTCTCTTTAAAGAGTCACTTTCATCCCTAATTTTGTATTTGTATTTTTGTATTAATTTGCTTAAAGAGAGCCCCCCAAATTGTATAAGTCTCAGGCCCCACAAACCTGGATCCTCCCTACTGCCAGCCTCCATGAGCATCTGGACAAAGGATCTGTTTTTCTTCTGTCCTGGGGAGCCTGCTGCAGCCTGGGCCACCACATTCCCAGAGCAGTTTTGTCAGTGAGTCCTGCAGGAAGAACAGATGGCCTTCCTTCTAGGATCCCTGTTTTGGGGGCCATGGAGGTCTTTTCCTGAGCGCTCCTGTCCCAGGTTCTCAGGCTTCTGCTCTTGCTGGGAAAGACAGCAGCAGGGAACAGCTGTGGATGCCCGATCTCACCAGCTGTGCAGAGGCCCAGCTGTACAAGTTCTCCTCTTGCCATAAATCTATTTGAAGTTCTTTCGATTCAGGGAGAGGTAGGAGGGTTTTCTGGTAAACCTTTCGTCTGATTCATATTGTCTTTGGTTCACGTGATCTGACCCAAGAGACTGTGTCATCTCATCTGCAGCAAGGCCCTTACCAGTTCTCTGTTCTCTTTAACAGGGTTGGTGTGGACCTGGATGAGGATCCGAAGGAGCCCTCTTCACACCAGGCAAGTCAAAGAAGCCGATGCATAGAGTACAGCGATATGAGGTCTTGTGTTCCATAGCCAGGATACTCGTTCTAAAGGGGGCTGGCCCCGCAGAGAAAATAAATCAGATGACTATAAAATACGCAGGCATTCAGGGTGTCGATAACCTTTGCATAACCTCTAGAGTGCTTAGAACTAGCATACACTCATGCCTTCTTTGTGGCTGCAGGAAGCCTGGAAACTGCAGTGTATGAGCAAGAGCACAGCTCTTGGAATCAGGCAGCCTGGAGTTCAAATCCCTGCCCAGCAACTTGCTAGCGCCGTCATCTCAGTGAAATGTACTTGATGCATGTTCGATGCATGTTGGGCACACAACAGATGGGCCTGCTTCTCCTGCATGATTTCTCATTTACCAGGTCCAGGTATACAGAAATACAGAAATGTTGAAAATCTGCAAAAGCACAGCCTGAAAATTCTTAGGGAAAATTATTCAGAACAACGTGCTTTCGCCTTGAGTAAGGGAAGCGTAGTCTCCGCAAATTCTGGACTTGAATCTAACATCAGAGAAAAACCTGTCATTGGCAATTTTGCTTTGGTCATTTTTAACTCAGTACTTAAAGCAAACAATTGTGTAGAAATGTTGCACCTCTTGCTGAAATTGCAGGTAGACAGACATGACAGAATAACATCTTAAATAAGCGGTGCTGCTTAATGAATTGTGTCCTGATCATATCTGGATCTGAAGAGGGTCCATCTCTCTTTTATTTCATGGGTTTTTTTTCCTACAGTCCCATCAGTGAGGCACAGCTGGTTAGTGCCGCCAGGCAAGATGCTGCTGCTTTCCTGGTTCATGTAAAGAGGGAAGGATCCTATGCTCTACACAAAGGGCTGGAAAATGAAGTTGGCAATGATCCTGGCTCATATGTACTTTGAATTTTTTTGTCACATGTGTTCCAAGCCCATGCTGGTGCTGTTTTCACAGACTTTATTGCCCAGGAAAGACACTTAACTGCAGGACTGAGCCCAGCAGGGTGTCAGCATACTGGGATTAGGGCCAGAGTGGTGACCTTCGAAAGGGGATCAAAGCCCGTCCATCTCCTTACACTGGTGGGCTGTAATGAGTCCTTAGGAAGGGCTGGTACAGATGTTCACAAAGCATTTTATCTCATATAGATCAACTAATCCATTCTTCTACTTTCACGTAGAACTTTTATCTAAATTTTGTCCTTCTCATATCTTTTTCTTTAAAAGAAAAGTGATAGAATAAGAAAATTCATCAAAGAAAATTCTTCATCTTCCTCTAACTGCCTAATATTTTACAATTACATATAATTATTGGTAAGGTTACCTGCTAGTTTAACTTTTTTCTTTTGTGATTTAAATGTACTTTATTTTAGCTCATTCATACCATTGTCAATTTAGTAATTACTCTTACCTGAAGATACTTAAACCAGTAGAAAGTATTTTTGTTGTTGTTGTTATTAGAGAAATGAGATAGTACAACATAGTACAGTGAAAACTACGTGGTATTTGGATCTTGGGCAAGTTTTTTACACTTTGAATCACAATTTTCCTAACTGTAAAACGTGCATGATAATAATGTCTACTTCTCCAGGTTGTTAGAATTATATTTATGAAAACGACCTAACTTAATCAATTTCATTAAAACCATCTTATCTCGTGAAGGATTTGATGAAGCAGCTTACACCACCACATATGATAAAATAATAGTAAAATATTTTTTAAAAACTTTAAAACTCCGTTAAAAAAATTAATGAAAGCAGAAACAAAACCAGAGGAGTAAAAAGAATCATGAGTAAGCAGATCATAAGGTCCTATGTACTTGCTAAAGTTGAACCACAAGTGAGCTTTCTGGTAACCAAAGGGGGGGAAAGGAAATGATAACCAGTAATATACTAAATTACTATAATTAGAGGGGAAAATTATACTCTGTCCTCAAGCTGTACAGAAGTTCACAGGCCACAATTTCTCGCTTGGGGCTTCCTGTAGAGGACACATAAAGAGTTATCTAACTAACCCTGGTATAATTTACATGGTTCCTACTGATCTTCTGCCACTATTGTTTTTTAAAAGTGTCCTGGAAGTGTTCTTATTCATGATGGTTGACTACCGAGGTAACTACGTTTCAGAAAAAGGCTTTTTCCACCCTTGGAATAATTCTTATGTTCAATGTCAAGTACGGGAAATGGTGGGGTCAGGCCAGAAGTAACAAACCACAGCGTCCATGCAGCTGCCCCTTGACCTGGACCGAGGGGGTTTTTTGGTACTTTCCAAACTATGTGTCAAGAACCTGTCAGCCCTCATTTTGCCTGACGACTCTTCGCTTATTATCAACACCTGTTGCTCTGACTAAAGACCAGAAACCTAATTCTTAGGTGGATTGCATTTTTCCACTCAGCTTGCACTTATTAAATTGGTCTTGCATTAACAAATAGGATAATCTTTGCACTGGTCAACTTCTGAAAAAAAGACCTTACTCTTACTTGCCCAAAGCTAAAACTTTCAGATAATTGTGGCAATTACTGATCATATACTCTCAAAATCAATAATAAGCATATGTAATGACATATACTTTTTTTTTTTTTTTTTTTTTTTGCGGTACGGGGGCCTCTCACTGCTGTGGCCTCTCCCGCGTTGCGGAGCACAGGCTCCGGACGCGCAGGCTCAGCGGCCATGGCTCACGGGCGCAGCCGCTCCGCGGCATGTGGGATCTTCCCGGACCGGGGCACGAACCCGTGTCCCCTGCATCGGCAGGCGGACTCTCAACCATTGCACCACCAGGGAAGCCCGACATGTACCTATTTTTGAAGGAATTTCCTTTTTCTCTGTTTCTGGAGAGTAAAATAACCTTTGGGAAATATGAACTTGTGGCTGTGACTAACCAGCAATGTCACAATTTTCCTTTTTGCCTTGTAGTACCTTGAAAGTGTGAATGGTGTTACACTCTTACTCATACCAGACCCAGAAGCTTTAAAAAGAATGTTCCACAAGCAAGTATTAAACTTTAAATATATAGTCTATGCAAATGTGCCACTTTGAGAAATGGAAGGTATCGCAGTTGTGATTTTATGTCTCTTAAATGTTAAAAAAAAAAAAAAGCCCTCAGACAAAATTCCACCACCCCACCCTCGCCCCAACAAGAAGTTGTCCTTGTAATTGATTCTGTGTCCTTGGCAGCCCAGCATTCCAAAGGTGAGCCATGCTGGAGCGCCACGCCCCCCTTAATCTTTCAATAGAAAATTCCCGCTACCCAAGAAGGGCTGCCACGATTGCTTCTCTTTTTCCCTTCTTGCCCTTTTTCATGATCATCCTAATATTTGTGGAGTACTGACTCTTGTTATTAATACTGTTCTAAGCACTTTATCTGTGTTAACTCATTTATCTTCCAAGATAACCCTATGAGTGGGTACTGTTATTATGCTTCTATTTTAAATAAGGAAACTGTATACAGAGAAGTTAAATAACGTACCAAAGGACACATTGTGAAATTCAACCCCAGAATCTGGTTCTAGAACTTCCACTCTTAATTGGTGTGCGTGCGTCTATTCGTTCAATCATTTATTCATTCATACAACCCACCCGTGTCAGGCACGAATCTAAGTGTGAGGAAGATGCAGCAGTTACCAATTCAAAGTCTTCACCCTCACAGAGCTTACGCTCTAATGGGGGACACTGGGAACAAAAAGGTAAACAGCTACATACTATATGTTCAGAGACTGGGAACAGTAGAGCAGGTACAAGGATGGAGAACAATGGAGGAGAGGCTATGGCTGGCCAGGGCAGGCCTCTCTGAAGAAGTGGCATTTGATCAGAGTCCTGAACGATGTGCAGAAGTGAGATGTGTATGTGGGCTCTGGGGGGAAACAGTCCAGCCAGAGGGAACTGCAAGGATGAAGGCCCTGGCCTCACAGCGGGTTATGGTGCGCTCCACGCGCAGCAAGAAGGCCAGTGTGGCTGGATCCCAGTGGGCAAGGTGGGAGCCAGTGCAGGTGGATTCGGAGAGACCGAGAGGGGCCAGATCACCGGCCACGGTGGTGATTTTGATTTCATTCTATGTGTGATGGCAGCAAAAACTTGCAGGTTTGGAACTTAAAAGTAATGGAATCAACTTTTTTAAAAACTCATTTTTCTTCCATTTCCGACTCTGCCAACTGTTACAGTGAGGCTAATTTTCATCTTTTCTAACATAATTTTATTTTGAACACTATGCTGGCTTCTCTATGTGCTCTCTTAATGCTAACTTCCACTTTTATTTTTGCTTCGAGAAGTCCCTTCATTGAATTCTGGTTTTGGTTGTCATTTATGCTTGTGTGTAACCTGGGTGGATAAGTTCTGGTCACCACAGCTCAAGAAAGTCAAAGCAGAGCTGAGAAAGGTCCAGAGAAGAGCAGCTTCAATGAGCAGAGGGAGATTAAACGAATTACGATTTCTCCAGCAGAACGACTACCACTAAGAAGGGACACAACAAAGTGTCTGTAAAAATATGGAGGGTATGAGTCAGGTGAACAAAGACTTGTTTGCCAAATCCCAGAAAACCATAACTTAAAACACCCTTAAAACTGAAAGAGCTCATTTGGAGAAGAATAAAAGTATGTGTTCTTCTGCACAATTGATACTTAAATGCTGGAGATATAAGTAGGTTCAAGAGGGAAAGAGATTAGCAGATGGTAGGGTCATCTAGTCATGAAATAAAATTTAATTTTGCCTTGTGAATATTTTCTAGATATTGCTAACAAACCTACAGAAAACGGAATAAAGATTCCCACGTATATGTTCCTCGGATCTAACAATTATCAATATTTTTCCATACTATGTCCCCATGCTGTTGGAGCTGGCCTCACAGAATGTAAATTCCATGCTATACCAACAAATATTTCAGAAATAGAACAGTAAGCTCTAAAACTGACCTGACCCAGATGAAGGTTTTTTTTATGTTATTGTAACTAACAGTACTTTGAGAAAAACAAAATGACTATTTCAGAGCAAGTATCTTGGGTTTTCCCTTGGCCAACACTGAATTTATTTTGGTTTTACTTACGGCTTATACACCCAAAAGTATACACCCTCCCCACTACATTTTTACTGCTTAAGACTAAATTCTATATATATATATATAGAGAATAGAATATAGAATCTATATTTACAGATTCTATAATTACATGCTCTAGAAAACAGAAATAATGAGGAAGAGGAAGTGCAGGAAGATGATAGCCTCAATTTAGCAATTAGGTGCTGTATGTAAAATCACATTTAATCTTTACCTTGACCAATCGAGACACATATTATAAACCCCGTTTTATAAATGATGAAATTGAAGTTCAAAGAATTAAAGTAACTTTCCCAAGACAACAACAACAAAAAAATTCCAGCCGCTTCAATAACACCCAATCTCCAATTTGTAGTTCTTCAACTCAGTGAGACTGTTGCTCTCAGCTTGAATTGTTCTCTGCTTGGACTCTAGCTCCTTGTACTACAGTTGGGAAAGGGCAGAAAGAAAAGAGAATATAGGGCTTACCTCATTTGTCCTTTGCTGCCTGTTGCCCAATATCTGAATTCTATCATGTGTCTATGATACCAGTTATTCTTACCAGCCATTATGTATTTTGCAAGTAGTTTTGTAGGGGGAAACATTGTTTTGTTTTGTTTTCAGACAAAAATATAATACTGTATACTCAAATCACAGGCCTAAATGTAGAACCCTTATCTTTGCTATGGTGTTTGTGGTTTGGGGCAGTGTCACTGGGAAACAGCATGAGCTGGGATCTTCTTGTTCCAAGGTGCATTTTCTACTCCAGTGCCTTTTACATCTAGAATTTATAATTCCAATATGTAATTGTATCAGCCTTCTATTGCTGCTGAACAAATTATCCCAAAACTTAGTGGCTTAAAATAACAAATGTTTATTATCTCACAGTTTCTAAGTGTCAGGAATTTGAAAGCAAATTAGCTGAGTGTTTCTGGCTCAGGGTCTCTCATGACGTTGCAGTCAGGATGTCAGCCAGAGCTAGTCATCTGAAGGCTTGACTGGGTCTGAAAGGTTCACTTCCATGTTGGCAGGAGGCCTCAGTGCCTTGCTGACTATTGGCAGGGAGACTCGGATGCTTACCACATGGATCTCTCCATAGAGTGGCTTGGGTCCTCACAGTATGGTAACTAACTTCCCTCAAGTGGTTCAACACAGACAGAAAGGAGGAAACCACAATGTTTTTTTATGACCTAGCCTTGTATATCACCATCCCTTCTGCTCCATTCCATTGATTAAAAATGAGTCATTATATATCGTCCACACTCAATAGGAAGGGAAATTAGTCTCCATCTTTTAAAGGGACAAGTACCAAAGAATTTGTGAATATACATTTTTTTTTTTTTTTTTTGCGGTACGCGGGCCTCTCACTGTTGTGGCCTCTCCCGTTGCGGAGCACAGGCTCCGGACGCCAGGCTCAGAGGCCATGGCTCACGGGTCCAGCCTCTCCGCGGCATGTGGGATCCTCCCAGACCGGGGCACGAACCCGTGTCCCCTGCATCGGCAGGCCGACTCTCAACCACTGTGCCACCAGGGAAGCCCCGAATATACATTTTTAACTCACCAAAATATTATATTTACCGGAACCAAACAATTTATTTTTCCCTGGATTAACTTGAATCTCTTGTACGGACAAAGTTATTTGAAGCAGACCTTTTTTTTTTTTTTTTTGGTAGCTAAACCATGAGTTTAGCCCATCTGGTAGTGTATCTGTGATGTCTACGTTTCCTCTTGGCATTTTTACCCATCCTTATCTAGTTGTTTCCTTCATTCTTTCTCCCTAAGCATGTATTTTGTGACTATACCTTCTTGGGAACGTTTATGAATTTATCATAGTGTGAGGAAGGTGAAAATATTTGTATAAAATACTCTCTATGTGGAGGCTAAGAGTTAATTTTACCTTTTAAAACATAAATTTGAAAAAAATTTCCTATTGACTCCCAATTGTGTCATGTCCCCCTTCTTCAGAATCTAGAAATCGTTCTCTTTAGGGACAGAGAATCCGGTCTTCTCCTTGGTAATCAGAAAATCAGGGCAATAAACTTGAAATTATTACATGAATACATTCCACACTGGGAGGTGGCAGGGCAAAAGGACTGCTGTCAAATCCCATTCACACTGACTACTTGAAAAAGTGCCCTGGAACCCAGAAGGGACTCTACAGATTTGTTATGATAATTATCTGTCTTTGTCATCATTCTGTACAACCTCCACTGACATTAGTATTGAATATGAAATCTTAGAAATAGGAAAATCTTCTCTCTCTTAATCCATTGAATCCCCGTGAAGTGAGAAGCAATCCCATATGACTAGCCCAGAGCAGAGTTCCTCCGGTTCACTTAGCAAAGGCCCCTCCTTTGAATATTGATAGAGGAATGTATTTACATTTGCTTAGCTCTTTTTCATTAAGGTTAATACAGCAAGCAATTCCCTCTTGCTTCAGTGTCTGTTTTTTAAAGATTTCTGGCCAGGGCCTTTGTTTTCTTTCAGGGATCCAAATAAGCATAAAACAAAGAGTACCTTCCTAATTTTCCTGTTGCTCCCTCTCTAGGGTGGTGCTAGAGGGGTCACTTAAAAGACAACTACTGGGCTTCCCTGGTGGGTAGGATTGAGGAATCTCAGCTGGTAAATGACAATGTCTTCTCATCAGACACCTCCCACCTGGGAAAAGAAGCCAAAGATACAATGTTTTCTTTGAATACTCAAGGAAAGTTAAGGAAAACCCAAGAACTCTTTCTCGAGGAAGTTCATAAGTCCATACATCATTCTGGGTCCTTAGCCCATACTAGTCTGTGATGTCACCAGCCCATAACACCACTCTTAATCAAAATCTCCCTACTGGGCTTCCCTGGTGGCGCAGTGGTTGAGAGTCCACCTGCCGTTGCAGGGGACACAGGTTCGTGCCCAGGTCCGGGAAGATCCCACATGCCGCGGAGCGGCTGGGCCCGTGAGCCATGGCCTCTGAGCCTGCGCTCTGCAATGGGAGAGGCCACAACAGTGAGAGGCCCGCGTACCGCAAAAAAAAAAAAAAAAAGACAACTACTCACTCCTTATCGTGCTCAGCCACTTCCCAACCTCTGATCTATTCCCTTGTTTCAGGAGAAAAAGGAAAGATATCAAATGCCCCAGTCATTTTTACATTTTCCCAGAAATGGAGGATAATAAAGGAAACAGAAATTACGCATATATCAAACACTCTGCTTCTTAGAAGTAGCAAGGGCAAATAAAAGCTAACATTCATGCCCTTGGATCTCCAGTTCCCATTTACAGCTGTGAAACATGAGGCTCAGCTCTGGAGAGTGTATCATTATTATTCAATGGTAGACAGTAGAGAGTCAGAACTCAAATCTTGGTCTTCAGTTTCTGGATCCTCTGCTTGTTCCAACATGGATGCCACTGCCCCTCTGGCATCAAAGAACTCAAAAAAAGAAGACATATTGCTAGCAATAAAGGGACTATCACCAAGTTCCAGATTCTTCTTCTGATGACTGCTTATATCCCTTGTCCTTGGGTGTGATCTGATCACTGCTTCAGAATAATCCAGGTAAATTGATGCTACCTGCTGTCCTCTGCCCATCTGGGCCCTCCCAGGGGCTTGCCCTCTGCGCTGCCTCATTGGATACCTTCCCTGTTCCAGGGTGACTGCAAAGGCTGGCCTTCCCTTGGCACATTTATCCTCAGCCCCCAGTGAACAAGCAGAGCACACAGTGGACTAACTCATTTATTTCTACTCATTTATTGATGGCCTTTCATAACCCAGTTATTAAGTCATCAATAACTTCAGAGAAATAAATGAATGGATCCAGAATTGGGCCAACAGCTATTTAAGACATACACTGAACATTTTATCTCAGATCAGCAGAAACGTCAATGCTGGATCATCCATGGTATTTCCCTTACCTGGAAAAACATTTTCTATGTTTCATTCTAATTGGAGCCCAGTTTATTTCTCTACAAAGCAGTAAAATGAATAACATCTCCAGTATCCCAAGTAAATTAAAGTTTGAAAAATAGATTACAAGTGTTAACATTTTTTCCAAAATGCTACCTAGTATGTGTTGCTCTCATCAGCTGGCAAAAAATAACCTTGGAAGATTTCCCAGAAATAGAGTATAAGCTCTTTCAGGAGTGCCTGTACGTTCTGATATATTCCCCTCAGGAAATAAAATAAAAAGGAGAGGAAAAAGGGGGTAAAAGGCAGGGAGGTTTTCCAAGACCTTCAGAAATCCCTGAAACCAGTATTTAGGAGTCTAGAGAAATTTCTAACACTGAAGTTAAGTTTCTTCAGGGACACTTTCCAACCCATTAGCGTTCACCCAGCTGAGGGGAGCCATGCATTTTCATTACGTTTGGGGGGATATATAGCTGCTGCATCTCAACCTTCAGTATCCCGACCTCATCTATTCAGATACCCATTTGCCCTAGTTTGCTCTCCACTTACACCCACCTAGATGACAGGAATCAAGGCTGCTGCTGAGAGGCCACAACTGTGCTTGGAAACCTCTCTGTGCTCCAGTTGCCTCAGTTTCCTCATCTGTAAAATAGGAATAATAATATATGAAGAGCACTTAGAACAGTGCCTGGCACATGGCATCTATTCAAGGAGTGCCAGCCGTTATTGTTGTTGTTGTCATTAATGAAAAAACAGTATTTTCCATACGATTAGGACCTCAGAGACCAGCCAATCCAATTTCCTCAATTCATTTTACAGGCGAGGAGACTGCAGCCCAATAGCCTATCATACGGTGTGTGTGCTTTCCGAAGTTCAAAGGCTGCGTGAGATACCAGCAGAAAGAACAGCACCTTTGGAGTCCTTTAGTCCTACGTTCAAATTCCAGCTCTATAGCTTGCTAGCTATGTGACTTTGGACTCAGCTCTTCCCTTCTCTGGGCCTCTCTAGGTCCTCACCTGTAAAATAGGTATAACGCAACCTACCTTGAGGGTTTGTTGTGAAAACTGAAAAACAATGACTGAAAAAGTTAGTGACTGGATAATGTGACCAGCGCCTTGCCTAGGAATGAATGAGCATTCCACAGCTGGAGAATGTTATTACAAATGTCATTCAGCCGGGCTGCTGTGGAGTGGGTGCTAGAATCCTGGGCCCCTGACTGCCAGCCAAGCTCAACACTACACAGCCCACCTTAACTTAGAAACAAACAACCAAACATAAAAACAGAAATTTGCTTACACTCCTTTCTATTAGTTTTCTTCAGTGACTGTCTTGTCATCCATAGATATTGTCAGCTATCAAAATTACCTGTGCCTCTGCATGGTTAAAATGTGTAACTGCTTATTGTTCTTAAGGAAAGAAAAAAGAAAAGAAGAGAAAAGAAAAGAGAGAGAGAACTCCCCAGGGCTAGCCCAGAGCGTTACTACCTAGTTTAGTTCAGGGATAACAGTTTTACTCTGCCAGCTGAGCCCCAACGTGCTGACCTGTTTGAGAGACAGTGACTCAGAAACGACTTGCAAATGTTGCAAGATGATGAAGAAAACACTAAGTATAGCAGTGACTTTGCAAATCTGACACCTTTCTTGGGGTAGAAATAGCTAGAGAAAGGTTCAGGGACAGATGGAAATTGAACTGGACACCTTGGTTTCCCTTCTGTGGAAATGCCATGGGTACATTCTAGCTCTAGATAACAGGGCATGGCACTCTGTGTCTATCAGAAAACAGATCTATGAAACTCTGACATCATCCATGAAAAGATAATAGATGTCCCATTGTGGGACTTGGGAATGGGGCATGTGGTCCATGGCCAGGTAAGTTTGAGAAAGGCTTCCCTCTCAAAGATTTACAATGCTCATTTACAAACGAAAGATTCCAAAAATTTCTGAATGTAACAAACCTGGTTAACACTCTCAAACCCATCCCTTCCTGAACGATCGGCACAGAATTTCCATCAACATCACGTAGGACAGTGGCATACTTAGGAACGCCTTTTAGGAAACTGTTCAGTGTTGGAAATCAGAGATCTTAAAACAACCAATGAGAAAGGCTGCCAGTTTGGGTTTTCATTTTATTGTGGAGTGTCTGCTTCAACCATTTTAGACAAAGGATAAGTGGCGGCCTAGAAAGGGAGGGACCACACTTAGCATCCTTGTGTTCCCCTTCTGTTTGTGGGGCATGGACCTGCAGCGTCTGCCTCTACATGTGTTTCAGAGAGCAGAATACAGCCTTTTGTGTTCAGTTATTTATCATTACCCATCAGTGGAACTGTCTGGAAAGGGGCAAAAAAGTAAATAAACAAAGTAAAGTAAATCACCTTGGTTTCAACTAAGGGCTAGCTTTGGAGCAGCCAGTGGTTTCTCACTGTCTTCCATGCCTCATGATTTCTTGAGAATGTTCACATTATTACTGGACTGTGAACTCCTGATACAATTTGGGCATGGAAACCGAGGGCCCAAACAAAGCAATGAAGTCCATGTTAAGATATAAATGCTTTTAATGATGAAGATAATTACAACTGATTGAAGTCTGGAATTCTCTTAATATGCAAAATGAGATACACAAAAGAGGTAAAAATGTCCCGGAATCTCCTTCATACCACATTGCAATGTCCATTATCATCTCTCTAAAGTTCACAAAAATTTTTCACCTTTTTCTCACATTTTCATCCTCTACTGTTACATAAACACCTATCTCTTTTGTCCTTTTCTTCCTCCTTCCCACTGTGGTCCTTTGAGGAAAAAAAAAAAAGAGTGAGTGAGCATGGGGTTGGGGGAGACAAACACATTCATTCAGTTATTAAATTATTACAGGCTTCTTAACCGGAATATCTATTTCAAAACTTAAGAATCGAAGGGGGAAGATATCAAAAATTAACCATAGGCTTTGGTAGTGATCTATCAAAAATAAAATGAATGAAAACTAGTTTAACAATTATTAGACTGTTATCCCTTTAGTCTTGACCTTTTGGTAAATCGTAAATAAATACCATCCAAATCTGACAGAAATAACTGCAAAATCCCCACAACAGCAATCTGACAGAAATATCATGTTCACTGGTGTCAACAAAGTGGCATTTCTTAGCTGTTTAATAAAATAGGAATTATGAAAAAAAGTAAACGTTGAATTATGCCACAAGAACCTCACCCATATGGCAAGATCCGTGAGCTAATCTGCTTGGCAGCAGGTTCAACATTTAGATGAAAATACCTGTATCTGGAAAGATTTTTTAAAAGTGGTTAAGTTTAATTTAGCTTGACGCATATTCTTATAGTTAAAATATATTAATATTATATACATGTATTAATACATTAATACATTATTAATGTATTAATAATTAATACTATGTATTAATGTTGATATTATATCTCAATATTTATAGTGATCATTTATCCAATGCCTTTTTCTGTTGTCACTCGCTAGGAAGCAAACAACTCTGGCAAAAGCACGACGAAAACAGAGACTGCCTGGCTCTTCAGAATGTGGTACAGCTTTGACCACAAGTATCCTTTGATAATGATAATCTCCCAGGTCCTGCTACATGACAGACACTGACTTCGAGCACTTAATCATTGAGGTCTGCGCTGCTGCTCTTCAAGAAACGCAGAAAGGTAAAGCGAATTCACGAGCAAATTTAGCCAAAAGAATGATTTCAAAACATAGAAAGCTGTGTAGTCCATACTTAAGTGTTGCAAAGAGCTAAAGTGAAATCTCTCAGAGGCAAATGAATCTGGTGTGCTTGTGGCAATCTACTATTTCCTAATGCCCTATGATAAAATCATAGAGTCCTGAAAAACTGATCTATTTTACTAATTTTACTGTTCATCCCTTTGTAAAAATCTTACTTCTGGTGGAGTCGGCTAGGGTGACAAAGCTCCTTCACCCTTCTGCCAGGAACACATTTGTCTGTTTTTGTTTCATGCTGTAAAAAATGAAGGGGGAGGGGGGAGGGAGGATGAATAGTCCAAGGAGAAGAATAAGTCCGGTCATCACATTGTGAAATAATACTACTTTGTTTTCCAGGAAACACTTGAGTAAGCTTTTTCTAGTGACGGGCAATTTTAAAATTCTAGCAATCAGTGTAAACAGAGCGGCTCAGATACACCTTGCCATGCGACTCACAGAGCTGATAAGTCAGGCCTGAAGGGCTTTGCCATTGTGAGTTGCAGTAAGCGGTCCACCTCTAATCCCAGGCAAAAGCGCCACAGAAGAAAGGAAAGAACTGTGCTGAAAATTGAATGTGTTGGGTCTTTGTAGTTAGTTTTCCACAGTCACAAATCCCTCTCCTTTCAGGGAGAAAATGTCAGTCACTGGGCGATTTTAAAGCAGCTCAGCAATGATTAAAGCCACAACAGATCAGAGGGAAAGGAAGAAGAATTAAGAACAGGGGAAAGAAATTCAAAGAATAAGATGAAGAGGAGGTAAAAATGGAAAGGGGAGAAGAAGCAAGAGAAATACAGGAAATTCACAGCAGGAAGGAAAGGAAAGCAAATTCGAGGAATGACTATAGAAAAAAAAAATAAGTAAGAGTGAAGTGAAGAGAAGCCCATTGAAGATTGCAGAGATAAGCAAAAGTAAAACAAGGTTAAAATTAGAAAGCAATTCTGAAATAGTAGAACATTCCAAGAATTATGAAATGAGATGTGGAAGGTAGAGGCTTTTTGAGGCTACAGTTTTGCTTTTCCATACTTCTGTTATCTATGGGCAAATACCTTGCCTCACTCAATCTTGCGCTTTCATGGACAGTGTAGGTTGCCACCACCCTAAAAGTGGTCCATCTTGGCCATTACCTGCCTCTTGGAGGTTCTGGTACCTCACTCACCAGTCACTGGTCTCTCTGAGGGAAACCAGTTCTTAGCAGGTTACGCTGCTTTGTGTTCCAGTTTGTTTCTCTTCTGGAAACACAATTTTCTCCTGCCGTTGCTTAAAGTATCTGATAACCAAATTTGTAGGAAGTTATAAAAATGTGGCTAAAGAGTACATATAAAGGCTGCTTGGTTATGACAAGATGTTCAGTAAGAAAGTGTCTTTTGGGGTTCCAGGACCCCGTTTCCAACTTGTGGAAGGGGGGCTTCCCCACCCATCCAAGCAATGCGCCAGGTCAGTGTCCTACAACTCAACTCAATTCTGACACTATGTCCCTGGAGACAGAGTCAGATCTCACAGGTAAGGTCAGTCCCACAAGGCTGCCCCTACCACCACCACTTCAGAAGCCAGCCACAAGCCCAGGTTGTTACCTATGCTTCTGATCTATCGGCTACATGTTGGAGGTTCCCGTGACCTTCTCCTTGGGTTTGATTGATTTGCTAGAAGACCTCATTACTTACTAGATCATTGGTTTATTATAAAAGTATATAACTCAGGAACAGCCAGATGGAGGAGGTGCATAGGGCAAGGTACGGGGAAAGGACATGGAGCTTCCATGCCCTCTCTGAGTGCACCACTCTCCTCGAATCTCCACCTGTTCACCAACCTGGAAATTCTCCTAAACTCCATCCTTTTGGGGTTTTATGGAGGCTTCATTGCATAGGCACAACTGATGAATAATTAACCATTGGTGACTGAACTCCATCTCCAGCCTCTCTCCTCTTCCCCAGAGGTGGTGAGGGTGAGAACTGAAAGTTCCAACCCTCTCATCTAATGGTGGGTTCTCCTGGCATCTGGCACCCAACCTTAGTTAGGGTCCAAACGTCATCATTAACATAACAGAAGGATGCCTTTTTGCTTTCATCACTTAGGAAATTCAAGGGTTTTAAGAGCTCTCTGCCAAAACTGGGGATGAAGACCAAATTTCTATTTCTTATTATAAATCACAATATCACAAAATGGCAAATCAGAAATTAGATAAAAGATGTTTTGTTCAAATTCTGACAGTGTTGTAAGGAATGCTTTGCATTGCATTGCAAAATGGAAAAGATAACTTGGAGACAAGGAAATGTACGTAGGAACCCACCCAAATTTTTAGCTTAGAGCAGTGACACTAAATTCAGATGATGTCATAGTTTTTGTCTCACATTTTACCGGGGGGTTATTTCCATATGATTATGGACAAACTAGCAAAAAATGAAAGCAGGCTTACACTCTCAGTAATATCTCTTCTCATGGTAATTTGTCCTCCTGTGCATTCATCCTAGAAATTGCGGGGCTACCATCACTGCATAAATATATTTTCACTTAGACAACAGAGTTTTTATATCCTAGTTATGCTCTGAATTCATACCCAGAGTGTAGCAAACCAACCAGTTTCCACTCTGTAAACTCTTGATTTATCCATATTTTTAGAGAAAAATTATCCCCTTGGCATTTACCGTCATCCTGTTGGCCACCTAGAACCCAGGCGATGTGCCCCATGGACCTCATGGGTAGACTATGCCAGCTGCTGTCAATGTAGGGATGATCCCCCCAACTCTGGGGTCAGATTGCCTGGCTGAGGCCAAAAAGAAAGCGTGAGGCTGAAAGAAATGGATTATGCAGTTTGGAGCTGTTCAAGTTTCATTTTAGTAAAATTGCATCATGCAAATGAGGCATCATAAAGAATTACCGACAAAAGAAAAAGAAGAATAAATGAGCCTTCATATGCACCTTTGTAAGTCAGGATTCTCCAGAGAAACAGACACAGAACCAGTCAGGAGTACACACACACACGCACACACACACACACACATGCATACATACATATACATATAATACACATACACATAGGTTTACTTCAAGGGATTGGCTTATGTGTTTGTGAAGGTGGCAAGTTCAGAATGTGCAGGGCAGGCTCTCAGTCTAGAAACTCGCCAGTAGGAGCTGAGATGCTGCAGTCTTAAGACAAAACTTCTTCTTCCTCAGGGAAGCCTCAGTTTTGCTCTTAAGTCCACTCAACTGATCAGATGAGGCCCACCCACCTTATTGAGGATCATCTCTTTAAAGTCAACTGACTGTAGATGCTAACCACACCTAGAAAATACCTTCACAGCAACACCTAGATTAAGGTCTGATTGAATAATGAGGTAGCCTAGTCAAGTAAACATGTAAAACTAAGTGTCACAGTATTGACACTGTGTTCACATATTCACATTGAACTTATGCCCAATATTCAGACCCAAGGATACAAAGATGCTCTTAACTT
Source organism: Pseudorca crassidens (assembly GCF_039906515.1). Taxonomy (NCBI): domain Eukaryota; kingdom Metazoa; phylum Chordata; class Mammalia; order Artiodactyla; family Delphinidae; genus Pseudorca; species Pseudorca crassidens. The sequence continues at coordinate 28,366,738 of NC_090300.1, forward strand.
ACCATCGGTATCAATAAAACAAGTCACTATGGCTCATATAGTCTTGTTTTCTTTTTTTCATAGCATAATTAATACATATGCATTCCCATAAAAATTTCCCAAAACCTACGGAAAAATAAAAATAATAAAAATTAACATTCCATAAGGATGAACCATGGCCAAGTACCGTGTTGAGTGCTTTACGTTATAATTTCATGTCACCTCCACAGCTCTGTAAGAGGGTGGCTCCAAGGGTAGAGTACCACACAAATGGACTGCTGATTGTCTAGGCCTCTGACAAAACAGCCTGTGCGGGCTGCCCTGGTGGCGCAGTGGTTAAGAATCCGCCTGCCAAGGCAGGGGACACGGGTTCGAGCCCTGGTCCGGGAAAATCCCACATGCCGCAGAACAACTAAGCCTGTGTGCCACAACTACTGAGCCTGCGCTCTAGAGCCCGTGCTCAGCAACAAGAGAAGCCACTGCAATGAGAAACCCACGCACCGCAACAAGTACAAATAAATAAGCCGGAAGCCTATGGTGCCAAAATTGACGATTAGTTAAGATTTCACTATGATTCCCTGTGGGCAGCAATTCTGAGTCTTGCGGTGCAAAGCAGAAATTGAGAAGGGGGCTATGAGAAAGGGAACCACGTTACTGAGCACCAGTGCTTTGCCATCGAGAACATTCTTTCATTTAATCCTAATAACCACCCTTTTGGTTTCATTCTCACAAAGACTCTCTTTGAGATGGAAGAAACAAAGTCTCCAAGAACTTAAATAACTTTCTTAGGTTTCCATAGCTAATGTCAATTCCATGATCCAAGCCCGGATCTGTCAAAATCTAAATTAGGGACTTACCCGGCAGTCCAGTGGTTAGGACCCTGCGCTCCCACTGCAGGGGGCTTGGATTCAATCCCTGGTCAGGGAACTAAGATCCCACATGCTGCACGATGCAACCAAAAATTAAATAAATAAATAGACTTCGAAACACTTCAAAACAAAGACCGTAATGACAAAGAAAGGCATCACATAACGATAAAATGCATAAATATACTTAAATGAACGCTCTCACTGACAGCTCTATGTCCATGATAGCTCTTATCTACACATATACCCCATTTCCATACGTCCAGAATGTCACTCTTAAAGCAATGACTGTTATGACTGCTTACATTATGTCCTACAGAGTTCACATCCCAAGCAGCTGTTGAAGATATAGGAGGTGATAAGGTTAGGGGTCCTGGTCGGTCACCCTAAGAACACCACCATAAAGGAGTCTCCAAGTTTCTGAATCACGTTCTCAACTTTTCAAAGGCAGAAAGTTCAATATGCCAAAGACTCCGAGAATGGCTTCGTTTCATAGAAACGGATGGACTCTAGCCAAGCTCAGGGAGGCACAAGTAGAAACCAGACATCAAATTCCTAAATCATCATATGTGTCCTCATGGGGAGGGATATTCTCTCCCAGCCCTTAGAAGGGTCAAGTCGCAGTCTGGTCCCCAGTGTCCCTCCGGCCCCTTCTCTCCCTGTCGCTCGCTGGCTCACCCTGCTTCAGCACCCCGGCCTTCCTGAGAGACACCAAGCACATTCCTGCTTCAGGGCCTTCGCACTGTTTCCTCTTCCCCCTGCTTGGGATGCTCTTCTCTCAGACATTCGCAGGCCTCCCTCCTTCACCTCTTTCATCCAACTTGGCAGTGAGACTTTCCTGGCTCCATATATATATATATATATATATATATATATATATACATTTTTTTTTTTCTTTTGCGGTACGCAGGCCTCTCACTGCTGTGGCCTCTCCCGTTGCGGAGCACAGGCTCCGAACGCGCAGGCTCAGCGGCCGTGGCTCACGGGCCCAGCCGCTCCGCGGCATGTGGGATCTTCCCGGACCGGGGCACGAACCTGCGTCCCCTGCATCGGCAGGCGTACTCTGAACCACTGCGTCACCAGGGAAGCCCCCTGGCTCCATATTTAAATTAGCCGTCCCAACAGGAGCACTCCCTCTCCCCTTCCCCGCTTCATTTGTCACCATTATGCTTATCACCATCTGACACTGTATGTACTTTTTGCATTTGTTATAATATTCTCCCCCAACCAGGATGTATGCTTCCTGCGGACAGGGATTTGGCTCTGTAATCAAAGCATACAACAGTGTTTGGCATATAGTGGACACTCAATAAATATTCACTGAATGAATGAATCAAGCAAGAAAGCAATATTTTCTATCCAGGGCACATTTACTCTAAAACGTTGATATAGCAGAAAAATCCAATGAATTATCTGAGGGTTGCTAAGTGAGTCTGAAAGCAGAGCAAGGCAGAGGGGATAATCTTAGTGTTTTTCATCCAGGCTGCCCTTCGGCACCAAAAGGCACACCCCGGGTGCACACCCACCCCTCCCTCAGCGGCAGGGTCCCTCTCCCTGGGCAGGGACAGCCACCACGGCAGAGCTGGATCCCTGTTGCCTCACTGACCTCCTTCCTATGGTTGGTCCATCCTTCCTTAGGTTTAATTCGTACACCTGATCTCATATATTCAAGCCTGGCTCTGGCTTAGAAGCCATTCTCTGTCTGGGTGACTGTATCTTATCTCACCGATTGTGTGTTGATTTTATTTGTATATAGAAATCAGAATTTAGAGCCACCTATCATCCTCACTAACAATCTCTTTTAATGAGAAGGTTAGAAATTGATGCCCCCTTATTCAGATTTTAAGACATCAGATAAAACGGTTTGCTTGGATTCGCAGTGTTGCAGCTGGTATAGGAATCGTAGGTTGCCTTATTCGTAGGTGACTAATGATGCTGCTGGACTGTCTACTTTCTACAGTCTCTATCCATTCTATCATTTATCATCTCTCCCCTTAAGCATGCTTCCCTGGTGGCGCAGTGGTTGAGAGTCCGCCTGCCGATGCAGGGGACACGGGTTCGTGCCCCGGTCCGGGAAGACCCCACATGCCGCGGAGCAGCTGGGCCCGTGAGCCATGGCCACTGAGCCTGCGCGTCCGGAGCCTGTGCTCCGCAACGGGAGAGGCCATAACAGTGAGAGGCCCGCATACCGCAAATAAAACAAAACAAACAAAAAAAAAGCATGTTTATATATTAGTTCTACAAATGTGAATGACAGAGGATAAGAATGACTTCTTCCAAAATAAAAAGGGCAGCCTAAAATCATTTTTAGCGCTTCCTGTATGCCGACATCAACTGAAAATAAGGAGTTATCCTGTGGTTGCCAACATTTTACAGAAGTGTAAAGATAGCACAAAGATAACAATGGACTGGCAAGTTGACACAGTAACAGAATTACAAAGTTACATGGATGGAGACTTCCTTCCCATCACTGGCTTGAAATGAATTGTGCACTGAGATGTTACCAAGAAAATGAAAGGCCATGGCAGATGTGTAGATGTTGCAGCTCTTGAGTTTTCCATTAAAAAGTCTGGCAAGGAAAGTGGCAGATGCCAGACCCCTTCCTGAACCAAAGTGTGACAGATTGCATTCCAGGAAAAATAAACGTGAACATCCAGATCACTCAGAATGATCCTTGGAAACAAGTATTTCATGGATTTAAATGTAACGGCATCGTAGTCTTTAAACAACAACAACAAAAAAAAAACAAGGGAAAAGAACCCTTTCCTCCTAAAACTTGACAGAATTCGTTATATCCCACACAGTCATGCTTATTTTAAATCATAGGTATGAATATTGTGAGCGGCAATTTCCATTTTAAATGATGATCACTGCATTGCCGCTTTTTCTTATTCTGACTAGCTGAAGCATCTATGAATTAGTTGTTGGGTTGGTACTGTGGCCTTGTGAATGACTTGAGTTCACTTAGCAAAAAAAATCTCAGAGGAACAGGGAATGTTAGTTCTGTGATTCCTGTTTTATCGATGAGGCAACTGAGCCCCAAGGAGGGAAAAGACACACCCAAGGTCAGTGATGGACTTGGAGGCAGCATTCGTAATCAACAAAGACTGGGCTGTGTCCACCTGAAGAATCCACGGGTTGTGGTTCGGGTAGTCCATCCAGTGAGCTCTGGTGGCATTAATATGTGTGTGATGCGCTTATTGGTAAGTGTGCCTGGCATACAATTGATAGTTCGAAGTGATAGCTTCTTGGGAGGCTCATCAAAATCTTCACCAGTCCGGAGGCAGGGTGTGTTTTACTTTAAGTAGAAAGCCAGAGGGATAGCAGAGGATGTAAGTAAGATGCCTTTTGTTCAACTTATTGAGTACCTACTATGCGCCAAGCAATACAGGAGGTACTGAGGCGAACAGCAAACAAGGTAGGCACGGCTGACTCTCATGAAGTCGTGCTTATTTGATTCATTCAGATGAGTCATGACCCCAAAGCCCCTTGAAATGGCAGGTGGCCCTTAGTGTAGGAAAGAGAGACCTTGGCATCTCCAGAGTTTAATGGGGGAACTCTTTAGAGAGCCGTGAATTAAAATAATTTGTAACCCTCACTTGCAAAATGTAACCAGATAACTCCACAAGCGGTTTCAGAAAGCACCAATATTTCAAAATATTTGAAAGAAACATAAGCAATCAGCTTTCTAAAGACTCTCTCTAAATACATCCCCAGTGGTATCCCACGTGAGGATGTATGTGGCATTATAACTGCTTCCCTCCTGGGAAGCTGGCTATAGGGAGGAGCTGAGCTTGCATGGGGCAGTAGTGCAGCCGGCACTCCCCCCTGGGTGGTTAATCCATTGCGTTTGCAGCTTGACTTTTGGTCTTCCTTGTCTTCACAAATGCTAGTGTAGAAAGACCTTGTAGACAGCCCTTGACTTAGCACCTAAGTGAAATGAAATTAAAATTCACTAAAAGAAAACACTAGCTTCCTGGATCCTTATATTCCTTGACTATTTGGTGAGAACCAATGTAGGGGGTGGTATCCGTGCCTTGAAACATGAGCTGTCTTTTGTTCAGGTCATAACTTGGGTCTTCCATGGTTTCTTCATCCGTATAATGGGAACAATAAATATTATCTTCTGTTTTGGCTAAATCCATTGGAAAATTTAGCTATTTCTTAAAACAGCTTCCTACTGATGGTACCTTGTTCACTTATCTCTCAGAGCCAAAACATGTTTAAACCAGTTAAATAGTGCAATTTTCTTAAGACCCTGTGGCCTAAATATGTTGAAACATTCCATAACTGGACTTAAGCTCTTCTGGAGTCCTGACAAGTGACTACAAGCATGGCATTGTGAATTGTTGCCCAAACATGGTAGATACTCTGCTATGAATGTGAAAAGTTGTGGCTCCCAAGACAATAACTGAGTTTTCTACAATAATCCTAGGATTCTCCAAGAGTTTTGGCATCCCTGATTTGTTTTGCCTTTTCCCCTGTAAAAGTTTTAATAATATGTCTCTTAAATGAGAATGCTTTCTCATTTCATCTTCACTGTAAGCAAACAATATGAAAATCTGGATTTACACAAACAGGAAATCAGAAGATGAATCCTCCGCTTCTCGAATGGATTCATAAAACAAATTCCTTTAAATCCAATTTTAAAAATCTGTTGAGCACTTTCTCATTGCAAAGCACTGTATTAGACTCTCCTCTTTTCTCTATTTATTCACGTATTCATCACATGTTTATCAAGAGGCTACCACGGGCCATGTACTATACTAGGCAGTAGGGATACAGCTGTTGACAAACCCTCACAGAGCTTACATTCCAATCTGGTTCTGTCTTTGAGTTTCTGACTTACAGATGTCTTTTCAGGAAATGACTTTGGTATAAAGAAAGATACACTTAGACATTCCAGTACTGGTTTTCATCAAATAGAGGGAAATCTGGCTCAGTGGTCAGGATTTATTGATTTGCTACTGTAGCCTACCCACTTACTAGTTGTGTAACTTTAGGAAAGTTATTTACCCTCTCTGTGCCTCAGTCTCTCAGCTGCAAAATGGGGATAATACAAGTCCCTACGTCATAGGTTTGTTTTGAGGATTAAATGAGTTAAAGCACTCAGATAAGTGCTCAAAAATGTGAGCTTTATTATTGTCATTATTACCTGTTGATGTCTGCTTCTCTTAAAGGGCAGCATCATGTAATGTATTTGGTGTTCGTTGTCATTTATTATTTCTGAGTGACCAAAATATCTATGGTCTTATATGCTTGTAATAATTTTTTGTTGTAACAGCCCTATTTTAATACCATAGGAAAGTCTTCAGTCTCCAGAAACAAAAGATTCCACTCAGGCTATAAATCAGACACAATTCTTCTGATTTGATCTTGAGTAGATGGAAGTAGCTGGGTGTTTGGCACTTCCTTGTGTCTCCTGTTCTGCACATGGGATTGTTTCATTTACAATTTTCCTAAGTTACAGTACTTCGTCCCATAGTATTTTTCTGGAAATTACACCACAGAAAGCAATTTTCGCTTGATAGAAAAGTGCAACCGTTTTCCTGTCCAGCAATGGAAGCAATACAAGCCTTTGATGATAATTATTCCTCTTGCACATTCTTGTGATAAAGGAAATCTTTTAATTGCACCTTTCAGGTGAAGCCATCATGTTTTGTCATTAGCAGTGTGATGTTACATTTGAAGATTTCTAGGTCAGTACATACTGAATCATTTTATTAGAAATAAAGGAGAAGGAAATAATGTTAAGACTGACAAAAACATATGTATTACCTTAATGTTGCCAGTTTTGAATTTAGTTTCAATATTTCTTCCCCATGGGAAAAAAAGAGTATTTTGCTTAAATTGTCTTTAATTGCTACTTGGTCATTCCTTCTCAGCCGTAGGAGACAAGGCATTTACAGGCTGCCAACAAATTTGGGAGCTACCAGAGACACCTTAGCAGCAGGAGCCTTGGCTGCCGGTCTCACATATTCTCACCTGACAGGGAGACAGAGGCCAAGTCTATCTCGTGGACAGCAGTCCTCAGCCCTTGTCTGATTGTGAAGCTGTGGTAGACACAGTACAAGGCATGTGGGCAGACATGACCCCACCCTAATTAAAGTTCACTCCACAAGGTGGATGGTGATAACACCTTCTCAACGCATAATAACACCTTCTCAACGCATAAATAAGAGCAGGCAAAGAGGTACCTGCGCTGGCGGTGAATGGAAGAAGGGATTACAGGAGAAATCACTACTGTTCTTCTAATCATGTGGGAAAGAGTCCATGGAGGACCTGGGATTTCCTAACATGAAATTAAACAATGGGAAGTGAGAAAGCATTCTGCGTGGAGGGAATACCATGGAGGATGGTCCCATGACAAGTGTGGCACGAATAGCTCAGAGAAGCCTGAGTAAGGCTGCCTGTAAGGCACAGAACTGGGAGAAGAGAAAGCAGGTGGTCTCCAGAGAACTATAGTGTCAGCCTTTGAAGAAAGGAGGAGACTCTTATTCCCGACACCTAGCGCAATCAGAATTCTCTCCCACTGGGATTCATTTTATTTCTTTGTTTTGGTCTCTCAGATGGCTAAAGGTAGGGCAGCGTGTCACAGGCTGAAGAGCCTTTAAAGTTTCCTTTCTGTCGCAAATCTGATTCATCTGTCTGACGGTCATTTGTCAGGTACCTACACATTTAATGTGTCCAGAATTAACATTTAATCTAAATATTATATTAATATTTAATATTAATAAATTAAATATTTAATTTATTAATATTAAATCTGGAATAAAACAAGTATTTTGCTTAAATTTTCATTAATTGTTTTAAATGACTTTAGTTTTAATACTTCTTTCCTAGAAAAAAAATATGAGCCTGTCTTCTGGCTTCTGAAGTCACAGAGATAAATAAGAAATGGTGGTTGCCCTCAAGATGCCAGTAACCTAACGAGGTAGAGACAGCAGCCACCAATGCACTAAGAACTATATAAAAGTTATGAGCAAAAAGCATTACGGAAGCCAGAGGCGGGTGTAGCCAACGCACTCACCAGCTTTGGAGAATCAGAGAAGCCACACAGAAGTAACTTAGAAACCAGGTGGAGAAAAAAAGTAAGAATCCATAAAGAACTGGGCTGAGGATGTGAATGGCATTTTGGCAATAAAACAGCTCAGGCAGAGCTTCCCTGGTGGTGCAGTGGTTGGGAGTCCGCCTGCCGATGCAGGGGACGCGGGTTCGTGCCCCGGTCCGGGAAGATCCCACATACCGCGGAGCGGCTGGGCCCGTGAGCCATGGCCACTGAGCCTGCGTGTCCGGAGCCTGTGCTCCGCAACGGGAGAGGCCACAACAGTGAGAGGCCCACGTACCGCAAAAAAAAAAAAAAAAACAACAGCTCAGGCAGAGACACAAACAGGGTGTGAGGTATTTGGAAAATGGTAAGAGATTCAGTGCAGCTAGATCAGTGGGAGGTGAAACTAAAGAGTTCTCATGTGGACAGATTGGGCTGGACCACGTGTGTCACGGTCAAGAAAATGGATTTTATCTTACTGACAGCAGGATACCAATGCCGCGCTTTAAGCACGGAGTCACACAGTCCGGCTTGTTATAATGAAGAGAACTCGTGGCTGTGTGGAAGGGGGCGGCTGAGAGAACAATAAACTTAGGATGATTCTGGACAGTTGCTCTCAAAATCACCCACCCATTTTCTATGTGGATAAAAATGAGGACAGGAATGTCCTCATTCTCCTTTGAAAAACATTTGGGAACGCTCAATATGTGTTTCGAAACACAAGCGTATTAACATAGAAAGGTATCGTTTCATTAAGAGATTGATTTTTTTTTAACTTCCACTAAGGAAAATCCGGTGGTGAAACGATTAGGGTCTACCAGGACGTTTTCTGGTTCAAAAGCCAACTCAGTCTTTCAGCTCAGCTTCTGGTACTGCAGTTACCTAACCATGGTCAGAAAAGGGAGCACTTCTGACAGAGGTTTGAACTAATCTAACAGAAAATGTTGGATTAAAAATCACTTCCAAAGAAAAGGCTGCTTTTTGTTCCTAAACTCATACACTCGAACACCACCAGCCCTCAGGCTACACTCAGCCCTGGGGTCAGCCACTTGCCAGTGGTAACTGATGATTTTAAATGGAGGGGAAGAAGCACAGGAGAGCTAACCTTTCTCCAGAGGAAACAGACACATCCTCAAAGCATTGCCTTTGACATTCCTTAAAGCCATTTCCTTGGAATTCCTGGAAGTAAACCAGTGTGTTGAGTTTCACTGACCTGTTGCTTGTAAACATAGCCAGAGCTGCTTTCCAGCTTATACATACAGCCTTTAATAGCTGGAACAGGAAAGGCCATAACTCCTTTGTCCGTTTCCTCACTACCCTTTCCCAGCAGTCGCAAACACCTCTTCCTACATCCCTCAACACCAGGAGCACTTGGGTTGCAGGTGCCAAGCCCTTTGCCTTTCCCTCCCCTGCTTCATGTACACGCAGATCATGCTTGGAGCTTCCAAGAGCAGCGTACCAAGGCTGGCTGCATGCACTGCAGCAAGAGGGGACCCTACTCAGAAGCAGGTACACCACATCTTGAACAGCTCTGGCAGCATAAGCCCAGAAGCCTGGTCTTTAGCTTGACCAATTCTTTTCCCTTTACTTTTTTTGTTTTAAATTTTTACTCTCAGTCTGAAGTCCTCAGGCCTTCTCTGAGCTGTAATGTTTGGAAGATGAACATTATGGTAATTGGTAATTGTACAAGCACTTTGCAAACGTCAAGTGCTTCATAAAGTTGAAAAGATACTAACTTCATTGACGGGTTTATAGGCCTGAAGGCCCTCAGACTCACTATGCAGATATAAACAAAAAATTTTATTACATTTTTACTATTTTTAAATTCTAGCTGATTTCCTGCTCTAGTCAAGATTATGACGAGCACAAAAATCTGCTCTCAGTCTACAGATGTGCCTCGTTGAGAAATCTTTCTCCCCAGATCTCTGACACTCTCTTTTGAAGATGATCCACTGTGAAATGGATGCATCCCATTCCTCTATCAATTAGCCCCTGTTAGGAAGCCTCTCCTTGCATAATCTCACGTGCATGTGGAAGCCAAAAAAGTCAAACTCATAAAAGTAGAGAGTAGAATGGTGTTTACCAGGGGCAGAATTGGGGGAAATGAAGAGGTGTTGGTCAAAGGGTACAAAGTTCCAGTTATGCAGGATGAGTAAGTTCTGGAGATCTAATGTACAGTATGGTGATTATAGTTAATAATTCTGCATTCTATACTTGAAATGCGCTGAGAGTAGATCTTAAGTGTTCTCACCACCAAAAAAAAAAAAAAAATGTAAATGTATGGGGTAATGGATTTGTTAATTAGCTTGATTGTGGTAATCATTTCACAATATATACATACATCAAAACATCACGTTGTACATCTTAAATATATACTATTTTTATTTGTCAACTATACCTGAATAAAGCTGGGGAAAAAAATCCCTGTTCTTGACCTTCCAGCAAGTAGAAGCTGGTGCTCTCCAGCTGAGGCCCTTCCTTCCTGGCCTAGCCTTTGTGAGAGGTGTTTGTGTTCCTGATAAGAATCACAGATTAAACCCCCAATGAACATAGTTCTCTTGCTAGCTCAGTCTTTTACAAATCTTTGAAAATGTTGTCTAGGCCATTTAGAATGACAGATTAAATTTAAATCAGTTTTCTAAACTGCTGACCAGGACTCATTAGTCCTCAAAATCAATTTACTGGGTTCCTAACTAGTACTTTTTAATAATAATAAAAAAAAATAGACTAGAGAAATATGTTAATGCGTTGCAGGATTAGAAATACTGTTTCATGAAACTTGTTTCAGGGGTGTGTGTGTGTGTGTGTGTGTGTGCACTCTACTTTGTGATATAAAATGTGTTTCTTAATGGAAATCCTAATCAAAAAGACTTGAAACCTTGATCTATGCTGGCCTCAAACCCTTATCCTGGAACTCTCAGGCCTTTTCACCTAATTGCTTTAAGTGCCAGGGTAGTTGGGTGAGGAGCTGTAAGAGCATATGGAAAGGAGAGCCATTGACTCTTACGGGTTATTTTGGAAGAGTTCATGGTGCTAGTGGATTTGAGCTGGACTTGGAAAGAAGGCAGAACTTGACAAGTAGAAACTGGAGGGAGCCAGAGGAAAGGCAGAAGGAGGAGAGAGAAAAGCAACCCAGAGCTGTGGAGAGAGGGAATTTGAAGATCTGGCTCCTAGGCCTGCCTCTCGGCTGTGGAACCTCAGGCTCTAGGCCTGCTCAGAGCCAATATTTTCTAATCTGCTATCTGCCCTGCTTAGTAATTACAATTTTCCAATGGAATAAGGTAAGTGAAACCACTTTGAAAACTAGGAAGTATCAAACAAATGCAAGATATGCTTAGTAAGTTTTTCCAGGCAAAGCAAAGGTCACACGTGAAGGTGAGACTGTGCCTGGGATAGACGGAGGATGGCAGCTTGGCACATGTAGGGCTGGCCATGAGAGAGGAAGGGGCTAAAAAGCTGTGTTTAGGGAAATCTGTAAAGCTTTTGAGTATCAGGTGAAGGTGTCTGGATTTGATTCAGTAGATAATGGGGAAGCGGATGATTTGTAGACACAGGAGTGAGAGAATCCTGTTTCAGAAAGATTGGTTTAACAGCATTGATTAGGGAGGAGTCACAAGGGCCTAAATGAGACTAGTGGCAACGGGACTAGAAAGAAAAGGGACAGATGCTAGAAAACCCTGGCCCCAAATCCATAGAATCTGATGCCGTGGTACTGGGGATATTGGGGCTGCAGAGAGGAAGGGCCAGGAGGTGCAGTTATTAGGGAGTGGTAGGCTGTGGGTAGCTGGGGGTGTTCCAACCCTCTGCTTCTGCCAGTCACAGAAACAGGAGGCAGGAAGACTAGTCTCATGGGGAGAAGCGGTTGACAACCCCACAGGTGGAAACCTATTTATATGAACCTGCTCTGTGTTCTTGCTGAGCCTGTTCTTTGGGAAAAACAAGCCACTGGCCCAGTCTTGCCTTGCAAATACAGTTCTCTTGACCTCTGGGTGAACTTAGTTTTTTCTCCCGAGCTGCTCTCTCACAGGGAGATGCTCTGCAATTAAAATTCTACACTTATTCAACATAGTTTTGGAAGTTTTAGCCACAGCAATCAGAGAAGAAAAAGAAATAAAAGGAATCCAATTTGGAAAAGAAGAAGTAAAGCTTTCACTGTTTGCAGATGACATGATACTATACATAGAGAATCCTAAAGATGCTACCAGAAAACTACTAGAGCTAATCAATGAATTTGGTAAAGTAGCAGGACACAAAATTAATGCAAAGAAATCTCCGGCATTCCTATACACTAATGATGAAAAATCTGAAAGTGAAATTAAGAAAACACTCCCATTTACCATTGCAACAAAAAGAATAAAATATCTAGGAATAAACCTACCTAAGGAGACAAAAGAACTGTATGCAGAAAATTATGACACTGATGAAAGAAATTAAAGATGATACAAATAGATGGAGAGATGTAGCATGTTCTTGGATTGGAAGAATCAACATTGTGAAAATGACTATACTACCCAAAGCAATCTACAGATTCAATGCAATCCCTATCAAACTACCACTGGCATTTTTCACAGAACTAGAACAAAAAAATTCACAATTTGTATGGAAACACAAAAGACCCCGAATAGCCAAAGCAATCTTGAGAAAGAAAAATGGAGCTGGTGGAATCAGGCTCCCTGACTTCAGACTATACTACAAAGCTACACTAATCAAGACAGTATGGTAATGGCACAAAAACAGAAAGATAGATCAATGGAACAGGATAGAAAGCCCAGAGATAAACTCACACACATATGGTTACCTTATCTTTGGTAAAGGAGGCAAGAATATACAGTGGAGAAAAGACAGCCTCTTCAATAACTGGTGCTGGGAAAACTGGACAGCTACATGGAAAATAATGAAATTAGAACACTCCCTAACACCATACACAAAAATAAACTCAAAATGGATTAAAGACCTAAATGTAAGGCCAGACACTATCAAACTCTTAGAGGAACACATAGGGAGAACACTCTATGACATAAATCACAGCAAGATCCTTTTTGACCCACCTCCTAGAGAAATGGAAATAAAAACAAAAATAAACAAATGGGACCTAATGAAACTTCAAAGCTTTTGCACAGCAAAAGAAACCATAAACAAGACCAAAAGACAACCCTCAGAATGGGAGAAAATATTTGCAAATGAAGCAACTGACAAAGGATTAATCTCCAAAATTTACAAGCAGCTCATGCAGCTCAATATCAAAAACACAAACAGCCCAATCCAAAAATGGGGAGAAGACCTAAATAGACATTTCTCCAAAGAAGATATACAGATTGCCAACAAACACATGAAAGAATGCTCAACATCATTAATCATTAGAGAAATGCAAATCAAAACTACAATGGCATATCCTCTCATACCAGTCAGAATGGCCATAATCAAAAAATCTACAAACAATAAATGCTGGAGAGGGTGTGGAGAAAAGGGAACCCTCTTGCACTGCTGGTAGGAATGTAAATTGATACAGCCACTATGGAGAACAGTACGGAGGTTCCTTAAAAAACTAAAAATAGAACTACCATACGACCCAGCAATCCCACCACTGGGCATATACCCTGAGAAAACCATAATTCAAAAAGAGTCATCTACCAAAATGTTCATTGCAGCTCTATATACAATAGCCAGGACATGGACACAACCTAGGTGTCCATCAACAGATGAATGGATACAGAAGATGTGGCACATATATACAATGGAATATTACTCAGCCATAAAAAGAAACGAAGTTGAGTTATTTGTAGTGAAGTGGATGTCTGTAGTGGATTTGTAGTGAAGTGGATGTCTGTCATACAGAGTGAAGTAAGTCAGAAAGAGAAAGATAAATACCGTATGCTAACACATATATATGGAATCTAAAAAAAACAAACAAAAAAAATGGTCATGAAGAACCTAGGGGCAAGACGGGAATAAAGATACAGACCTACTAGAGAATGGACTTGAGGATACGGGGAGGGGGAAGGGTAAGCTGTGACAAAATGAGAGAGTGGCATCATGTATATACACTACCAAACGTAAAATAGATAGCTAGTGGGAAGCAGCCGCATAGCACAGGGAGATCAGCTCAGTACTTTGTGACCACCTAGAGGGGTGGGATAGGAAGGGAGGGAGGGAGGGAGACGCAAGAGGGAAGAATATGGGGACATATGTATATGTATAACTGATTCACTTTGTTATAAAGCAGAAACTAACACACCATTGTAAAGCAATTATACGCCAATAGAGATGTTTAAAAAAAAATTCTACTCAAAAAGAGGGAAAACACTTATTATAGTATTTTGTGAAAATTCGGTCTCATCAATCTGTCTTCTATTTGTAGACTTTGCTTAAATTAAACCTCAGGTTAACTTATGTTATGAATACAGCCCTGATACCATATCCTACCAAGTCAAGTTCAAACTCATTAGGTTGGAGCAGCATGGAGGATGAGTCAAACAGCTGGGTTTAGATCTTTGCCACTTACTAGCTGTGTGACACTGCAGAATCTACTTGAATTCTCTGAACCTTAATTTCCTAATCTGTAAAATGGTGATGATGACCATGACAATAATACCTATCTTTCAGGATTGTTGTAAGATTCAAAATGTTAAACACACACCTAGAATAAGGTCTTAAAAAAATAGGCCCTCAGTAAAGGGCTGCTATTGTTATTCTTACTCAAGGATATGAATGGATGTGTTCCACACTCCTTCCTAACCACACACTACAGCTTTTCCCTAGTTCCACAAGATGAGGCTTACCCAGCCTCTGCTCAAAGAGAGGGGCTTCCGGGACTGACCTGGCAGCACCTATGTCTGCAGGAGAAAAAAGCTATCACTGCCCCTCTGCTTTAAGCCCACCTACAGGCTCTTTAGGCAAAATTACTTTGTTCCAGCTCAACAGTGGTCCGAAAATGCCAGGTGTCCCTCACTGGGAGTAAGCGAACAGAAATAGGACTCCTACATGTGTACCACTCAAGTCACCCAGTAGCCAGGGGTTGGGGGAAGACAGGATTCCCATGGCTGCAGTCAGCTGAGACCTGGGGCAGCTGGCTTCCTCCTGCCGCATGATCAGAATAATCTTTGGGGAATCCCATCTGGCCATGAAAATAACGTGCCTGTTTTTCTATCATAAAATATGATTGCAAGCATTACATCCAAGCAATTATTGATGTGAATAGAGTGCTCCTTCTGAGAAAGTCAGCTAAACCAGAAATCAGAGAGTATGCAGTTGGGCCCCAGAGGTCACAAAGCAGGAAAAATATGGGTCCTGGCTTTGCAGGCCATGTGAGCTTGAGGCAACCACTCCCAGCCCCAGTCTCCTTAGCTGTGAGGACCTGGAATGCCCCTGCCTGTTCTTTAACGAGGAGACCACTACCCCAACACAGAGCACTCCTCGTGCAAGTTCAGGAACCCGGAGCTTTGACAACCCATGATTCCCACACAGTACCCCCACTATCTTTATAGGCTTGGAAATTAGAGCTTATTTTTTCAGTCTTGTATGTCTATTTATGCTTCCAACCAACACCATACTGCACAACGAAAGTGCTTAAAACAAATTCTCCTGTGAGAATTTGGCCCCCCAAAAAGCCACCTTTATGAAAAGGAGTATTTATTCTCCCGTGGTTTTGAGTGAAGAAAGGAAAGACATTCCTGGCTCTCTGTGGCAAACTTGGAATCTATTTTTCAGAAATAGGGCACACTTGTCATGTTTTTATCCTTGCAGACTTAACAAGATGTACCATCCCATTTGGATGGCATGTAGTAAATAAAGGTACTTTCTTAGACTCCCAGGAAGTAAATAATTGACATAGTGACTTTCTATGATTCAATCACAGGAAGCATATGTGAAAATGAAAGAAAGAAATGAAATAAAGTCCAATACGCTGCCATCAATAGCTGCTTACCGTCTCATCCAGCTTCCAGCAAGACCTGGTTTTACCCTATTTCTGCTAGAAGCAAAGGAAGAAATCTTAATCCCTTTTGACAAGCCATGAACTCACCTTTTTTTTTCTAACTGGATCCTCTTCATCATCTTGGTTTCGAAATAATTCTTTCAAGACAGAGTTAGAAATAGCTGCCCTGCTACGTCTGGCTGTGGATAAGAGTGGGCAGATGGGCTTCCCTGGTGGCGCAGTGGTTGAGAGTCCGCCTGCCGATGCAGGGGACACGGGTTCGTGACCCGGTCCGGGAAGATCCCACATGCCGCGGAGCGGCTGGGCCCGTGAGCCATAGCCGCTGAGCCTGCACGTCCGGAGCCTGTGCTCTGCAACGGGAGAGGCCACAGCAGTGAGAGGCCCCCGTACCGCAAAAAAAAAAAAAAAAAAAAAGTGGGCAGATGACAACGGTGGTGGCCTCTTCGTTCTCGCACAGAGCAGGAGGCTCCTCTCTCTTTACACGTAGGGAAACTGAGGCTCAGCAGAGCTGAGACTGAAACCCTGGGCATGGGACACCCCCATCCAGGGGCTCTTTCCCTATCTGTGTTTTATCGCTCTGGACTTCAGCTGGGAGTAGCTGCCGTTTGATTTCTGGTTTAGCCGAAAACACCTACAAGTGCTTATAACAAATTCTCTTCGGAGGAATTTTGAACTTCACTTTTATTCCTTCATGTATCTGTTTCCTTGAGTGAGTTTCTTGATTTCCCCTTTTATCTGTCTCATCATTCCATTTGTTAACGCAAACAAATGCTCCTTTCCCATGCAGCCATCTGATTAAACCATACATAAAGTTGCTTCTCTATTAAAGCCCTAAATTAGTTGCCATGCTTGGGAACGTTCTTGAACCAGTACATGACCAAATTCAATGATGAAATATATCTTCGATGCTCCTTGCTGAGAAAAACGCTATCCATTATCTCATAGGCTCACAGATGGGCACATTCTGCGGTTCTAGCAATTGCTTCAGTTATGTCCCCTACCAGGTCCAAGTTCATGTCCTTGGATTGTTAGATGCTTTTTGTTTATTTGAGGTTTAGCTGGTGAGGAGAAATTCCGTTTCCTTTCATTTGCTTTTCCGGAATAACTAGTCATTTTCCTTTCTGGAAAAAAAGAAAAGTTAGACTTGCCCTTGGCTGTGATATTACTTATTATTTGGTGAAGGAAATTGACAACAGTCATCTGAAAAGTTTTGTGGAGATTGAATGTAATGTTTTTTTCTCACGATTTTTCTCTTGTTTTCTAATAGCTAGTGTTTTCTTTTTCTTTTCATTTTATCCAAAGGTTTTAATAAAAATAATATAATACAAAAAGGCCACAGAGTGCTGAGAAAGAAATGAGACTTTAGTATGATTATTTTTAAGTGTATTTTTTACAACATCAAGTATCAGTTTTCTCTTGCAATTGGCTCAGCACTCATTTTGATGAGAATAATGGAAAAATTAAATGAGGTTCCCCTTTGAGTAAAGTTATGCTTTTCATCCTCTCTCTCCACTTTTTTTCCTCGTCTGGTCTCCAGTTCTTTGTACACAGTGGTGTTCCTTTACCCTTAGCCAAATGAAAAGAGAACATTTTTCCCACAAATTTATTATGCTGAGAGAGTTTTAACTGGCATATAGGGAGAAATCTATATTCAGATAAGAATTTATACAAGTCTGAGCTTGTCTTTGAAATCCGTTTTGTCTGTGCTTGGACCTTCCTACAAATTTGAAGGGAGAGGGAGTAGTTAAAATTGGATTTAGTTCTCTTTTGCCCTTTAGTTTAATCAAAAAGAAATTCTTTATATTCAGTGAACTTAAATATCTATAACTTTAAATAAGACATTATTTTTCCTCCTTCTGTAGACAAGCTATATTAAGGGGGGCATATGCATAGATGAGATGATTCTTTCATGTGACAGAGACTCCAGTTCACTAAGGTCTATCCTTTCCCCACTTTTCTACTTACCTAGATTGGAATCCATGCTCCACCATTTCAATAACACCTTTCCAAGCACTCTAGATTCCTTTGTCCACTATCCTTTTGGTACACCCATCTGACAAAACCCCAAGCCGTGGTGGACCCAACTCTCTGCTTTTGGGGGAAACTGCACCTAAGTCGCTGAGCCCTGTTAGAGTTACACACCTGGGAAGACTTCTTCTCCATTAAACTGTTGAATACCAACCTCAAATGGATCTGTACTGCTCAACTCTCCTACTTCACAACTCTCATAACTTTGATCTTTAATTACTCTTTCAAACCTATGTCTGCTCTCCTGAAACTTCAACTCTCCAACTTTCCCATCTTTTTTTTTTTTTTTTTTTTTTTTTGTGGTACGCGGGCCTCTCACTGTTGTGGCCTCTCCCGTTGCGGAGCACAGGCTCCGGACGCGCAGGCTCAGCGGCCATGGCTTACGGGCCCAGCCGCTCCGCGGCATGTGGGATCTTCCCGGACCGGGTCACGAACCCGTGTCCCCTGCATCGGCAGGCGGACTCTCAACCACTGTGCCACCAGAGAAGCCCCAACTTTCCCATCTTGCTCTCAACAAATGAGCTCCCCTCCTAATAGAGAGAGGAGGCTAATGGAGAATAGAAGCCATTAGATGGGAACTCCTCTCATCTATCTGTCAAACGTTCAAAACAACCTACTTCCACACTTTCTCTTTTCTTATATTGTCAACCACTCCTTCTCAACTAAATCTTTTGAAATGACTTGTTAAAAAATTTTATTTTGGAGTATAGTTGATTAACAATGTTGTATTAGTTTCAGGTGTACAGCAAAGTGATTCAGTTATACATATACTTGTATCTATTCTTTTTCAAATTCTTTTCCCATTTAGGTTATTACAGAATATTGAGCAGAGTTCCCTGTGCTATACAGTTAGGTCCTTGTTGGTTATCTATTTTAAATATAGTAGTGTGTATATGTCGATCCCAAACTCCCAATTTATCCCTCCCCCCCAAACTTAAGAAGTCTTAACCATTTAACACCAACTACATAAATAAAAACTTTCAGTAACCTCACAACCGCTTCATCAATCATCTTCTTTCACCTTCCATTTTAACGTCTAAATACTCAGAAAAAAATGACTATAATCACTGTCTCCATTTATTCTCCTTCTACTCAGTCCTCATCCCACTCAGTTCTGGCTTCCATCTCAACCACTTTATTAAAGCAGTTTGTTAGGTCCACAATGACCCCCAGATCTCTAAACCATACAGATATTTTTCAGTTCTCTTCTGACGTGTCTTTTTTTTTTTTACATCTTTATTAGAGTATAATTGCTTAACAATGGTGTTAGTTTCTGCTTTATAACAAAGTGAATCAGTTGTACATGTACATATGTTCCCATATCTCTTCCCTCTTGCGTCTTCCTCCCTCCTACCCTCCTTATCCCACCCCTCTAGGTGGTCACTAAGCACCGAGCTGATCTCCCTGTGCTATGCGGCTGCTTCCCACTAGCTATCTACCTTACGTTTGGTAGCGTATATATGTCCATGCCACTCTCTCACTTTGTCACAGCATGTGGTACTGTTGATGGCTCCCTGCTTGTCATGCTCTTTCCCTTGTCCTCCCTGACTCAACACTCTCTTTGAGTTTCCTCCTGTCACTCTGGCCAATCGTTTTCAGGCTCATCTTTCTGTGTCCTTTAAATGCTGGGATTAATCAAGATTCTATCCAAGGCCCTCTTCTCACTCTGTTCTCTATTCCTAACTGTCCATCTATACTGTTGGACTAAAATAACAGGGAAACAGAGATAAGTCACAAATTTAAACCTCTGTCAAACTCCAGGTACGTAGATGCAACTTACTTGATAGCCCCACACATATGCCTTAAACTCAGGAATTTCCCCTGCAAACCTAATCCATGTCCAGTGTCCGCTCTGTACTGTTAACGCAGACAAAAAACTCAAGCATTTTCTTGGATTCCCTCTCCTTTATCCAGCTGTTATATAAATCATCTCTCACCAGTTTTACTACCTTCAGAATTTACGTTCAGGATAGCTTAGAATGTTCTGATTGTTATTGTTTGGTTGAGTTTTTTAGAAGAACTACCTAACACCTTTTTTTTTCCTCCAACACACTGAAACAAGAATTATAAATGGGAAATGATGTAAGTGTAAATACTGCACAAGATCAAGTATTTTTTGAAAAAAAAAAAAAAACAATCACATGCCAGGAAATATTTTGTTTTTTTAAAGAAAAACAACATTAATAGTGGGCATCATTCTTGTCACATTCTCGAGGTCAGAGTCACTAAATTACACAGGACTGAGACACATTCTCACAGCTACACCCAAGAATTTCAAGAGGTCTAAATGGATTGTCATATCTTCTTAGATACATACATTTCTTCCATTTGGAGGAATTGTAAAACAGAGTATTAAAGTTCATTTTCTGATCATAAAATCTTTTAAATGGGCCTCCTCATTGTATTGGATTTCTCAAGGGATCGTAACTTAGCCTGTAAAAGAGATGTCTTAATATATTTTAAAATATTATCTTTGATTCTAAGCAGAAAGCACTAAAGACTTAAAATGAACATTTTAACCTGTTTTCTTTTGGTCTTGACTGTTTTTACACTAGGAAAGAATGATATATTCTTCTGCAAAACCTCCTAAGAATATAGAACTAAATGCATCAGAATATTGCATTGTTTGGAAAAATGAAAGAGGTGTATTTTTGCAAGTAAACCCTCTACCTATATTGAAAGCTCAGTATTCATAGGAATGTTGATAGGAGATTTCTCAAATAATATGCCTCCCTCTGCCAAAATACAAAACAACCTCCATCAGTTAATAATGAGCATGACTAATTATTAACCTGAACAACAGATGACATCAGAGAAAACGGGCATAAATTATCCCAAAATGAACTGTGAATGAATCTGTCCACTTAATGAATCTAATTTACATGATTCTTCTCCCTGCTGTTCCCTTTGTAAATAATCTTTCATTTAAATAATTTCCAGCCCCAAAGCTGGAATCATTATTCTGAGAATTATGTGGGTTTGATGGGTAAGCCATTCCTTCAGCCGTAACTCGTGAGCTGTTCAGATCATTGATCAGTACACCTGGCTGTTAGTTTAGATATAATGTTGCTCAGGTAGTCAGCTCAGGACCTTTTTCAGCGCTCAGATCACAGAGAGAGAACTCATGGGAACTCATGGGACCTAGAACCAGGCTTCCAAGGCAGCAGTGTTGGGTAAATAGCCTAGTGAAAATGTATACCCTCTGTCATTTTTAACTTATGAATAGCAGACAAAAGTGCTTCCTTTTATATATAATATATATAAACATGAATCATCTTTGACACCATCAGAAGAATCAGTGGTAGTCAGGCCACTTTCACAGCCTTCCAGGTTCCAGCAGACCCTTTTAATTCATGCTGTGGGGACACAATGGGGACTCCTGCAGTTTTCTCTTTACAGCACCTTTTTTTTTTTTTTTGCTGAATCCAAGCCCACATTACGAAGCCATATCATTGATTTGATCGACTACCACTTGTGGCAGTTCTCTCTTAACTGTTGAAAATTATTTTGTTTCCCTCTTAACATCTTGCTAAAACATCTCATTCTGAAAACTGGCTCACTCTTGCCCTTCATTCCCACACTTTGCTTAGAAAAAGAGAAGAATTTTAAAAGAATGCCCTCCTGTTCCTGTCACTACAAAGTGAGGAATCAAAAGGAGTTTAATATTTCCTGTCACACATGTACTCATGTGAGCCTGGTCACACAAAATTAGTCCCTTCATAATAAAAAGGGAGAGAACCAAGGAAAAAAAGCGTTCATAACCTCTTCTGGTATTAAGTCTATGGGATGTGCTACCCATTCAAACCATCTATTAAGGTCAAAACCATTATCTCCTTCTCTGCGTGTCTAAACTGCCTGTATCAGTCATTTCAGCGGATAAAAGAATAAAGACTAGAAAATAGGATAGTTGCAGATTTGAGAAACAGTCAAAAGTGTCAGTGCCATGAATGGCAATAATACCACTTGTATTATTACAGTCATTTTTATATTACTAGCATTTGAGGACTATATTATATAGCATTTGAGGATTGTTTTGACAATGTGTTCAAAGAGAGATCAGATAGAAAGAAGGAAGAGTCTTTTCACAAAGAGAGACATGTTTGTGTGTGTGCATGCACATGTGTCCCGGCTTGAACATGCACTAGACATACTGTACCCAACCTGAGTGATTAAACAGATCACCCAAAAGGAATTCTTGCAGCTGATTTTCAGTCTGCTTGGTCTTTTGAAATAACGTGATATGCTATGGTCTCCACAGGGGCATGTGTCTGCAGCATTGCCAGATTAACTTGCTCAGGTTAATCTTGACAAATCCAGTTCCTGGCAGCTGTGTGGCCTTGAAGGTTATTTTATTTGTGGCTATTTATTTGCTCTGGTGGCTACCTAGATAATCGCATTGGGTGGGGTGTTTTAAATCTAAGGTAATTCAATGCTAAACAGGAACACATCCCCAAAAGCTTTGTAAGTGGCCTCAGGAGGAATCTCCCAGCTCACTAAATTCTGGATGAGGGCCTTCTGGTCATAAGGAAGCACACGTTCTGGTGTTTGTTTCATTGAGAGTTCCCTTCCTAAGGGATCAACAGGCAGCTTCCAACATGGTCAGCAAAGCACTCAGATGTGCTAAGTAAAATCTGAAACTTGGAACCACAGTTTCCACATTCACCTTTGCCTGCCTCCTACGAAGGTGGCAGGGGAGCTGGGCCCTTCCCATGACATGGCTCATAACACAGCTCTACATCCAGACGTGGATTCGTCAAGAATCGGTGACATTCGACTCTCAGGGCCCTTCCCTCGAGGGAGCCCCTTGTGAAGAATCTGTCCTTATTTTATACTCAAAGTTTATATTCTCTTTGTTAAGGAGGGTCCCCCAGATTGGATAACCTTCAGGCTCCACAAAATCTGGATCCACTCCTATTCATTTGAGTAAGCAAGACAGCAAATACGATCTATTGTGAGTCTTATTGTAATAATATGTGTCACATCACTGTGAAAGATTTCAATCTCTAGCACCCATTTAGCACCATTTTCTGCATTATTGGAGCAGTTTTGGTAAAATAATATATTTTCAATATACTTCCGCAGGGCTCAAAAATTCCTCAGGAAGTTCAATCCTCAATTTGGTATCTGAAACTAATGTTATTGCTCTCCACACCTCTCCCCAACCATCTTGCACAGCTTCTCCTGCTCATCACACTATGGCAAGTACCTTGTCACATCCTGAAAAGTGTGCTTAAATTCACAGGTACCCAGTCATGTTTTTTTCCAGGATGTCCTCCAATACCTTTCATTCTTCAGTCTAAATTTGCACTGTACAGCCAATGACCCAGAATGACTCTCTTGCCCTCCTTTGCCACTTGGTACAGTTATGAATTGATGGTTATGTTGAAATCTCACTCTGGATCCCCCAAACCACCCCAGACCACATATCCTTAACTTCAAGCATTGGAGGCTCCCAAACTGGTCCCGTCTCAGGCATACGTTCTCATGACCAAGACTTCATGGGAGCTCGGCACCTGTGAGCCTTCTGCTCCAAAGGGTCTGCACGATAGAATCACTAAAGAACAGTGACAAAAAGCCTAATGAAGGAAAATTACCTCCCAGTCATACCAAATTAATGCTATCCTGAGATAAACCCAGAGAAAAGAACTGATTATATGCAATATAAGTGCCAAAAGGCATTTGGGCAGATTTTTCAGCCTAAAGGATAGTGGGAGGGGCAGTCCTAAGAGTTTTGTTAAGGATTTCTTAAAGAATTTTCTTTGAATTAAGTACCCTTTTCAGCTTTAATTATGATTCTGCTACCAGCAAGAGTGGTAAAGTTCAGATGATCCTAACTGCACAAAATATGTCGAAATGAATAAAAACTTTTGTCCTGATGACTGACAAATTTCAATAAATTCCTCAGCTCTCTTTTTTACATTCCTCATACCAAGCCATTCATACTGTCATCTTAGAAAGAGCAAATGAAAGGGCACCTGCAGACAGGTTTTGGGATCTTAAGAGAACCTTTACTGAGTGGAGATAAGATCTGAACAGAAGACCTTTTCTGAGTATATTCTGAAATACAGACAGATGAGTATAGTAAGGGCAAATAATTATTATGAATTGCATCTGGAAAAGGATTGGTGCCCCCTTTCCAGAAGCAATCTTGAAGAGGGTGCAAACAGAGAGCCCTGGGAAAGCTGCCAAAGCCCAAACCCAAACCTCATTGACAGTGTCTCTTCAGACTCTGCTATAGAATGGTTGAGATAGGAACCCATCTTGCTTTTCCACTGAGAAATCCCAGCTGCTCGTAACTGTTTGCTCACCATGATAGCCTCTAGGACTACCACTGTGCCTGGCACATAGCAGGTGTTCTAGTAAATGTTTAATCGGCAAGTAATCAGAAAGGTCCTTCAGTTAAAGAATAGTAAAATCACGAACGTTTTCCACAAAAAGGCTTGCTCTGTTTCAGGCTGGTGTTGCGCATTGGCTTTTGACCTCTGCCCACTGCTTTATTTATGTATTTGCTTTGCACTTAATTCTTCTGGCTTAGCATGGTTGTGCACAGAATCTGGAACCTAAGACCGTATTAGGCCATTCAAGCACGAACTTATAGTTTGTTGGCTGAGAATGAGCAAGGGTGCCTAGGAGACTAAGCAGGATGTAATAGTGCCGAGGGCTTCTAACAGGAATTTAATCAACCATGATTCCAAGACCCTTATTATTTTGTTTACAGTGTCACGATGCACAAGTTCTCACGTTGTGTCTTTAGTGCGCTTTAGAGTTCTCCTATGCATTCGTCTTTGACCTGATTGCTTTTTTCCATGTCAGTTAATACCTTTTGGGGAGCTGTAATTGTATGTAGCACACACCATAATTCAGGCAGCACAATTCTTTTTTTTTTTGCGGTACGCGGGCCTCTCACTGTTGTGGCCTCTCCCGTTGCGGAGCACAGGCTCCGGACACGCAGGCTCAGCGGCCATGGCTCACGGGCCCAGCCGCTCCGCGGCACGTGGGATCTTCCCAGACCGGGACATGAACCCGCGTCCCCTGCATCGGCAGGCGGACTCTCAACCACTGCGCCACCAAGGAAGCCCAGCGCAATTCTTTTACAGAAGCAGTTGTCACTCCCAGAGTCGTATTAATAATTGTGAGAAAACAGTGAATTGAGCAACAGTTGTAAACATGAACCTAATGATCAGAACTGAACACAGCCAAGCTCGGCTTTGGAACAGGAGAGGAAACGATCAGAGTCGTGTGATTGTTGAGAACTCCAGAGAACACCTCAACAATCTGCTCTTTTAGTGACAACTGTCATTCACCAGGCGCAACAAGGGTTTTCAATGATGGGCCAATGCCATATGATGGAGAGCCTTAAGAACAGCAGTGAAAAGGATCTGAAGAATCATGTATTCATATTAGAAACAAAGTAGTATGTCAGTGCAGAAGGAGGGAATGTGACATAAAGGAAGGCAGGAGGGAAAAGGAATTCTGTGCACTGAGCGAGAATCAAGCAGGCTGGAACACAACTGGAGAAGATCCTCATCCAAGGCTTGAGCCGAGTAGGTGAGCGAGAGAGCTGGAAACTGCATTTCTTCCCTCCAGACACTCAGCTCCTATGCGGCAAATTGTAATTAATTACAAAAGCCAGAGATGACAGCCAACACACGCTAGCAGTGAAGGAGGCTGAGGGCACCTGTCCAAGGAGCATGTGATGAGCCTCCACACCAGGAGGGGCACTAATGAGCAGACTGTGAGACAGAGCAAGGTGGCATTCCAGGGACACACAGATAATCATCGATGATGATTGAGAGTGAAGCCCCCGGTGGCAGGTAGTGGCGTAGGGAAGCCAAAAGTCCGTCCCTCGGGCTGTCAGGTGACACAGAGCCTTGTGTAGAAGGCATCAGTAAGATTTAAGTTACGGAATCTGAAGGTTTCCAGCATTCTTAACCACTCCTTGGTTATAATTCCAACAAGGCCTAATAGGGAAGAGATCACATGGCATTCTTTTATGTTATTAGCTAAGGTGGTGTGACTTGTGGAATTTTGAAGGTCTTTGGATTCAAAACACATGGGTTCAGACCCCTGTCTCTTTCACTTAATAACTGAGTGACTTGGCCAAGTCACTTTTCAAATCTCTTTCGTAATCTTCAAAACGGGAAGAAGCTATTGTCATAATGGCAAAGTATCAAGCACTATACCCACATGCATGATTATTTTAATCAATTGGCAGCCTAGACATACAATCCTCAGGCTGCTTTAAGTCATTTTTTAACATAAAGGTGATTGATTACCCTGGACCATTCTGACTGTTTTCCTCAACCCAGTGGCAGCTATAAGTGGAAGCAAACACCTGTGTAAGGCCATCACCTGGTTTGGGTGCAGTCAGGTGTGCCATTATTTTTAAAGAATCTTTTAAAAATATGTGTATGCATGTCCCAAGTTCTGTACACACACTCTAGGCTAGGAATGAGTTAAATGATTAAACAGAGCTGACTGGCTCCCACCTGCTCCCTCTCTCCCTCTCTCTATGGGTTTCACAAAGGTGTTTGTTAATATAACACTGCCCTGCCTCCCTGTCAGGAGCTCCAGTCTGACACAGAAAAACACAGACCAAATCAGGCCAAAGATGTTTACAATGCCTTTCCCTTTGCCACATTTTTTGTGCAAACTGAAAGATTACAGAAAACTGGATTCAGTTTTATTTATAATGAAGCCTCTTAGAGTGGATTTAGGCACAACTGGGTTGACAACCGTAACACTTTGACATTGCAATAAAAAATGAGAGCTCTTTTCTTTCTTGGAACTCTGCAAGACCACTACGGTAATGTGGCCAGTTTTCAGCCTGGTACAAAAAATACACATTCCGTACCTCTCCAAAACCACATGAGTATATGTTTTAATAGGCCTTTTTATTTAAAGAGACATCCATATTAGTCTCTTGTATAATATAGAAGAGTCACTTAATTGGCGTTCAAGGATCCCTCCTTGCTTGAGAGAAAAGCAAAAAGCATGTGATTCTCCTTCATGGGGTCATGACTGCTTCCACTCTGGCCCTGACGAGAAGCAGCAGTGGGTTCTGACTTTCAAAGTACCCGCTCCTCTGCCAACAGAGAGGATGTAGGTCTAGGAAGAAAGGGGTGTGGGTACAAGGCCAGGGTCTCCATAGACTGGAGATTCCCCTTCCCACTCTTTAGTTTCACAAGACTCTTCATCAGGGTTTGTCAAGCTGTCTCTAAAGTAGTAGTTTCTAAGCATGGAGGCAGCTCAGCATCCCCTGAGGCACTGATTAAAAGTTCAGATCACTGGTCCTCCCCCTGCAGATTCTGATTCAGGCAGCCTGGGTGTAAGGCCCAGGGGATCTGTATATTTAACCAGTATTTCAGGGGATTCTGCTAGAGTAGGTCAACAGGAAAGCTTTGGGAAAGTCCAGAAGTCCTCTGAGGGAGCTGCCCTGTCAGATTCCAGTAGAGCCTGACTACTGTGCCCATTTTACAGAAGAGAACACTGAGGCTCAAAGTCACAAAGTAAGTAAGGGGCCAAATTGGCTCATGAATCAAAATCTGTTAGGTTGCATAGTCCACACTGTGACCCACAATGAGATAGTCCCTCCAGTGCAGCGGGTGACTGAGTCTCATGCCACTTCCTCTGCTGTGGCTTCTATTAGTTTTCCACATGTCAGCTTCCAACAGCTCTCTACTAATATATGCTGTTGAAATGTAATAACCAGGGTTGTTAAATCAGAAACCTTGACTTTAAACCCATTTTAACTCCATGGTCATGGTATAAGGGCATGTAGGTCGATCCAGATCTCTCCTGGGAGTCAAGTTCATGGGCTTTGTGACACCTCTTTTCTGCTATGTTCAGGTCACTTTTTCAGACATGCACAGGGTCAAAATTGAATTTCCAGACAATTAAAATTAAAAGAAGTCCAATTGATCGACACATGCAGATGCTTACCCAGGGATTTCTTATGTCTAGTTCAGTGCTCTTCACACCAATTATAGCCTTTTTTTTTTTTTCAAATATAAAATTAGTAAAAGCAAAACTGCTCGGGTTGAAGATGGGATGAACATCCTAGAGCCTAGAGTCCAACCCTCTCTCCTACCTTCTTCTCCTCCCCATGACATCCACTGAGGTCCCTCCCATACAGCAAGGAATCTTGGGGCTCCACAGAACACAGCTAGAAAGCCAAGGTCCCAGGGTCTCCTTGCAATTAAAAAAAAAAAAACAGACGCTAACGAAATGCATAAGATTTTGTCAAGAGAGTAAAACGTAACAAATGAATAAAACACCCCTTACTTGGCTCCGTTGTTAGGAATTAATACAATCTGATAATTGAAGACTTTAGACAAAGTTAGGGACTTCTGCACTCTGTGGTGTGTTCCTCTGCTGGCGGCTTTTATTACCAGGGCAAGCCATGGGGCTCACCTAGCTGCAGTAACATGCTTTCCTCAAGCCCAACCTTCATGGCCAATCACCCAGGCCAGGAAGCAGCCTGCTGGACTGTAGATGAGATACAGGTTGTCAAATTCAACTCCTGTCATGGCTGCTGGCTATTCTAGCTGTCTCTGTTGTATAGAGAGAGAGAATAGAATTGAAGTTTCAGACCAAGTCAGAACTTAGTGCTTCCTGTGAATCACTAGTTTCCAGCTTATTAGTTCTGAAATGATCTGGATAGTTAGGTAGCCACGGAGCATTAATTGGTTGCTAAATAACAATTGGTCGGACAAATCCAAGTTTTATATACATTTGCAAAAGGACCTAATGTGTCTTTTAATTTTAGAGGTTTCATTGTACTATCTGTTCACAGGAATCACAACCAAGCAAACGCAGCTAGTCAGGGCAATGATGTGATGTGCATACAATGAGGATTTAGGCCAGCCAGGACACAGAGTGAAAGATAGTTCCTGGTGGGTGGGAATTACCTTGTCCGGACCAGAGGGAAACACTGATGTTCCCATCAGTCCTCCATAAAAAGACTACAGTAGGTGTAAAATAACCCATTTCCTTAGTGCCATTTGCAGCAACATGGATGGACCTAGAGATTATCATACTAAGGGAAGCAACTCAGACAGAGAAGGAAATACTAGATGATATCACTTATATGTGGAATCTAAAATATGACACAAATGAATGTATCTATGAAACAGACCCACAAATATAGAGAACAGACCTGTGGTTGCCAAGGGCGAAGTGGGCTGGGGGAGGGATGGATTGGGAGTTTGGGACTAGCAGATGTAAACTATTATACATAGAATGGGTAAACGACACGGTCCTACTGTATAGCACAGGGAGCTATATTCAATATCCTGTGATAAACCATAATGGAAAAGGATATGAAAAAGAATGTATATATATGTATAACTGAATCACTTTGCTATACAGCATAAATCAGCTATACTTCAATAAAATAAATTTTTTTAAAAGTCACCCATTTCCTGAGCCACAGGTCCAGCCCAGCCTACTTGACAGAGCAAGAGGCTCAGGTTTTAGTTCCCGAAAGTGAACTTGATCATACCTAAGAGTAACAATACACTCCTCAACTGCTCTTATTTCTTCTAATGTATTTCCTGCGTTTTATATATGATTTAAATTAAAAGTCCTGAAAGTAACATGGAGGAGTGAAAAGAATATAACTCTTGGCATCAGAGTACCCTGTGATCATAAACAAGTTACTTAAGGTCTCTGAGATGTGGTTACTTCAGCTGTAAATTGGGAATAATAAATACATATTTACAGGATTAATGTGGGGATCAAGTGAAATGATACATCTGCATATAAGTTAGCAAACACATAAACACACAGAAGACTGCCAAGAAAGCACAGTCATTATTAGTTATACTATTTGAATAAAGGCCAAACAAGGGTAAATCCTTTCCCATCTTCCCCAAGTCATCTTCTCCCCTCTCCAAGATCATCATGAAGGAAGATAAAACCTATTACGTTTCATAAATGTTCCCATTAACTAGTACCCAGACGAGTGGATCTCAACCCTTGGGCACACATGAATCATTTGGGTTCATTGGTTTGGGGTGGGACCTAGGTACAAGATATTTTTAACAAGCACTCAGGTATTTCAATGTGCACCCGGGGTTGAGAACCAATGACTTTTCTGATTCAAGATTCTGCCCACTCCAATCCATTCTCTAGTGTACTAGTAAAATAGGCTTCCCAATAATCAAATCTGACCTTGTCATTCCTAGATTTAAAAACCTCAGAATACTTCCTTTGCCTGCAGCAAAGAGAGGGAATATACTTTTCCTATGTGCCAATCCTAGCAAGGTGGAGGGGGCTTCCTAAAGCCCTGTGCAGAGAAAGATTCCATGGGTCGGCCTGGGCTCAGCAGGAAAGAACGCCATTCATGGCGGACTGGGGACATCTGCCATGAGGGTAGAAAGGGGGAAGCTCTGGGATTGCCATTCCCAGTATATAGAATAAAGCTGAAACTCTAACATGACATTGAAGATCCTGAAGGGGTTATTTCTCTAGTTCCACTTCCTGTCTATGAAGCCACAAGCTTTATCCACGATCAATTTCTTATTTTCTTATTTTTCCTCCCAAGCATGAATCCTTAAGTCTGTGACTTTGCTCCTACTACTCCTTTGCTAGGAAAGGAAAGGGCCTTGCCCTCCTCCCACCCCACCAATACCACTCCTTAGTCCACTAATCCATCTTCAAAATTCAGGCTGAAGGTCACTTTATCAATTTCCTATGACGACGCCAGATATAATTAGTCTCTCTCTCCACCTCCATCCTTGCGAAGCATTTTCCCCTATTTTTATAACTGATTTTGTCATAGTACCATATGGTAATTTACTCTCTGTTTACACATGCAAGTCCCCCAATATACGATGCACATCACTACTGCTCAGTAAATGTCGAAGAATGAATGAATGAATGAATGAACAGACTCCTTGGTGGCAGATACCGTTGCTTACTCATCTTTGTTTCCCAATGCCCAGCTAATAACTGACGCATAGTAGGAATTCAGAAGTCTGCTGAGTGACTGAGTCAGCGTCTAAAGGCTCTGCTGCCATCCATATGGCGCAGTGATCTGGGCTCATTCTGAGTCACAAATCACGATCTGCCAGAAAACTTCCATCTGGAGAGATCACTCCCCTCAGCAGCTTTTCCTTTCAGTCTTTAGGCCTGTTTTGTTCCTTATTCAACAGGAAATAATTGAATGCTAACACTGGCTCAAAAATAACTCGGGAAGCTATAAAAATTGTAAAAGGTCTATTAGTAATATTGTGCAGGGTACTTTATGGCAGCCTTGCAGAGAGCCATCCATTTAGTTCCCAGGGTTTCTTTATGCATTTCTGTTGCAGGTGTTCTTCTTATCCAGGTGGTCAAGGCAGCCCACCAGCCCCTCACAACCCTCTTGTGTGCAACTTGGCCTTGCTGACTGCTCGGTGCAGCGAAACTGATCAGCTGTCTATGTGGAGTAAAGGGAAAGTGCTCAGGGTTTGCTCAGGATTACCCTTAATCAGTTAACGTGCAGAAGAAATGCTGCCTCCGTTCTTTCTTACCCCATCCCACCTGACACATAAATGCTGTACTCTCTCCACTAACTAAAGGTGAAATTCTGCTCCCAGAGAATTCTTTTGTAAGCACGACCATGCTGAGATACACAAAGAGTTAAGCTTTCTCGATTCCTTGTGGTTTACTCATTTAAATCAGCATCGCTACAGAGCAGAAACTATTTTGGCTCTATGCATAAGTGGAATATCTAATATAGAATTACATTATAATGAAATATGCATTAATGCAGCCTCATAAAGTGCTTTTCATGTTCTGTGGACATCCAAAAGTTGAAAATGCCTATAATCTTATTTTAGTTGCTGCTCAAGTGATGATTCATCAGGTTAATACACTTAATTAAAAGTCACATTTGAAGCATTCAAAGGGATAGTTAGTTCGCTATTGGCATTTGCTGTAACACAGTTAAGCATTGTGGAAACAAGACAATGGGATGTGTCACTCCTACGAACAGAAGGAAGACCTTTAATGATTTTCAGGAAACAGCATGTGCTTGACACCCAAGGAAATGTAGCTAACTGTATCCTAAAATATTAGCCATTAATAATAAATTTGTGCTTAAAGAGACACTCTCAATATAATACCCAAACTACGTTTAGATGAAAATTAATGAAAAAGAGATATGTCCACGTGCCATTTATTCCACAGCTCAGGTCTGATTAGTTGACTGTTGGTCACAGTCGTCAGAAATGGGCCAAGACGGTCGAGACTGTCCCTTTTGGCTTCTGATGACCTACCTGTCCCCAGGGTTGAAGGTGAGACTTGAAACTAATTAAGTCCACTCCCCACCGCTTGGCACTGAATTTAAAATAAAATGACTGAGCTCATTCCGTTCACAAACGTCTTGACTTCCCATTAATAGCGCTTTATCCTTTTCTTCTCCTGCCCTCAAGTTCATGTTGGCTTAAAACGCAGTTGGGCTGCCCTCTGCTCACACGGCTCCCACTGATGCTGTGCCGTCCCGCCGATGGCCCTGGCCAGCCCATCAGGTGGCACACACGGTCCCTCACCTCACCATCTGTTTCCTCCACCTCGGACTCAAAGCCTGGCGTGGCGGGTCATAGCCCGGTCAAATTCCACTTTTCCTAGAATTGCACCTCCAGCATTTTTGTAAAAAGTATTTTGAAAGCTCTTTCTCAGGATTTCCTTCTAATTACCCTCCCTCCTATATTACGGAGGAAAAAAACCCAGAGAGCCAAGCCTGCAGGTACGGGGGCCGAAGAAAAGCTGAGGGGAAAGGGAGCCGTGCCCAGGGACGTGGGCCCCGGTCTCCTGAGGTCCCTGCAGCGAGGACCCCGTAGTTCCCGCGGAGGACGGGACCAGCCCTTCCCGAAGGGGAACAGCTGGGAGGCTGCGCAGACGAATGGAAGAGAAAGGGTGCTCCATGGGCCGGGAGGAGACACGAGACCCCACCAGGCGGGCACCGGGAGGCAGAGGGTCGTGCACACAGGTGTGCCCAGCTTCTCCCGTGTAACCACCCTCCCCCCCAAGAATCTGATGGGAAATCAAAATTGTTTCGCTAATCAACGATTTTAAATTTCATGTCAATAGAGATCCACTGCTGCCAACACACAGGGGAGCTTCCTTTACAGGGTCTACAAGTTATTCATTTTTTCCTTTTGGCTATTTTGTTCCTCCTGGCTTTACTGAGTACCTGTTCTGCCCCGGGCTCAGCTTCTCACCTTTTGCATCAACTCCCCTGCCGCCACTTCCACCCCAAACGTGTGCGCGCACGCGCACGCGCAAACACACACACACACACACACACACACACACACACACACACTTCAAGGGACAATAAATTACTAGATCCGTAAAAGGTTGCCCTAAATAGGAAACATTCCTTATACGGTAGGATTTTTTGTCAGCATTATGGAGCAATGTGTTGTTTGGGTCACAGCTATACTGAAGCTCAGAAACAGGTCCTTGTTCTTAAATGGTTGGACTCTTGAAAGTCAGCTGTTGGCATTCCTGACCCTTTTAGAGCAAGTGCCACATGCAGAGATCAACTTGAGTGGAAAGTTTGGGGCCCACATCAGGCAATAAGGTCATGTTTTCAGGGCTCTTTGACGAGAACTTTAAATGGGTCATATGTGGTCAAGCAAAGTTGATGCAGAGTACTGAAACAGCACAAAACAAGCACACTTGCAGACAGGCAAGAACAGCATTATCAGCAAGGAAAAACCCAGGTACTGTTCTCACAATCTTTCGGGTCCATAACAAATACGGTAATGGGGGAACAGATCAAGCTAATCAGGGAGAACAACCCAGATATCCTCCAGCAACTAAAGCTAACTTGTGCCAGAAACAGGAGAGTCCCTGTGTACAACTTGTGGAAGATGGGAAAGTTCCAGCAACGGTGACAATATTACTTCCAGGTGGAGAACTGGATGTTCTGAAAAAGAGGATCTCAGGGAACTGGGCTGAGAATACTGTGTAGGGTTTTGAATCAGGGAGATGAAGGAAGGGGCATGTGTCGGACATGATCGGGGCATCTAGACTCCAGTGTTACGTCAGCACCCATTTAAGATGGCAGAGTTCACCTGATTCTTTATGGCTCACTGTTGCTGTGTTTTCAGGCTGTTCAGAATGGTTCTGTGAAACAATCTTTAATATCATGAAAGATCTTGAAACCAGAGGGATTGTAACTACTTTGTATTTTTTTAATTACTAGACTTTACTTTTTAGAGCAGTTTTTAGGTTTACAGAATTTTGAGCAGAGTTGAGCAGAGTTCCCATATACTTCACCACTCTCTGCACAGTTTCCCCTATTATTATTTTGCATTCGTGTGGTACATTTGTTACAACTGATGAGCCAATATTGATACATTATTATTAACTAAAGTCCATAGTTTACATTGGGTTCCACTCTTTCTGCTGTACATTCTATGGGTTTTGGCAAATATGGAGTGACATGTACCCACCATTACAGTAAGATATGTAATAGTTTACTTTTTTAAAGACAGCTGAGACTCTGATTTCTAGATATCTATCTATTATTGATTAAAATAAGTATTATTGCAGGCAAGAAAAACAGATAGTACTTGTACAAGGAGCAGAAACGTTTATGTAGAAAAACTCCCTCTGTTGACACACATTGCAATCAGGAAGAGAGGAGCCTTTCAGAACCTTTCTTTTCTTAGTAAGAATAGCTCATCCAGGTTTGCAACTTTTTTGCGGTACGCGGGCCTCTCACTGTTGGGGCCTCTCCCGTTGCGGAGCACAGGCTCCGGATGCACAGGCTCAGCGGCCATGGCTCACGGGCCCAGCCGCCCCGCCTGTGGGATCTTCCCGGATCAGGGCACGAACCTGTGTCCCCCGCATTGGCAGGCGGACCCTCAACCACTGCGCCACCAGGGAAGCCCCAGGTTTGCAACGTTTAGTGGAACGTGAAAGCTGGGGATTGGACTAGTTAGTGCTCAAAGAGTTTAGAATGGATTTGGAAGAACTGGCACTGCTTCTCACAAAAGTTATTACATGTACTTGATTTTTACCCTAGATAGCTTGGAAAATCTAGTTACTACCACATTCTGGGGCAGTGTGCAAACACAAAAATTGTGTGATCAGAATGTCCTGTTAATCCTGTGTGACATTCAGAGTATTACCCTCAAGTACACTGAACATGAAAGATGTTAGAGGCTGTTTTTCTATCTCCAGTAGGTGACCACAGATGTTTGTGGAAGAACTAAGAATAATGAAGGGGGGGTGGGGAACAGAGGAAAATACTTCTGAGTTCTAATGACAGGAAACAAGAAAAGCCTCAGGGCCCAAGAAATGGAATCAATCTACTAGTAATAATAAGAGGAGATGGAAAAAGTTAAAGAGACAAAACCTCTGTTTCCTTCTCTTGAATTAGAATTCATAGTTGTTCCATATGGCGCTGTACTGAGGAACTTCTTTTCGCACTGTCTGATCCAGTGTCTAAGCTGGTTTTCTTCTTTATTGCCCACATTTACTAGTCAAGTTCCCTTACTGTTCATTCGCCCCACTCTACCTCACACCCACAAGTCTACTTTTATAGATTTTTTTCTTTCATTGTGGGAGGTTGTGATTTTTTAAGAGAGGAAGTTTAGCTCTCACTTGGATTTATCATTTGCAATTTTTGGAGACTTTAGACTTCCTTCCTCTTTCTTTCCTGTCTGAAAGAGCTTCTGCAAGTGAGAGTTCTAGTTGAAGTCCTGGAAAAATGTGTTTCCAGCTCTCCACTGTACTCTCAGAATACTTGCAAGGACCCTTTCTGAGCTTTTTCAACTGAAATTATCCTAAAAAGACTTATCTCTGAACCCACGTCTGCTGACAGATTCAAGGGGATCATGACTGCTGATGAAAAAAAATTACTTTATTTCACCACAAGGTAGATGAGTGGCCTCTATCACCATTTGTAAGAACTGTGAACACAGGCAAGAGAAAATGGACCCCTGAGGCAGAGACACACGTGACTGTTGATTTAAGTGCGCAAACATATAACACCTTATTGATTCTACGAGTATTTATTTAGTGCCTACTAAGCGCCAGCCTCTGTACCTGGGCTGGGGCTAGAAGACACGGCCCCTCTTACGATGTAGCTTGCAGCCTAACAATCTAGCAGGGGAATAAAACAAATCAAACAAGTGGAATAATTACAGAGTCGGTCATTTTTTACCGTGATGGAGAGGGACCATAGTGGGGAGAAGCTACGTTACAGGCAGTCGGGGAAGAGCTTTCCTTCAGAAACTAAAAATGAGAAGGACCCAGGCTCTTGCGGAGCTTTGAGAGGAGGGTTCCAGGCAGAAGGAACGGCACGTGCAAAGACTTGTCAGGGAAAGGGCTTAGCATGTTTAAGAAACAGAAGGGCAGCCAGTGTGGCTGAGAGAGAGGATGATTGAGGAACAAGGTCCCAGGGAAATCTGGTGAGGAAGGCAGATCCCGCAGGGCCTGGAGGCTGAAGAGGGTAGACTTTATTCTAAGTGAAATAAACATGCATCAAAGAGTTTTAAGCAGGGCAATCTTGGGATCTAATTTACTTTCTTACAGATCACTCCGGTTATGCTGTGCGGAGTGAGTGTGGCATCTGGGAGCCCAGTTAGGAAGCAGTTGTATTAGTCCAGGCAAGAGACAACGGTGGCCTGGATGCAGGGAATCGTGGTGCCTTGAAACTAGTCTGGAGGTGGAATCACAGGACTTTCAGGCATTGGTATGGGGAGTGGGGTGAGGGAAAAGGAGGAATCAAGACTGACTTCCCAGGTTTCTGACTGCAGCCACCATGCGACTGGTGATGTCATTTACTGAGAGAGGGAAGACTGGTGGGGGCAGGGAGGAATCCAGAGTTCAGGTTTAGATTAGTTAAGTTTGAGATTGGCCAGTGGAAAAGGTAAGTAGCCAGCTGGATATATGCATTTAGAGCTCAGAAAACATATGGAGATATAATATTCGTTATATGTGATTTGTTAATCTCTAGACACTATTTAAAACCATAGATGAGATCACCTAGAGAGATGGTGTTTGGGGGAAGATAGGAGGTCCCAGGACAGACCCTCCAGGAATACCAGTTTTTAGACTTAAGTAGAGGGATGGGAGTCTGCAAAGAAGACTTCAAAGGATAGGCCCATGAATGGCAGGTGGGGAGGCAAGAGGGTGCAGAAACCTGAGAAGTCAGGTAGCAGGGTGTGTGGAGAAGGAGGGTCACTGTGCCAGGGGCTGAGGGACACAGAGAAGCGTCCTTTGGAGTTAGCACCACAGAAGTCATTGGTTGACCTTGACTAGAGCAAATTCAATGGAGCGACAGGGGCAAAAGCTGGCTGGGGCTAGATTGAGGAGTGAACACAAATGAGAAAGTGAAGGTAGTGAGCATAAATTAACTCTTCTGAGTATCGGAGCTCTAAAAGGAATCAAAGAAATGGGGCAAAATATGGAGGAAAGTTAAATATGGAAGATGCCAGATCACACTGGTCTGTAGCTGATGGAAATGATTCGGGAGGGAGGGAGACAGCAGTGCTGAAGAGTGAATAAAAAAAGACTTCCCTGAAAAGGTGTCAGAGGATGGACTCCCAATCCCAGGAGGAGGGACTGGCCTTTGAGGGGGCAGGGCAAACACTCAGAAGAAAGAAGAGCAGAGGAGGAGAGCGCAGGCCAGACGGGTGGGAGTTTGATGGTGGGAAGGGGAGGGGCTCCCGTCTGGTACAGCTTCTGGTTCCTCTTTATTTTCAGTAGAGTACGTGGCGAGGTCATCAGCTGACAATGAAGGTGGAGCAGGAAGCTGAAGGGGAGAAAGGCAAGTCATTTCGGGGAAGAAAAGCAAATCTTCTTAAAAAAAAACACACAATAGGGTCATCTAGCACAGTTAAGTACCCAGTTGAGGTTTGTTGCCACAACTCAGGTCAATGATTTCCTCCAATACTGTTCCGAGAGAAGATCTTTTTTCCTTTCTCCAGAAGAAGCCTCTTTACTTGCCACAAAATGTGTCCCTGTTCAGGTGCTAACACTAAGTCACATCAGAAACGCCTACAGAACTAGAAACTCTTTGTAGAATGAAACCCAAATGCCCCACAGGTACCTGGGAAGAAGAGATACCCAGAAAGGCCGACAGAGGATGAAATGGACGTAGGGAGAAATTTCTTCTAATCCTTCCTCCGCTCCTTCAAAGTATTCATCTCTCCAATAATTGGGTCCAAAGACAGTCGAAACCTCCTTTCATTGCACATCCAAGATTTGTACGTTTTTTTCCTTTTCATTATTGTGAGCTTTTTACTGAATCTTCTGTGAATGTTCGCGTGCAAGCGAATACATAAAGCACTCACAGAACAGTTGCGTGCACGAAGAGAAAACCAAGTGGTATCAGAGCTTCAACTACAAGAAAATAGATTCATCCTTCCTAAAGCGAAAACATTAAGCAAAACTTTAAGCCAGGACACATTTGCAGTGCCTCAGGACGGACTGAGGGCATGTCAGCACATTTCAGAACCTGCGCGAGTGACGGCTGACACACCCTCTGTGTCTGCCCTGAGCTCATCCTATAGACAGAGACCAGGTCTGAAGGATTCGCTTTAAACAGTTGCTGACAAGGCACCAATAAACAGTCCATTACTGTACCTTTTGATGCCGCTGCTGATAATCCTGAGTGGCACGAGGCCATGGGCTTTCAAAGATTTGAACGCACTGCAGAGCCCAAGGGGATGTCTTGTCCTATGGAACAGGCCAAGGCCGTCCAGGTGTATCTGTTCCTCTCAGTTACTCCTGCCCACAGCACCTTCACCCTTAGCAAAGGTAAGGAAGCTTTTGATCCTGATTTGCACGTGTGGCACATAAGGCAGGTCCCTGGTCTTGGGAGCCTGCAGTCAGAGACAGAGGGGACACGAAAAGGACAGCCAAGCTGACCCTGCCGGAACAGAACCCAATCTGACAGTAAGCTCTGTCTGAACTGAGGCCAAGGGAGAAGTTTTGGGTTATGGAGGGTGAAGAAATGAGAGACATAATTGACTATATTCTGCAGATCTGTTAACAAACCCTTAGCAAGGCCAGTATTTCAGGCACTTCCTGGCGCTCAAAGCTCTCATTGCTTAAGCCCTGTGCTGGGTATTTTACGTGCATTTTCCCATTCAGTCCTTGCACAAACAGTCTTTTATAAGTGAGGAGAAACTAGGGTTGAGGGAGGTTAAGTGACATAGTGACATAGCCAATGAGGACAAATTCAACCAGGGCCAATGGAGAGCAGGCTTGGAACTGTTCTCTCCACCGTGGAAAAAGGAGAAGTGATAGAGCCTGGCTTTTATTTATTTATTTTCTGGTCAGTGAGAAGAGACAGAAACACATAAGAAAGAAAACAGCAGGTCGTCCATAATCTGACCAGCCAGAGTAAAGGATCTGGGGAATTTTTACATATTTTCCATAGAAGATTTTTGATGACATTAAGAAGAGTAAGCTGACAGCCGTGTTGGAGGTGGGAGAAGTAGCCTCTGAGAGGCTGCCCTGAGAGCCTTAATGCAGATGAACAGAGAAGCAGCTACTATTTACTAAGATCCACACTGTATCAGCACCACCCGAGGGCCTTTACGTTTACACTGTCCTCACTCAGCCCCAGGAGACAGGTATTGCTTCCAGAGATGGAGGAATTCACCCAACGAGGGCCACACACTAGTAAGAGGAAGGGCCCCGACTGCAGTTAAAGTCCAGATTGGTCTGACTGCAGGGTGCTTCCCACCGGGCTATACTGGTGGAGCTTCAGGGAAGCAGGGAGGCTGTGGGAATGGAGAGAAAGACCCAGACCGGGCTCACCGGTTGCCTGGGGAGCGTTACAACGACCCCACGGTGCTCCCACTTGTTCAGTAAGTCTCATTCAAGGAAGGCTGCTGTGGTTTCCCTGACCCCATCTCTGTCCTTTCCCAGGGGAGCGGGAGTTTTAAGTTGAGCAAAGGAGAGAAGTGATGATAACAGCAAAGAACAGCACAGGAAGGAACTTTCAACCTGGACTGTCACCTCCACCACCAAAAACAGACTGATAAATATAATGCAAAGAGAAATGGATACATTGGGACCAAGTATACGGGGCCAACTAAATAATTGGAAGATTAGGTAACCATTTTCTTAGGCTGCCAAACTGAAGACTAACATAAACCAGCTTCAAGAATCCATTTAAAAAATATTAGTTTCCTCAGGGCGCATACGTATCATAAATGGATCCATGTGCCGGAAACAAAGCAAACACAAGCATCTTTTATGATTACAGCTTGTGAGGACCATGTCAGGCACTCTGATCTGGAAGACTTCTTCTTTCTGTTAATCTGTAGGCAATCTATTTTGCACTAATTAACACCCTAAAAGTAAGCCTTGGAATTTCTACTTTGAAAACACACACACACACACACACACACACACACACACACACATGAAGGGCCTAGATCTACTGAGGAAGAAGCAGTTCACGGGCAAAATGAGGTACAGATTCTGACTCCTCTTGCCCTGGTTATATTAGTCAGGGCTCTTCAGAGAAAGAGAATAAGCAGGAGATATCCATACATATTTACACACTGGGGAGAGCAATCTGCCTTACTCAGTTTGCTGATTCAAATGTTAATCTCATCCAGAAACACTCTTACAGATACACCCAGAATAATGTTTGACCAAATTTCTGGTGATATTAACCATTCCTACTGGGGAATTATGTAAATCAAGGAAAAA
The DNA here is from genome assembly GCF_039906515.1 of Pseudorca crassidens. Classification (NCBI taxonomy): domain Eukaryota; kingdom Metazoa; phylum Chordata; class Mammalia; order Artiodactyla; family Delphinidae; genus Pseudorca; species Pseudorca crassidens. The sequence continues at coordinate 28,407,269 of NC_090300.1, forward strand.
GTCAGCTGAGATCAACCAAAAAGTCAGGGCTCCTCCACTAACTTCCCAAAAGCCAGAGGCCAGGACTCCTCTTCTGAAAAGTCATTGGAAGGGCCAAGCAGCTTCTCCTTTTGATAAGCTGAGATGAAGAAAAAGATGGTCCACCTAGGGCAGAGCAGGAATTCCTAGCTCGGGGTCCAGGGCCTACAGCATCATCCAGATGTTGTATGGATGTCCACCTAGAGAGACTTCATAACATCATCAGAGTCTCAAAGCGTCTGGCCCCTAAAAAGTCTAAGAGTCGTGCTCCAGAGTCTTCCTAAGGAGCTAAAAATCATGATCAGGAACCACTGACATTCCAAAATTACTTAAAGTTCTAAATATTCCTTAGTTACAAGAAGGAATATACTTCAGAGCAATGGATGTACTATTTCAGTTGACCCTTTGGACCTCAGTGATCATGATTAATGTGAGGGGAAATGTCCTAGAACATACCTGACACACAGACTGCGGTGCCCATAGCGGGCCCATTCGTCTCACCAGAAACAGAGAATATAGATCACGCAGAGTAAGAGCTTGCAGCTCCGAAATGAAGGGCAGCCTCTCAATAGGTGGCTGGTGGTATCCATGACGGTGAACATGCCAAGAGGAGCTAACCCGGGGAGAAACACCTCCTGGAACGTGAAGGACTTCAGGGGGGCCATATCTGAAGACCAGACAGACCCACCTGGGTCAGAGGGCTCCTGGGCACAAAGGGAAGGCCTCGGTAAATTTCACACACTTCCCTTTCTTCCCCTCCGTATCTCTTACCACCACTCTGACAGAGCTGCTATGATACTGCCTTGCCCTGCCGTGGAGGCCATAAGGAAAACTGAGCTTCCAAGCAAAAGCGAGCAGAGCTTCCTGTCTCATTCCCCAAAGGGTCTCTTGCTGATCTGTCATAAGCTTCATGGATTGGTTTCCCAGGGTTGTTGTAACAAAGCACCACAAGCTGGGTGGCTTAAAACAGCACAAATGTATCCCCCTCACAGTTCTGAAGGCCAGACCTTGGAAATCAGTGCGTCAGCCGGGCCATGCTGCCTCCAGAAGGCCCTGGGAGGAATCCTTCCTTGCCTCTTCTAGCTTCTGGTGGTTGCTGTCAGGTACTCTTTGGCTTCCTTGGCTTGTAGATGCCTTGCTCCAATCTCTGCCTTCGTCTTTACGTCGTCTTCTCCCCGCGCATTTGTGTCTCTAGGTACAAATTCCCCTCTTCTTATAAAGACAACAGTCATTGGAGTTAGGGCCCGCCCTGACCCAGGATGACCTCATTTTAACTTGATCACATCTGCAGAGACCCTATTTCCAAATAAGTCCTATTCACTGGTACGGGGGATCAGAACTCGAATATGTATTTTGGAGGGGATACAATTCAATTACAATACTTCAAACACAGGAACTTCCTCTTCTTCTAAACAGGAGCTTGTTGTCATTGAAGTGGTAGCGTATAGAGGATAAGCAGTAAATTCATCCAAGCAGTATTTATTGAGCAACTACTATACACCAGGCCAGTCCCAGGCACAGAGTGGCCATCCAGGTGGCAGAGAACTGTGTGGACCTCCAATGACAGACAACTCGTGTTTGTAGGGTGTCATGGCAAAGACCTTGAAGCAGTGGTGCTAATGAATGATACCTCCCCACAGGGTGTGGGTATATTAATTAGTTAAGGTTTGTCATGTGGCTTGAAGATCAGAGCTCTACCTACTGTAAAAGCTTTTTACGGCTGTTCCCAAGGAGTCAATTCCCTTAGAAAAAGAAGCCACCTCCCAGGGCAGTGGCTGCTCTCCAACTGATGGGATAAGATTTTTCCCATGTTTTCATCTGTCAGAAAAAAAAAAAAGGGTTGTTTAATTAGCAGGCAATATTTTTCTGGAAACGGCTTCTGTGAATTAGCAAAGAGGCTACAACTCCCAGTGTATTATTATCATTTTTCTTTTCCCCCATCTGACATTTGCAGTCTGTCGCAAGTCACAAATTCCTAAAGGATAGATATACTGGGGGGAAAGCTAAGTGGTGAGAGTAACAAGCACTAAGGATTTCTGTTGCAACTGAAATTTAAGATCTTCAGGAAACATCTGCAAGATTATCAGGGCAAAATGGTAGCAGAGAGAGTAGAAGCCTGGAGGAACTATGGGTAAATGACTTCCTATTACGTGTTTCTATTTTCCTAACTCTGAAATGGGCTGATAGTCTTCACCTGTCCCTTTGCTTCCCTGTCATATTATTTGAGTTGGTCCTGTGTCCAACCTGTGCCCACTGCTTGTACCTTACTCTCAGGCAGGCAACAGAAATGGGTATCACAGGCTAAGTAAAGACCAGGAATGACAAGTGAGACTCCACCCCATGTCTGGGAGAAGGGGTGGGAACCCTGGCAAGTCCAAGGCTCATGCCCCATAAAGGCCAGCCATTTGGGACTGATGAGTTGTTTTGGTTTCTTTGGTCCAATGTGTGCTTCTGGAGGTGGCCTACTACATTTACTGGCTAATTGTGAGGTCTGTGTGTAGTTACAAGTTCTGCTTGACTGGGTTGTGTATTCTGAACGAGCACATCACTTTCCCACTCCATGTTTGTTTCTTCGTGAGAAAAGGGCACCTAATCACATTTCTCTCCTATGTACTTCACAGGGCTAATTGAACGTTACTTTGAGTTCCTCAGAGAAATCATACAAAAATGCTGCTTATCTTTCTTATTTTAAAGATTGCAATAATGACAGCTTCTTCTCAATACAATTTTAATTGATTTCGCATCTTCCCTTTGAAATATCCCAGTCTTGATTTGTTGAAAGAAGGGTGAAATGCATGCAGGAGTATTTATTAGTCAGTGGAGAAACAACCTTAGGTAGAGTTTCTAGGTAGATTGTCTAATAAAACGTAAAAATAAAAAGATGCCTAGATATCAACATCCAGCCCCACTGCTGGCGGTTGTAACAAACTTCTCGAAATCCCGCTGGGTGGCATAAGCCTATAAAGAGATTGGGATGGGAAGAGAAGGAAGAAATGAAATACAGAACATATCAATTCTCTAGAAATAATGAATTTGGTAGAAACTGCTTTCTTTAAAAGAAAGAAAATAGATGTCTGCTTTCTCCAGTGCCCAGAATGCCTACTTCTTGGAAAACACTGCTGGGAAGTGTGGTTCATCACATCTCACCTGTTCCCCGCATGTCCCCACCCCTCCCCCTCCCCAAGCCCCACCAAAGACCTCACGTCCTCCTGCTGGCGTGGGAATCAGGAGGATTTTGACTGAAGAAAGTCTTTTAATCAGTAACACTGAAACATCCAGCCCAAGAGAAAATGGAGGGACAAATGGGGTGGGAGTTGTCCCCGCCTTGGGCTCCCAGGGCCCCCGCTGGGCTCTACCTGGGCACGAAGCATCATGGAGCCGGCTCCATGGAGGGTCACCTACACCGCACACCACAAGCCTGACCCTGGCTGGACACAGGGGGCTGGCAAGCTCTCGCCTCATTTCTTTTCTCCTTTAGGCGCAGGTAATCAGTGCCTTTAATCACTGAGAGGTCTGCATGAAGTTGGTTGTTTGAGGGGAGATCATTTATTTTTCTCTTGGAAGAGATCTGCAGGCGAGATTTATCTGTGTTGGTAATAATGGTTCACTCTCATCGGGTGCTGGCTACGTTTCAGGCCCCATTCCTAGCACTTCGCACATACTTAGTCCTCATGACAACCCTAAGACCAGAACTAAAATCGACTCCTATGTTCACCACTTAGTATTTGTGTGATACAGTGCCCACGCAAGCTACTTGACCTCCGTGAGCCTTGATTTGCTCATCTATGAGATGGAAATAATGATCATTTCTTTCCTGGGAGGGTTGCTGGGAGAATTAAATGCAGTAACATTGTAAATTGTTTTAAGTGCTCAATATGAATTTGCAGTTAATATTGCCAGAGTCGTTCTTCTCTATTTCTTGGTGCATATATTGTATACTGCTGATTCCCAGCAGGGCTGATTTTCTCACTGTCTGTCCAAGTCAGATGGTCAGGGTTCTATCAAATGTCGAGAGTGCATTACTTCGTATTTACACACCTGATATGGGGTCAACTAGGCATTTTATTAATATCATTGTGGTATCAACATCAGTGCGGTCTTAAGGGCCCAGCTCCAGAGCAATTGACTGCATGGAGTATTGTCTGCTAGGCACTTTGTTGCATACCAGCTCTCCTGGGAATGTAGAAGAGGTCCTCTTGCCACTGAGTTTGGTAATAACTTCCAGCCCTGTGTGCTCCCGAAGACTCCTATCCAGACCCTCTCAGATCACTGAGCACAGGACTTGAAGTTGCCTGTTTACTTTTTGTCTCCTCACCAGAATAGGAGAAAGCCTGAGAGCAAGAACTATGTCACAATTACCTAGCAAGCTCCTTGACATGCAGTAATTGCACATCGTAAATGTTGGGTGGATCGATCAAGAAAATGAAGTAAAGCTGGCAATCCCCTTTGTGGTCTCGTGAGTGGCAAGTGGTTTTCAATGTTTAAAGACGTGGGAATGTTTCCGCCTGTGCAGTTTCAACAAACTGCAACGCCCTCCAACGCCCCAGCATCCCTCAGTGCTGGGTGCCTCAGCTAAGTATAACCCAATTTGTCTGGCTCAGACACTCAGATACCTATCCCAGAACCTTCTGGATAGAGCTTTGGGCGAGGGGACTTAGGAGTCACCCTCTCCCCTCGCTGCCTCCTGGCTTTTTTCATCAGCTAGAGGTCCTTCCTGGCCGCCATTGGAGGCTTTTTCTCTCCATCCAGATCCCAGGCTCCGTCTTCTCCAGGACCTTCCACAGCACAGGGCCGTGGGATCACGTTCACTCTACCGGCACACAACGAATACGCATTTTAGTATTACCCCAGGGAACCTTTAAACCCTGGGTTTATTTTAGCTCTACCCAAGTGGGAATTCTTCCAATTAAGGAAGATAATATAAAAGCCTAAAACCGGTACAGACAACAAGTGTTATCAAGTCTCCTTGACCAAAGGACAAGCAACCCCCTGGGTCTTTAGTATCTTATGGTTCCTGACTTGTGATCGCCACACGTGGTTTTAAACAAGTCTAGGTAGGAAAGGGACTAAGTGGCATCTCTGTTCTCCTTGGAGGTGACGTGGATGTTGTTTAGGGCCAGCCGTGTACCTACTCTATGAGCTAAGCAGCGGAGAAAAGAGGAGTGGACCGCTGGGTTTTGTTTTCTCAGGCCGCACAGCCGTACATCAATTCTTGCAACACAAAGAATGCTTTATAGAGCTAAGCAGAAGAGAATCTTCCCAGATGGAGTGTGTTGCTGCTAGAGGCTCTCACCACCCATCAGCCCTGTCAAGACGAGCCAACTATATCTTTGCAAAGATCTAATTTGAGAGAGATCAGAGCTCGGTAATGTGTGGCCAGTACAATGGGAATAAAATGTGACTTCCATTAGTTAGATGACCAGAAGATGTACTATAACTTGTCTTTGCTGGGGCCTTACAGCTGATGCGTTTTAAATTTAATTTATTCTCAAAAATTGATTTTCTTTATTTGATTTGCTGCCTCTATCAGGCTTTCTACGAAGACCGCCCATGGTATGGTCATTAATAACCCCAGGCTCTCTGAAATTTCCTTGAGTATCACACCTTGAGGTTATTTGTTTCTATGAATTAGACTCTTAATTCTCTAATAAGAACAAATCAAAAACCAAACAGTATTTTACGTTTAACTTCCCAGGTGCTGAAGGGCTAATGGAAATGGCACTGCCCACCAGCCTATCAGCTACTCACCGTTGAGGGCTGTGATAGAGTCCAAGGGCTGCTCTGAGGTTCATCTCCAAGAGTGTGGCTCTTGCCCCAGAGTAGAGTGAGGCTAGCCTGGCCGCCTCCGTCTCCGGCGACATTTTACTTCCAGCTTTGCCGACAGTGCCAGGGCATTTGCTCAGGACCAGTTAAAATTCGTGACAAGCAGCCAGCAAGAAAGAATTGGGATTCGTTTTATCTCTGTAACGTAAGGGGAACCGTAGCCTCTAGAAGGACTGTCCAGTAGGGGGAAAGCAGGACTAACAGAGATCTCTCTGGTCTTCAGCTGGAGAAACTTCTTTCCTTCAACCCATTGAGAATGACTCATTTCCATAGAGTTTTGTTTTAAATTCTGAGTCCATTTGTAGTGATACTTGGTAATCAATTTTAAGTGGAAACAGCTGCTGTGTGTCACTCACACAGTTCCCCTTCAAACCCTGGAAAAGTAGAATTCAAACCATTCTCTCCTCACCCCCAAGTCGACGCATCATGCTCATGCACATGGCTCAGTCTGCTGGGTTCCTTACCTCTATTCCCTGGGGCCAGCCCCTCTATGGGGACAGGTCAGAAGGAGAAGGGCCAGCAAAATGTGGGGAGAGGTAGGTGAGCAAGGGGAGTGTGGGGTCCTGACAACATATGGAATAGAGCACTCTGTGATCTCAGCAGTAAGGTAGGAGGCAGCCATATTTCTCCTTCCGCTCATCCATGACATATTTATTGAACAGCTACTATGTGCTAACAAACTATGCTACCTGCTCGGGATGGAAATGAGAAGATGCAACTCCTGTTCTCAAGGAGCTCATGGTCCCATGGGGAGACAGGGGCTTAAAAATTCATAATTCACAGAGTTAAGTCCCATGATGGAGGTGGGCACAAGGGCAGTGGGAGCTCCCAGGAGGGTTGCTGAACTTACTCTCCACCCCTCCCGAGCACACCCACATCTTCAGTCCCACAAAGCAGCAGGTCTGGCGGCATGGTCAGCTCGGTGCATTGTGAAGGCCAGCCTCCCAGGCAGGGCCATTCTCCAGGACAGTCCAGGAGAAGAGAGACATGCTGCCTTGCCTCTACCAAGAATGGAAGATAGGGAAAGACCCAAGTGTGCCCCCAAAAGCCAAGAGGTAAAAAGAGTGTGAACTTTCACTCCTTCATTGCTCTCAGGACATGAGTTTCTCCATCTGTAGGATGGGAATAACACTGAGAACATTTGGGGAGGATTCAGGGAGAAAACAGAAGTATTGGCATTCTGGTGAGAGAGCATGAAGAATCTCACGACAGGCGGCAAGCAGGTCCCGGCTGTAGTGGCTCTGGGTCTGAGCATGGCTGTAGCTTAGAGGACTCGGCCAATCCCAAACCAGCTGGGCCCTGGCTGTGTTTTGTGGAGCTATGTCCCTATGGCTACGAGGGGACCAAAAAATTCAAAGAGAGACAGGGACAGGGAATTCCCTGGTGGTCCAGTGGTTAGGATTCTGCGCTTTCACCTGGGTTCGATCCCTGACTGGGGAACTAAGATCCCACAAGCCACGCGGTGTGGCCCAAAAAACAAAAAAAGAAGAGGCAGGGACAGAATGTAATCTTGGGCATGGAACCCTTCCCCATCATTGGGCCCCTGCCCTCCTGTAGTGTGTAGCCTTAGAATCAGTAAGACGCTGAACTGCAGCTTTTCTATTCACTATGGAACTGAGGCTCCATTTCCTCAAGCACAAAGCTAGCACCGGCCAAAGCCACCTTGAAGAACCATCCTGAGGATTAACTGTGAGGGTCCATGTGGTCCACAGTAGAAGATCAATTAATTCTAGTTTTTAAGGTTTTTTTTAACCTCCTGACCCTTTGTGCTGTTTCCTATGTAATATTATTAGCTTTATCGAAGTCTCACCAGACGAATTCATTAGCTCTCTTGCCCAGAGAATGACCTGAAAGAGGATATTTGAAAAAAGAGGAGGTATAGTCTTAACAAGAGCTTGTTCTCTGGGATGGAGGATTCACTGGGGAGCTCTCTGAGTCAGCAGCATAAGGCACGGGTTGTCACGGAGCATGAGATGCCATCTTGGTCTGAGCACTGATCAGAGGTGAGAGGGGGATAACGTCAGTCCCCAAATGTCTGATATTATTAGAAAACGGTAGCCAGCTGCACTGAAACAAGATGCGACATGAGGAACTCAGTTTCAAAAGTGAGAAGACCTTCTAGGAAGGTGGGGTTGCTACCCCAAGGAATGAGTTGCCTGAAGGCAGGTGTAGAATATTACTTCTCTGCCAGCTGCGGAAAGCAGGGTAGTTCATCCACTAGAGAAAGGCAGGATGATGGAACAGATGACTTCACTGGGTCCCACCTCATCCTCAGGCCTGGTGAGCCAGGGTCCAGTTTGGAAAACCCATGCTTTTCCGCCCTGGTGTGACATCAAGCAGCTAACCTGCTTCTCTCCTTTGGGGCAGATCCAGAGAGAGTCAGATGGAGGTTGGAGCAAAGATTTGAGAGTAGTCTTTTTCCAGACAAATGCTCGTGCTTCCGGAAACAGCACGGCCAGACCTTTTGTAGACGTGCTTTTTTTTTTTTTTTTTGCAGTACGCGGGCCTCTCACTGTTGTGGCCTCTCCCGTTGCGGAGCACACGCTCCGGACGTGCAGGCTCAGCGGCCATGGCTCACGAGCCCAGCCGCTCCGCAGCATGTAGGATCTTCCCGGACCGGGGCACGAACCCGTGTCCCCTGCATCGGCAGGCGGACTCTCAACCACCGCGCCACCAGGGAAGCCCTATGAAGGGGTGCTTTTGTGACGTTACAATTGCGCGTTAACTTTTTGGCAACCGTTTCTGTGTTTCCTCCAAAGTTCATTCCGGTTCCTTTGACTTGCTGTTGGATTGAGCCCTGTTGCAATACATTTTCAACCATCCACCACGATTCCTCACCCACATGCCCACACATCAATCCTTGCTCAGCAAATGACAGAAGTAGGTTACACCGTGTCCTCTGACATGGAGAGAGGGCAACTGAGTATTTTCCTGGGGTGTTTTGACTCTCTGTAACTTAAAGAAGATTTAACAGGCCAAATGGTCAGCATTCAGATTTTGTTTCTGCGTGAAGATTGGAACTTAATGCTTTTTTTTCACCTTCTGGTAGACAAATAGCATGTCTCTCATCCCTCAAAAGGATTAACTCATCTAATGTTTTTGTTTTGCCCATGGGGCAGGGAAATATAATATATTTTCAAATTATTTTCTAAGGCTGAACTTAGGACGATCTCAGAGAAACTAAAATATGGAAGGGCCACCATCACTCTTCAGTCTCATAATGTTTAGGGTTGGTATTCGGTACACAGGGGAGCAAAGTCAGCCAGAGCAACAGGTAGAGACAAAAGAACATTCGGAACATAGTTCCCCTCCCCACTAATTATGTCAACATAACTAGAAGAGACATTTTTTCCCAATATTTAAATTTTATGTAATAAGATCTGACATATCACCTGCTTCTAATACAACTTTACTTGTCCTCATCTCCCCCATTACTGTTGTTTAGTTCTGCAGGGTAAAAGACGTAGTTATTGTTAGTAGAAGCATCTAACCTGCCTGGGAGTGAAGTCTGCTTTCACCAGGGTCCTAGAGAAGAATTTCTCCTAACCTGGAAAAGTTGAATTGTTTTAAAATGGAAAGGAAATTTTGAATTGGAATAAAAAGTTCCTGGGTCACGCCCTACATCTGCCACTTAATTACTGCCCTTGAGCAAATTCTTCCCTATGTTTTTAATTTCCTTATCTGTGAAAACGGGAACACATACCTCACAAAACAGACATTTAGAGCAGATGAAACACTGTGTTCTCATTAACTGTTAAGTGCTATACAAATGTATAATACTGAATGATATTTAAATGTTTTTCTTCCATTACATTTCCCTACTAACTGTAAGAGAAGGTCATAACCAATAGGGAAAGCAGGCACATTAATTTATTAATGTAGAATATTTATGATCCCAAACCAAAATAATATGCCATTTCACTTCACCAGCCATGTAAGGTCTTCCCTAGGTAGGCCCAGATTATCAAAACCTGGACCATCAGTATTGATTTTTGTTTCTGGCTACCAGGAATGTTTCACTGTCTTTTCAGCTCACTTGAGACATCCTTCCCTTTATTGCAAAGTATAACCCCTCCTACAAGAGAGAGACCAGGCAGCTAAGAAGAGTCCTGGCCACTAAAGACAAGGCAGCTGACCAGGGGCCAATTAGAGCACGATGGACTTGCTTTTAAAGAAAAGACCACCATCTCCCACTGACCGTGAAGGGTAGGTAAGAAGCCAGTTTTAGTCTTGGCTAAACTGGGTGGGAAAATTTCTCTGGAAATCAAGTCGTTTACACAGAGAACTTTCACAAACTCTGGTAACTCAACCTTTCAGGGTGCCCATTTTCTGATCTCTAAACTATGTGAGGTCTAAGGACATCTGACGTCCTCCCAAATAAACAACCCGGTTTGACTTGAGGACATTCTTAGCCCTGAAGGATATTAGGCCCAGAATATCTTTCTGGATCTGAAATTTTCTTCTGATTTTCTATTCATGAACATTATGACCACCTGTGCTTATTAGTGTCTCCATGATCTCATGAGCCTGTGAGACACAAATTCTTGTGGTTACACCAATTCTCATCACTTCCCTCTCCTGCATACACAGGATTTGCCCCCTAGTTTTCTTAGTTCCTCTAAGGAATGCTCCATCTGCCTGCACAGCTATAACTACCCCTACAACTCTATAATCCCTACAACTAGAAAACATCCCTTGTGTCAGGATGGGGGCAGGAAGCAGAAAGTATCCATTTCTGAAATTGGTGGAAACCTAGATTCTAAATTGGGATTTTTTTTTTTTTTTAAGTGCAAGACTTTCTGGGTTTGTTTTGTAAAGGCCACACCACCTCCACATTTCACTCCAAGCTTCTCAGCCCTCATTCTGGCCTGATGCCAGCTGAAAATTTCATAGCAGCCCCAGACTTCTGTGACTTTCTTCTAGAAAGGAGATTATTACACAGCCTATGGAGAAGGGAGAGAGTGCCCACTGGAAACTGTTCTTAGTTTACAAACCTGATTCACAGGCTGGTTCAAACTGGTTGGCAAATCACAGTTCCTTAGAATTTGAGCCTTTGGGCTTCCTTTCTAAGCTGTTTGAAAATGGAGGAAATGGCATATGGCCTTAAATCTCAATGAAAGTTGAGAGTGGCACAGAAAACCCTTTCCCTTTGTCTCTGAAGTATCTGTCAGTTCAGGACCACTGCAGCAGAAGAAGGGCAGATTAAACTAAGAGAAGAGATAAAATTACAGTCTTCACTCCCACTAAAACAATACATGTTTAGTCTGGCCCTGAGCCAGTTCATGTGAAAAGTACAACCTTAAATTTAAAAATATATCACTCAAAAAGGAGCTGGATCCATTGTCCAGCCAGGGCTCCCTCAGTGAAAGAACCAGCACAAATGGGAGTGGGTATGATTTTTGGAAGTAACAGGATTTCCAGAGACAGAGACTTTTTTTTTTTGTCTCTGACTCTCGACCTTGGGAAAAGCTCAAAAGTTTCCAACCACTAGGCACATGACCAGATGCCCCATGGAGCGGTCTACTGGGAATTCACATGGACCAGACCCAGGGAATGACTGAGAACATTCTTTCCTTCTTTTCAACCTTTTCTTTTAAGGGAATGATTAGATATCCCCAAAAGACCAGTGAGATAGAGAGAAACAAAAAGTTAAGAAGATATGCTTTTATGACAAACTCTAGGTCCATCCACCTCACTACAAATAACTCAATTTCATTTCTTTTTATGGCCGGGTAATATTCCATTGTATATATGTGCCACACCTTCTTTATCCATTCATCTGTTGATGGACATTTAGGTTGCTTCCATGTCCTGGCTATTGTAAATAGAGCTGCAATGAACATTTTGGTACATGACTCTTTTGAATTATGGTTTTCTCAGGGTATATGCCCAGTGGTGGGATTGCTGGGTTGTATGGTAGTTCTATTTTTAGTTTTTTAAGGAAACTTCATACTGTTCTCCATAGTGGCTGTATCAATTTACATTCCCACCAACAGTGCAAGAGGGTTCCCTTTTCTCCACACTCTCTCCAGCACTTATTGTTTGTAGATTTTTTATGATGGTCATTCTGACGGGTAGATAGCTAGTCGGAAGCAGCTGCATAGCACAGGGAGATCAGCTCAGTGCTCTGTGACCACCTAGAGGGGTGGGATAGGGAGGGTGGGAGGGAGACACAAGAGGGAGGAGATATGGGGATATATGTATACATATAGCTGATTCACTTTGTTATACAGCAGAAACTAACACAACATTGTAAAGCAACTATACTCCAATAAAGATGTTTTTAAAAATTAATTAAATAAATAAAAGAAGATGTGCTTTTAAAGGAACATCTGTTTATTCACCCTGGAGTACAGAAACATGAGAAGAAAGGGTCTGGGAATCCTACACTGAAGTGGGAAGGGAAGAAACCCTCATCCTTACTAAGTAGAAATTACTGGAGAAATCATGAAACTAAGCCTGGGTCAGGTGGCCTGCATTTGAGAAAGTAGGAACATACTTGAAAAAAATATCATCCAGTGAGGAAAGGAAAAGGAAAATTTAAAGGAAAATTTACTTTTTTTTTTTTTTTGCTTTTCTACTTCTTTGTTTTTATGAAAACTTTTTCAGAAGAGAATAATTGCAAAATATGATTATAAAGATGTCTTCTGATGTTTCCTTCGCCAGGAAAGAAACGGTATAATCCTGTGGAGGAGCAGGTCTTGATTCCTACCCTCCTCCATCTCATTATACGGCCCCAGGAGAGGCATTCAGCCATCCCAAGCCTCAGACTGCTCACGCGGAAGATGGGTTGACCTTTGAATTAGAGGAACTTTAGGAAGAATACATACCCTGATTTATGTATTCAGGGTTGCAAAGACTCTTTGATATGAAATGAACTTGAGGGCCAAATAGAATCTCAGCAAACCCAGGGAGGGAGAAATTGCTTTCAAAAGAACATTAAGACTTTGCTCGTATGCACAAATGTCACGGCGTTGGCCAAAACAGATTTAGAGCTGGTGAGCTCTTTAGAGGTTTCCTGCAATCCCCATGGTTTATAGAGGGAAAAATCTGAGCCTAGAAAAGATGAAATGACTCACAAAAAATCACCCAATTCACATTACCCTCAAGGTAAGAATTCAGGATTTGTTTTGGAAAAGGCTGAGCAGGCCAGGGGTAGCCAGGCCAGACCACAGAAACAATCACCTCCACGTTCTGGACATTGTCCCTGGGCCAAGCAACCATGCTCAATGCTGTCAATGCTTTGGGCTACGGAATCCCCACACCGCTGGATGATAGGTGTTATCGATAACCAGCAGTAGCTCCATGGGCTTGAGACCAGTGGTGTCGCAGACAGACACCATTCAGAAGGGCCCTGGGCTCTGCGATCGCCATCTTGAAATTCTTAATTTTTGAACAAGGGATCCCCCATTTTCATTTCACACTGAGCCCCACAAATTATGTAGCTGGCCCTCATTATCTCCATGTTACAGATGTATCAACAGAGACTTAGAGAAATTAAATGCCTTGCCCTTGGTCCTAGCCGCTCACAAAGATAGGGACACAGATGTGCAGAGTCAGCAGACAGTGTGAAGGTGACCAAAGGGACTGGCTAAGTGGATGCTGTCCTTTCAAAGCCCCTTTGGGATTTCCCTTCCTCTGCTGGCCTCAGACATCTCTGTATCCTAAGTTGGATGACTAACCATTCCAGGTTGCCTGGGGCTGTAGGGGATTCCTAGGACATGGGACTTTCAGTGCTAAAACTGGGAAAGTCCAGGGCAAACCGAGATGAGTTGGTTACCCTACTATGCAGTCACAGGCATGGGACTCTGGAGGCTTCCCAGACCTTATCAGTTGTGCCATGTCCTGTGCCCACTGGGCCACATGTAGGTCCCCAAAGACAGGGCTCACCCAGAGGACAGGCTGGAGACCATAGCAGAGGGTGGGCAACAAACCAGCTGTCATTGTGAGACTGGGGACCAGGCAAGTGAATGCAGAGGAACCAGTCTATTTGGGAACAGGCAGGCTTCATTCCATATTCAGAGACCCAAGCCAGGCTCGAGACAGTGTGGGTGCAGACAGCCAGGAGCAGAGGGCAACAGGCTGGAGCAGAGCCCTAAGGTGCAGGCACAAGGGATCTTCAGCTGACTCACTCTGTGACATTGGGGAAATCACTTACTTTGCTGAGCCTAACTCTCCTCATGTGAAAAATAAGAGACACAGTACATACTTCGTGAGGTCATTGTCAAAATGAGACATTAGATAGATAGATAGATGACAGGTAGATAGATAGATAGAGTGCACAGTTCAGTATGGTCACCCTGAAAGTCTCAATTTATACTTTAGTTCCATAAATATCTAAAGAAACCTATTATGAGCCAACCTCTGTGGGAGGGACTAGGGTACCTTCAGCTCTTGTGGGACTAACCAATGGTGTGCTAATAAATGTTTAACAACCAGCTTTCTGGAGAAAAAGTAAAAAATTGCTTTGTCACATATGCCAATTTCCATGGTATAAATATTCCCACCATGGCTGATATCAATCTACCAATGTGAGGTCACCGAATACAGAGTTGGGAAAAGTTGTGCTGAATCTGCTCTAGGGAACCTATGCCAGCATATCACTGAGCTACCATCTATCAGAAAGAACAAACTATAGCACTGAAAGTTTTACAGAAGAAAAAGGAGAGCAGGAAACAATATAACTTTGGACAGAGAGCAGGGAGGACCTCCTTGAGGAAGAAGATTTCTACTAAGACCTGAAGACATAGATGTGAGACCATAGACATGACCAGGGGAAGGACACAGCATGTTTGCAGGCCAGGAGGAAAGAGAAGGAGGAAGAAAGGAAAGCATGTTTGAGAAAGAGCTGGGGCAGGGAAAGACAAGGTTGTGGAGAAGCAGAGACCAGACAGTCAGACAGTGCAGGGGCCAAGTTCACCAGCTTCCAGAGCTGGGTGTTAAGGCAGCCACGGACATAGTACTTATATTTTAGAACCATCACTCTGGCTAAGTGTGGGCAATGTGTCTACAGGCAAGCGGGCAAGCAGGGAGACCAGGCGGGCCATGGCAGTATCCCAGGTGGAAGATGCTGGCGTCCTGGGCCAGGTTTTATATATTTGTGTTAACAGGTATTTATTGAGCTTGTGCCATATACATATACCTGTGCAAGGTCCTGGTGATTCATCAATGAGAATACTGCCCCAGCCTTCATGGATCTTCTAGGCAAGTGGAGAAATTGTTTTAAAAGATCTAATAATAGTTAACTCTGGAGTGTTTACTGCATGGCAGGCATGGTATGCAGTACCATTTTACATGCATTGCCTCATTAATTCTCAAATAATTCTAGAGGGGAGCCCTAAATGTTACCCTTGCGTGAAGTATTAGGTCATAAACTGAAAGCAGGTAGGTTCATGGTGCAGGTGCCTGGGTTTAGCTGGAAGGCAGGGGGATGCCGGTGTGATGGCAGAAAGAGGCCGGGTCCTCCAGGGATCCAGCAAACACCTGCCTTCTTGTCCAGCACCCCTGCTGCGCTTCCCCACAGCCTCCCTGATGGTGCTTCTGAGGGGCATTAAAATCTTTCAGGAAATAATAAGGCTCGAGCGGGACAGTAAGGAAAACAATGTCCATGTTTGTCAGTGTCTCAGAATGTTTTTAAGGAATTCCACTTTTATGATTTTTCAGGTCATACGTGCCAAAGACAAAAAAACAAATGTTCATAATCTGAGTAAATTACCGAATATACCACAAAAGGAGGTTTTGTTAGACTGTTTTGCTCACTCTTAAATAAATATGACTTTGACAAATAGCAAACATTCTTCTTCACCACCTGACAGCTGAGAAATTGAGACAAGCCAGGAAGGAAGCCGAGGAGATGGTTCTATAACTTGAGCTGGGTTTTCTGCCAATCCACTTCTGGTCAAAAATATATTTCTTTTTATCTTCAGTCATTTCTTTTTTATGGAGTGATGGACAGTTAGTTTTGATCAGAGGCCTTAAATAGAATTGACCGTCATTGACCGGATCCACCAAATTTGCCAAAACATTTCCTTGAGACAAATCCACACTCTAATATTTATATTTTCCTTTGCAGCCCCTTCCCTAGACTTTCTCTTCCTATCAATTCACTTCCCTCCAGCAACCCTGTCATAAAGAAAGTGAAATCCAAATAGTCGTGAACTTTTATGAAGACAACAAAATTGCTTTCAGACTTCGAGGTCAGATAGACCTGGTTCCAGTACCGGTTTCCACCATTTTCAAGTTGTGTGACTGGGAAATATACTTAACTTCTCTGAACCTCAGTTTCCCAACTGTAAAATGGCATTACCTACCTTATATGGTTGTCAAGAAGAATAAACGAGGTAAAGAATATGAGGTTCTTAGCACTCAGTGTATCTATCGCTATTAGCATCACCATTGGTAGCCACTGCTGTGTAACAAAATAATCATGATTCAGTGAGAGGTTTAGAAGAGGAGACAGGGGTCACCTGCTGGAACAGAGTTAGAAGCAGCAGAAAAAATGCCTAACGGAGCTTCTCAAAAAGTTGGCCTCAACTCTCCCTTTCCCTATCTACCCAAATGGCCCACAACAGTTGGCATTAGGATTCTTGAGCACCAAGATACTAATAAAAAAGCTGTGACTTTGCCTTGTCACTTACTGAGCAAAGGAAAAGGGAATTTTTTTCTTAATCCCAAAAATCTAATTTTGACATCTGGTCCAGGATCAGATATCAAAATATAAAATATTCTCCAAAGCTGTTATCTATAGACCCAGATCAATTTGTTAACCCTGTTATAAAATTATAAGCAGAGCTGAGTGGCCACCAGCAGGAGGAGCTAGAATGCCAGTGTGTGGGTGCGTGTGTGTGTGTGTGTGTGTGTGTGTGTGTGTGTGTGTGTGTGTACAGGGTAGTTGTGACCTAAGGGTGGGGTTGCTCTTCACCTGGACTTGCAAATAGTCAACCCTTAAAAAAAATCTGTGTGTTAATTCAAAAAGACACATGCACCCCAATGTTCATTGCAGCACTGTTTACAATAGCCAGGTCATGGAAGCAACCTAAATGCCCATCGACAGACAAATGGATAAAGAAGATGTGGTCCATATATACAATGGAATATTACTCAGCCATAAAAAGGAACGAAATTGGGTCATTTGTAGAGATGTGGATGGACCTAGTGACTGTCATACAGAGTGAAGTAAGGGCTTCCCTGGTGGCGCAGTGGTTGAGAGTCCGCCTGCCGATGCAGGGGACACGGGTTCGTGCCCCGGTCCGGGAAGATCCCACATGCCGCGGAGCAGCTGTGCCCGTGAGCCATGGCCGCTGAGCCTGCGCGTCCGGAGCCTGTTGCTCCGCAACGGGAGAGGCCACAACAGTGAGAGGCCTGCGTACCGCAAAAAAAAAAAAAAAAAAAAAAGAAACAGCAACAGAGTGAAGTAAGTCAGAAAGAGAAAAACAAATATCGTATATTAACGCATGTTTGTGGAACCTAGAAAAATGGTACGATGAACCGTTTTGCAAGGCAGAAATAGAGACACAGATGTAGAGAACAAACGTATGGACACGAAGGGGAGAAAGCCAGGGGTGGGGAGGGTGGTAGGATGAATAGGGAGATTGGGATTGACATATATACACTAATATGTATAAAATAGATAACTTATAAAAAAATTTTAAAAATCTGTGTGTAAAACTAATGCATTTAATGTCACTGGACTTAAATTTTAATAGGAATACTCTAGAAGGAAGGCGAGGATGTTAAACCAAAGCTTTTTAAAAAATTACTAATAGAAGATGTACTTTGAATGTCTGTGGGAACATTCTGGGAATTCATTATTGTTCGTATTATCTATATTTAGAGAAATCTCAAAGAACTCAGCCTTATCAGCAGTGATAATAGTAATTTATTGGCTGGTCTGAAGATAGACCTTGGGTGTCTCATTCATGAGCCAGCCTTGGCTGGACTTCTATCAAGTCTGTCAACTTGAAACCAAATTCTTAACCGAGGCCTGAATGCCACCAAGATGAAGCTGAGTGTAAACAAGGTAAAAACATCCCCTCTAATCCCAAAGTGCCTCTCTTGCAGAACTCCAGATGACTAAGAGAATTTGGGTTCCTCTCTCAGTTTCACGTCTTAGACACAGGAAGCAGTTTCTCCCTGCTGGAGTTGAACAAAGGCACTTCCCAGGCACAGTCATTAAGGTGGCTATTTCCTGGGTGCCTCGGCCACCAGTGATTCAGAAGATGAACCCCAGAAATTGGATTTTCAAAGCTCTTTATCATTTCTCTCCTCCCTGAGGCCATCTGTCTTTGGCAGAAATCTCACCTAGGTATAGGAGACAGGAAAAGGAGAAAAACGCTGAAGGAATTCCATTTTGTTTTCATAAGCAGACCTGGAATGAAGTTATGTTGAGGTCACAGACCAAAACCAGTAGATACACCATCCAGTGGCCACTAACGATTGACTGTAGTTGCTGTCTTCCCACGGAAATCTAAGAGATCACTGAGTCCTCTTTCCCCCAATTTCCCTCTTTCCAGCTGACAATATAAATATTTTCTGGAAATCAGTGCCAATAAATGCCCAATGGAGCAGTTTTTGGTTCAGCTTTCTAAGAACTAAACTAGTATGAATAAAGTTTTTCTGTTAAGAAATGAAGCAACTAGATTTTTTAAAGTATCTCTTTAGGGGCCCAAGGGGCATTCTCTGAACTGGCCTGAATCTAGTCCTTTGTGGCTTTTGAAGGTGAGATGGGGCTAGCAAATTCTGCACGGAAAATCTCACAGGTCACTCAGACCTGAGGTCTGGATAAAGAGATCCAGGTTTAAGCACAACAAAACGGAGTCAAGTTCTGGTTCTGCCATCAGCTGTGACATGGAGCATGTCATTTATAAATACCCCTCTGAGGCTGAGTTTGATCATATATAAAAAAAAACTAAATAATAATACCTTTCCAAAGTAGTCATTCTCAAATGCAAATCTCACATCTCATCCTTGCTTCGAACCAGACACTACCTAGTTCCTGTAAAGTGATATCTGGTTCTGAGCCTGGCATTCAAGTTCCTTCACGACCCCATCCTTCCTCCCTGTTCTAACCTCAACTCCATCACCGGGTCCCCTCTTAACCACCTTTCACACAAACGCTCCAGCAATATTGAAAATCACACTGCTTCCCACCTCTGCTCCTTTGCACACGCTATTCCTGCCCCAAAGCAGTTCTTTCCCTTTGTTCCACCCCCCACCCCCCGCAAAACCATCTGGAAGAGGGAAAACATTTGCTCATCTTTGAAAACGCAGTTCAAATATCCCTTTTTATGAGCAACTTCCGCCGAACACCTCTGTATACACACCCCTCCCTGCACACACACACGCACGCACGCGCGCGCGCACACACACACACACACACACATCATCGTCGCAGAGTTGCTGACTGCGACACAAGTCTTGCTTTATCCCACCGGCCCTTTTCTCCAACTCATCTGCCCAGGACCCCACGGGCACCTTTTTCCAAACTGCGCAAAGGCTGCGGATAGGCTGGCAGTGACCCTGGAGGAACGAGGGTCCATGGGGACAGGAAGGCGGCTTAAGAGTCCGTGTGTCACGCTGGCCGGCAGTGCCTGGAAGTCGGGAGGGGAAATGACTGGAGATGCAACGGAGGCTCTGGGGGCGGAGGGGCAGGATGCGGTGGCTGGAAAGGGAGGGCCGGGAGGCGGCCAAGGAATCATCCCGGTGTTAGCAGTGGCTGTCTGGGCTTAACCGAGGTGGATTTGTAAGGTGGCAGGGACTGTGCTCTCTCGCAGAGGATAATTGAAAACAAAGAGAATTATGCAGTTTGAAAATATCCGATTCCAGAAAACGTGATGAACCCTGACAGTGGCCCACTTCATGCCCACCGGTTTGGCTTTTCCCTCCAGTCCTGCCTCAGTCAGACCTGAGCCACCCCTGTCTGTCCTCAGCGAGGGGACCAGCTGTCCTGGTCCTGGGAGGTTCTGTCCCCATGACATCTCCCCCCATCCCCTGCCTCCTTCTTCCTACCTTCACTCCCTTCCTCTACCTTCAACTGCCCGAGGTCCCTTGTCAGTCACACCTTTACTTCTTTCTCTCCGGTCATTTTCCCCTTTTTCTCTAGCTGTCCCAGGGGCCCCTTCATCCTCTCTGCCCCTCACAAACCTCACTCAGGCCTCCTGGCCTTTCCTGCCTCTCATTTACTGAGCTTTTTCAGCCCTTCACTTCATTCCCTTCAACATTTATTAGCATCAATACCTTATTTTTACCTACTTTTCCCATTAAATATCATTTCCTTTCTGTTTCCTGGAATCCTTTGGTTCCTCCGTACTGTCCGATTTTACTTCTTCCTGCCACTTCATTCATTTGTTGGACCAGCACTTCTTGAGCACCTACTACGTTCCAGGCAGTATGCTAAGCGCTAGGGAAACAAAGATGTATGAGCCTGTTTCATAAAGCTAAAGTATAGGCAATCATCCAGAAGAAGCGCGAGCCGGGGGACCAAGTGGACCACTGGAAAGTTGTGGGACGTTTCTGCTTAGGGGGTCAAGAAAAAGACTGACCCTGCCAAGCCTGCAAAACCACAGCTTTTCAAAAATCATTTCCGCCCTCTTGCTGATTTTTCTGAATCCCTGGCGTGTGTTAAGCCTAAACTTTGTGTGAATAGAACAGGAAGCAATTGGTACCCTTGAAAGAGAGAGAGAGATAGAATACTATAGTTTAAATGTGACAGATTTTCAAGACACACGAAGTAGGCATTTGGCATAAATGTCCAAATGTAGTCAGCAAATCAGAACAATTCGGGAGAAGTGTAGCAGGAGTGTTTTTGAAGCCGCAGCTGACCACACACCAGTCCTGTGGTCACTTTGTAGGATTAGTCGGGTTTCGCAAATGAGAAAATATGGAAACGTAAACATGAAAAGATTTTCCAAGGTCACGCTGAAGGTGGTGATGGAAGGAATTAGGTGCTGAATGCTCTCTCTTGAGCCTATTTCTGAGCTACTGTACAACACAGCTTCCTGAATACAGATGTTAAAACAATTTTTTGCCTTTAAAATAAGAGTAAAAAATATTCTTATTTTGGCCATATTTCAGGGCAGATCTCCTGGGGAAAAGGGGGCCCATTTGAAAGGAAATTAATTGCTTCAATCTCCTGGACTACAAGTCAATCTAACTTCTCCCTTTGCCTTACTAAAGAGTGCCTTGGACTTTAGAAAGAGGTTCTCAAACTTTACTGCTCATTAAAATACCCGGGAGCTTTTGAAAACCTTAATGCTCGGACCTCACCCTGAACCAAATCAAAATCTCTGGGAGTGGGACCCAAGCATCATTATGTTGTAAAGCTCTCCAATATGTAGCCAGCTTTGAGAACCAGTACTGTCAAAACTACATGTTGGGATCAGCCGTGGAGTTTCAACCATGACTGATGTTTGTACCCCACCCCAGAGACTGGGATTTCATTGGCTGGGAGTGTGGTCTGAGGTTGTTAAAGGTCCCCAAATGATTCCAATGTGCAACCAGCGGGCCTCTCACTGTTGTGGCCTCTCCCGTTGCAGAGCACAGGCTCCGGACGCGCAGGCTCAGCGGCCATGGCTCACGGGCCCAGCCGCTCCCCAGTATGTGGGATCTTCCCGGACCGGGGCACGAACCCTGCATCGGCAGGCGGACTCTCAACCACTGTGCCACCAGGGAAGCCCTAGCAAGCTGTTTTAACAAGCTCTCCAGGCCGTCCTGATTTTGCTCTTTTGAGAGCCAGCACACTAAGGCAAGCAGCCCCAGTGGCTCTGCCAGTGTGCTTGCCCACAACTCCTGTGCTTGAGCCCCTGCCACAGGAGGGGACCCTCTGCAAAATAAAGATTTCTTAAGGGGCTTAGCTTGGAACGAACCTGACATTTACATGCTGATTGACTATTTTAGGGCCTTCTTCACCTCTCAGGAAAGAACTGTAATGCTCTAGAAAAGAGAAAGAAAATGATGGATAACAGATTAAATATTAAGCACTCTTTCCATGCCTTCAGCTCACTTTCTGCTAGGGCAAGAAACATGGGAGCATCAGAAAAAGAAAAGAGAACTGGCAGTTCTTGAGCACCGACTGTATGCCAGGCATCAGGCATACAGCAATACAGCCTATATACCCTGCTCACCTATCATCTCATTTAACAGAGTGATCCCTGTCTGAGAAATAGGGAAACTGAGGTTCAGAGAGATGATGTGACTTGCCTAAAATCACGAAGTGGCAATGGTAGCTCCAGGGTTTTTCCAACAGCCTGTGCTCCTGTATTCCTTACCCTCCAGCAGGAAAGGTGAAGAGCTTAGGGCGCACTCAGTATCTGGAATGATTGGGTTTCAGAATTCTCACAGCAAGCTCCCAAAATAGATCCGCCTACTCAAAGCCCCGGGATGCCAAGCTCAACAAACCTCTTCTGTGTTCTGGCTGCACTATGGAAGCTGCTCTCAAAGCATAAGAATAGATCAGCCATGGAAAGTGAAATAGTTCAGCTGTGCTTGCGCACCCTGAAACACTTAGAAATCTATTCTTAACCGGCAGCGAAGGTTCCAAGTTAGCAGGTCCTGCTTTGCCAATGCCCTGCTAAGCAGCCTTGAGGCTCACTCTTCAGAAGACCAGGGAACCTCTTTGCCACACCTAGAACCTGGGAAATGAACTCCCAAGAGAAAGGAGCACAGGGAGATAGTGCTGGTGAGCCGTGTCCTCCCTACATCCCCAGTAAGAGCTCACGTTCATGCCATTAAATGCAAGAAGGCTCTGAGCTATGATCTGACGAGTCGAACAAAAAGGACACTGGCTAATTCAATCGCAGAATGAGATGGACACCTGCTTAAAGGTTAGCATGGGGTCGTGGATCCATACAGACTTCCTTTGCTGTCTGCTTGCCTCAGCACCTGCCCAGAACAACCTCTAAGCACCCTCTTCCCGATCGCCGTGTTTACCCACAGGATGGACACACACTGGTTGACCTGAACCCCAAGAGGTGGGAAGCCCTTCCAACACTTGGTCCAAAGAGATCAGTTCTATGGAGAAATAAGCAGGCAAAACAAAAATTGCCTTTCAACCTTTCTCATTCATGCAAGGAGAAAGCCATTTTCCACCCTGAGTAATTTTATTTGAATTATACGTTTTTGCCAAAATGCAGGTCAGTTATTTCTGTAAGGGCCTCCATGGGCCATTTTCCCTCTTGTTTGAGGTTAAGTCAGGGACTCTTTGAAAACCTGCATCCAGCCCAAGGGTTACCGCTTACCTGTCGCTACAGGGACTCCAAATCCCACTTCCCATTGTACCTTCCAAGTAAATACACCACCACTGTAGCTAAGTCTTAGATTGAAGTCAAGAAAAAAGTTATTCAGACATCATTGGGCAATACCGTATTATTAACAATTGTAGGGCCTTGAAACAGGAGTGATGATGGAAAGATCTAAAATGGTAGCCACATGCCAGAAAGTGTGGGCGCCTCATCTCCCAGTGGGCAAAGAAGGGGTACCATGAGCAGCTGTGTGAAAGGGGTGTTGGGGAGGCAGAGGTCTTTGCGTGTTTTGCTCAATTGCTCCATTTCGTATTATGAAAAGATGTTGCTATGTAATTACAGTAATGTTGGAAACGGTCTGAAGCACAATTAAAAATCACTTGACTAAAGGAAGAATGAAAGAGAGCAAAAAATGGTCTAGAAAAGGGTGTAGGTGATTTGAAAGGTTAGCTATAAGATGGATGTGAGAGGCTGTTGGTACACTGTCAGTTTTAGCATCCTCTGTGAATTAGTGGTGAGGGCAAAATTTCTTTAAGAACTGTTTTCTAAGAATGTCTTAGAGTCAGTTAACATTTATTGAGCCTAATCTCATAAACTTTTTTTTTTTTTTGTGGTACACGGGCCTGTCACTGTTGTGGCCTCTCCCGTTGCAGAGCACAGGCTCCAGACGCACAGGCCCAGCGGCCATGGCTCATGGGCCCAGCCGCTCCACGGCATGTGGGATCCTCCCGAACCGGGGCACGAACCCATGTCCCCTGCATTGGCAGGCGGACTCTCAACCACTGTGCCACCAGGGAAGCCCTCATAAACTTTTAAATTTAATCTTCCCCAAATCGTTCATCATTCCCACATAACAGATGAGGAATCTGAGGCTCAGAGTGGTTAATGCATTAACCTGAGATCACAGAACTGATTAGTGCCATGGTAGATTCTTGAATGCAAGTCTCTCTTCTTTTAGCTTCTACTGCTTTCTGTATCAGGAAACCCACCTAAAAGTGCCTACAGGGACAAAGCAGGCAGGACAAATAAAGGGAGCTGCCAGGTTTGAGGGGATAAAAAGAAGTAAAAGCAATCGATACATGGCTTCAGTGTCAGGGAGACATTAGGGATTGTTAGGGACTATGGCAAAGTGGAAAACTGCTGACAACATCTAAAGTGAACAGCTGGTACTCAGAACCAACTGTTTGTTACCTTTCAGGAGTGCAGACTCAATTGCCACATCTGCTGATTATTCAGATTTTTATATAAAGTTTATATAAGGTTTAGTGTTTGCTTTAATGTTAGCTCAAAAAAAATCTTAACCTCAGATGTTTACCTGTTTCATCAACAGGCAAAACAAAACCTATCTGCAAACTAATTTCCATTCATGGACTTCCAGAGGTGACTTCAGCTTTTTCTAAACCACTCTCAAATCATTAAACTTTATCACAGATAGGACTTCAATCAATGATCTTCTGATCAGCTCCTCCATCTTGTACATGTAAATATTAATCCCCATGATAATGTTATTTTTGACATATTTCTATCTATTTCCTACATGGGACATGTGTAGAAAAAACATGTTGTCCGATCAAGTTTAGAACCCCAGTCCTGCTAAGCAAGAGCTGTGTGACCTTAAAGCAAGCAACTCAACCTCTCTGAGTATTCAGTTTCTTCATCTGCAAAATGGAGACACTGACATGTGAATTATAAAATCGAAATAGGATTTAAATTAGGCAATTATTAGAAGTTATAGGGCACAAGGCCTGTCAGAAAGAGCTTGGGCAAGGCCCTAGGGGTTGCCAATGCCCACCCTCCACCCGTCTACCCTCCCTCACCTGAAAATTTCTTTTCTTTCAGTATTTGGACAACCCACTTGGAACACAACGGATTTTCTCAAAAAGTTAATGTAAAATAGAAACTGGAACTTCTGCTTTTGTCTGAAGCAGCCTCCTCCACCAGATTTCTGTGCTTCCTTGTCACACACTTACTGGGTACCTTGTTTGGCAATAGTCTTGCTCTATCATTTAGTATATATCTGAAAATGCACAGTACGAATTTGAGCCTTACCCTACTCGTACCAGATTTTTCCTTCCAGAGTAGAGGAAACCCAGTTCCTTTCTGCTGTGCTTCTTTCCTGGTAATCTCCTTTACTACTCACCTAGCTCATTTCACTTCTGACACTTCCGATCACCAGATGTCGGGGTATCCTGCCATTTAGCTCAATCCTGACACTACCTACCAAGAGATAGCGTCACATCTCACAGGTAAGGGCTCAGTCCCACAAGGAGGCTACCCTTACCCCCACTTCAGACGCCAGCCACAAGCCCAGCTTATCACCTGCGCTGTAGATAGGAGGTTCCAACGACTCCCTCCTCAGGTTGGATTAACTCATTAGAGAGGCTCCCAGAACTCAGGCAAATACTTACTTACATGTACCAGTTTATTAAAGGATATGATAAAAGATGCACATGAACAGCAGATGGAGCCATACATAGGGCAAGGTCTGGGAGGGTTCCGAGCACAGGAGTTTCTGCCCCTGTGGAGTTGGGATGCATCACCCTCCAGGTATGGATGTGGTTACCCACCTGGAAGCTCTGCAAACCCCCTACTGTAGGGAATTTATGGAGGCGTCCTCACGTAGTCATGACCAACTTTTAACTTCCTTTCTGGCCCCTGTCTCCTCTCAGGACCCAGAGTCACCTCATTAGAACAAAACATACTCCTAGTACTCTTATGACTTAGGAATTTACAAGGGATTCAGGAGCCCAGTGTCAGGAACCAGGGTCAAAGACCAATACATATATATATATTTTTTTTTCTATGATCTCACACCTAATATAAGTGTTTGTCAGTTGAAAACGGGCAGAAAACCAAGGCTCCTACATCTCTTCCCCTTTCCCCATCAGTTGCCTAAATTCAACGTGTTCTTTCCCACTGTAAACACCAACAATTACAAGAGAGGGTAAGCAGTTGGGGTTTCGTTTTCTTTAGTTTTGTTTGAGGTTAAGTGAATCCCATAGCAATGAAAAATCAATATTGTATTTGGCCAGATAGACATTATTAAAGCACCTAGATTAAATGGAACATAAATAATAGTCCATTGATTTTTTTATCCAATTTTTTGTAATTTAGTTTACAAGAAACAGTTATTCACAACGCACCAAGTGCTTGACTTGGCCGAGAATATTCTACAACATTTTATATGAATTTACGTTTCATCATCTCATATTATTTGTTCTATTTGTTTTTACAGATGTGTGTAAGGAAAGAGTTTTATAAATTTTTTTTTTTTTTACTCTCTGGTCCCTAACTGTACGCCTGGCTTTAACAAGAAATACCTCCTGCAAGGGTTACGGGCACATTCAAAACACTGACTTGTGCTCAAAGATGGAATTCTTCAGTATTAGTAAATACTGTAGGAATCATATTTTAGAATCTGATCAGGGAGATCAAACTGCCTTCTGATTCTGAGACTACCCAAGGTGTAAGTGTCACATTATTCAGGAATTTCCAATTCCAAGCCAAATAGACTCAGATAAGCTCCCCTGATTGACAGTAACATACTAAAATTCACAGCCGCCAACCTCAGTCTCAGATCACATTCAACAACAGAAAGGGAACTTGCACAATGATGTGCAATCCTCAGGTGGGTTCCATTTTCAAGGTTCTCTCTCCCATAAGCACTGAGGATCTTGAAGGCACTTATCGGGAAAATGCCGATTATGCCAATAACAGAACAGCTGTAGAATGATAAACGGCATGAATTAGTCTCCCCTCCGGAGCCATTTCCAAAAGTATCTGCTCAGGGCTTCCCTGGTGGCGCAGTGGTTAAGAATCCACCTGCCAATGCAGGGGACATGCGTTTGAGCCCTAGTCAGGGAAGATCCCACGTGCAGCGGAGCAACTAAGCCCGTGCACCACAGCTACTGAGGCTGCGCTCTAGAGCCCATGAGCCACAACTACTGAGGCCTGCACACCTAGAGCCTGTGCTCTGCAACAAGAGAAGCCACCACAATGAGAAGCCCGCGCACCGCAATGAAGAGTAGCCCCCGCTCGCCACAACTAGAGAAAGCCCGTGCAGCCTAAATAAATAAACACATTTTTTTAAGTATCTGTTCATGACAGGTTTCCTGTCTAAAGGTGCAATTGCCAGATTAACTTTATGCACATACTATTGATTTTTGGCGTAGTGAAGCCAATTAATACTAAAATAACGTGAAAATGAAGAATACATGCAGATGCACATATCTACCAGACCACTTGTTAAACCCTGCCTGAACCAGTGCATGCAAGTAGGTCACTGAAAGTCAATGCAAACCAGGGCAGCTCCCCTGGCAGGAGATATTAACCTGCAGGAGGAATCTTGCAGACAAGTAATACATTTCAGCCGAGCAGCTGTATATTTTATTTATGAATTGATATAAGCATAGAGATATATGGGAAGAGGAATGCATATTATATATATCCTTAAACACACTCCAAAATAAAGACAGATGAGAAGAGAGATTTATACCCACAAGTTCTTCCATTTAAAGGGTCTCTTCCCCCACCTTCACCCCCAACTCCTCCAAAAAAAAAAAAAATCGGAGCTTTATTTATAGCTCTGGGGCCTTATTGCACTTAAGTGTCTTCTATGTTGCCCCCCAGCAAGTGTAGCATTAACCAGCCTGGGTCCCCTGTCTCAGTGAAGATCACCCATGCTGCAGCCAGAGCACTGCCATCAAGGCACAGAGGGATCAAGGGATTCACATATATCACTTGGTCCAAAAGCCCAGGGTCTTACATTTTGGAAAAGAGGTCTTAGAGGGGGCAGATTTCCCTTCCTAGGCATCCACTTGGATGTATATACCCCATTGTAGACAGTGGAACACGTGTTTGCTTCGAGTTATGGAATGAGAGGTCAAGAAGGAACCTTCTAGATCATCCCATCCACAGCTCTCATTTTACAACTCTGGGACATCCCCCAGCCACATAGACACAGGGAAACACAAGTAGGGGACCTCCATGTGGCCAGAAGGAGGCAGAATGTAGTAGCAAGAACATGGGTTCTGGACCTAGGCCAAGTTGTGTTCAGATCACAGATGTATAAACTGCACCAAATCCCTAACCTTTCTGATCCTCAGGTTACTCACCTCTACAATGGAAATGATAGTATAAATCCACAAGCTGTCATCAGTAGTTCAGAAATCTAAACTTCCCTGAGAAGCAAAAGCATTTCCTAATTCATTTGGTAGCAGAGTCAGCCCAGACTGAACTTACTTAGAGGTAAACGCCGACCTGAAGGGACGAGGCTACATATTGTCATTATTAATCCCATGGCAGCCGAGCACCAGGCCAGGGGCCAGTCCAGGGGCTTCTAAGCCGAATGGAAGCCCTTAGGCTCTGTGTCCTCATCCCCTGTGCTCAATGAAGAGCTTCTGCTGTTTCTAAGCCCCCGGCTCCTGCCTGCTGTTCTGGGTGGTAGCAGGTTAGGCCAAGAGGCCGGCTCTTCTTTATAGGAGCAAAATCTAAAAGTCTAAAGCATTCTTTAGTAAGGTAGAGGGACAAGTCAGATTGACTCATATTCTAAAAGCTTCAAGTAATTCATTTCCCTGCAGATGGACCCTCCTCTTTCCTAGGAGAGTCCCTTTGGCCTCACCCCCCTGGCTTAGAGCAGCCCTGTGGGTGACAGGCCCTCCCACTGGACTCACTTGCAGCCCAT